>NC_092109.1:41758134-41928134 GCF_045679555.1 Salvelinus alpinus
ACACACACACACACACACACACACACACACACACACACACACACACACACACACACACACACACACACACACACACACACACACACACACACACCAGTACACACCTAACACACACACTAATATGGCTACTCAGTATTTGCATCTGTCACAAGAGAGTACACAAATACCAACCTTACACACGACTAACACACACAAACTCTCATACACCTCTGTCTCTGTCCCCAAGGGGAGGCGGCACAGAAGTGTGTGTTGTCGCTGGTCGATGACACGGTCCACGAG
Organism: Salvelinus alpinus; assembly: GCF_045679555.1. Lineage (NCBI taxonomy): Eukaryota > Metazoa > Chordata > Actinopteri > Salmoniformes > Salmonidae > Salvelinus > Salvelinus alpinus. Next base: position 41,758,414 of record NC_092109.1, read on the forward strand.
GAGGGGGAGGAGCTTCGACTGGTCCTGGGGAACCACAAGAGCGAATCACCGTTCGGGGCGTTGGTCGGAGAGCTGAAGGAGACCACCATCCTGATTAAAGATACTGCTGACAGTAAGAGAGAGGGAGGGAGGGAGGGAGGAGACCACCATCCTGATTAAAGATACTGCTGACAGTAAGAGAGAGGGAGGGAGGGAGGAGACCACCATCCTGATTAAAGATACTGCTGACAGTAAGAGAGAGGGAGGGAGGGAGGAGACCACCATCCTGATTAAAGATACTGCTGACAGTAAGAGAGAGGGAGGGAGGGAGGAGAGCTGAAGGAGACCTCCATCCTGATTAAAGATACTGCTGACAGTAAGAGAGAGGGAGGGAGGGAGGGAGGAGACCACCATCCTGATTAAAGATACTGCTGACAGTAAGAGAGAGGGAGGGAGGGAGGAGAGCTGAAGGAGACCTCCATCCTGATTAAAGATACTGCTGACAGTAAGAGAGAGGGAGGGAGGGAGGGAGGAGACCACCATCCTGATTAAAGATACTGCTGACAGTAAGAGAGAGGGAGGGAGGGAGGGAGGAGAGCTGAAGGAGACCACCATCCTGATTAAAGATACTGCTGACAGTAGGAGAGAGGGAGGGAGGGAGGGAGGAGAGCTGAAGGAGACCACCATCCTGATTAAAGATACTGCTGACAGTAAGAGAGAGGGAGGGAGGGAGGGAGGAGAGCTGAAGGAGACCACCATCCTGATTAAAGATACTGCTGACAGTAAGAGAGAGGGAGGGAGGGAGGGAGGAGACCACCATCCTGATTAAAGATACTGCTGACAGTAAGAGAGAGGGAGGGAGGGAGGGAGGGAGGGAGGGAGGGAGGGAGGGAGGGAGGGAGGGAGGGAGGGAGGGAGGGAGGGAGGGAGGGAGGGAGGGAGGGAGGGAGGGAGGGAGGGAGGGAGGGGAGCTGAAGGAGACCACCATCCTGATTAAAGATACTGCTGACAGTAAGAGAGAGGGAGGGAGGGAGGGAGGAGACCACCATCCTGATTAAAGATACTGCTGACAGTAAGAGAGAGGGAGGGAGGGAGGGAGGAGACCACCATCCTGATTAAAGATACTGCTGACAGTAAGAGAGAGGGAGGGAGGGAGGGAGGGAGGGAGGGAGGGAGGGAGGGAGGGAGGGAGGGAGGGAGGGAGGGAGGGAGGGAGGGAGGGAGGGAGGGAGGGAGGGAGGGAGGGAGGGAGGGAGGGAGGGAGGAGAGCTGAAGGAGACCACCATCCTGATTAAAGATACTGCTGACAGTAAGAGAGAGGGAGGGAGGGAGGGAGGGAGGAGACCACCATCCTGATTAAAGATACTGCTGACAGTAAGAGAGAGAGAGGGAGGGAGGGAGAGGAGCTGAAGGAGACCACCATCCTGATTAAAGATACTGCTGACAGTAAGAGAGAGGGAGGGAGGGAGGGAGGAGAGCTGAAGGAGACCACCATCCTGATTAAAGATACTGCTGACAGTAAGAGAGAGGGAGGGAGGGAGGGAGGAGAGCTGAAGGAGACCACCATCCTGATTAAAGATACTGCTGACAGTAAGAGAGAGGGAGGGAGGGAGGGAGGAGAGCTGAAGGAGACCACCATCCTGATTAAAGATACTGCTGACAGTAAGAGAGAGGGAGGGAGGGAGGGAGGAGACCACCATCCTGATTAAAGATACTGCTGACAGTAAGAGAGAGGGAGGGAGGGAGGGAGGAGACCACCATCCTGATTAAAGATACTGCTGACAGTAAGAGAGAGGGAGGGAGGGAGGAGACCACCATCCTGATTAAAGATACTGCTGACAGTAAGAGAGAGGGAGGGAGGGAGGAGACCACCATCCTGATTAAAGATACTGCTGACAGTAAGAGAGAGGGAGGGAGGGAGGAGAGCTGAAGGAGACCTCCCTCCTGATTAAAGATACTGCTGACAGTAAGAGAGAGGGAGGGAGGGAGGGAGGAGACCACCATCCTGATTAAAGATACTGCTGACAGTAAGAGAGAGGGAGGGAGGGAGGAGAGCTGAAGGAGACCTCCATCCTGATTAAAGATACTGCTGACAGTAAGAGAGAGGGAGGGAGGGAGGGAGGAGACCACCATCCTGATTAAAGATACTGCTGACAGTAAGAGAGAGGCAGGGAGGGAGGGAGGAGAGCTGAAGGAGACCACCATCCTGATTAAAGATACTGCTGACAGTAGGAGAGAGGGAGGGAGGGAGGGAGGAGAGCTGAAGGAGACCACCATCCTGATTAAAGATACTGCTGACAGTAAGAGAGAGGGAGGGAGGGAGGGAGGAGAGCTGAAGGAGACCACCATCCTGATTAAAGATACTGCTGACAGTAAGAGAGAGGGAGGGAGGGAGGGAGGAGACCACCATCCTGATTAAAGATACTGCTGACAGTAAGAGAGAGGGAGGGAGGGAGGGAGGGAGGGAGGGAGGGAGGGAGGGAGGGAGGGGAGCTGAAGGAGACCACCATCCTGATTAAAGATACTGCTGACAGTAAGAGAGAGGGAGGGAGGGAGGGAGGAGACCACCATCCTGATTAAAGATACTGCTGACAGTAAGAGAGAGGGAGGGAGGGAGGGAGGAGACCACCATCCTGATTAAAGATACTGCTGACAGTAAGAGAGAGGGAGGGAGGGAGGGAGGGAGGAGACCACCATCCTGATTAAAGATACTGCTGACAGTAAGAGAGAGAGAGGGAGGGAGGGAGAGGAGCTGAAGGAGACCACCATCCTGATTAAAGATACTGCTGACAGTAAGAGAGAGGGAGGGAGGGAGGGAGGAGAGCTGAAGGAGACCACCATCCTGATTAAAGATACTGCTGACAGTAAGAGAGAGGGAGGGAGGGAGGGAGGAGAGCTGAAGGAGACCACCATCCTGATTAAAGATACTGCTGACAGTAAGAGAGAGGGAGGGAGGGAGGGAGGAGAGCTGAAGGAGACCACCATCCTGATTAAAGATACTGCTGACAGTAAGAGAGAGGGAGGGAGGGAGGGAGGAGACCACCATCCTGATTAAAGATACTGCTGACAGTAAGAGAGAGGGAGGGAGGGAGGGAGGGAGGGAGGAGAGCTGAAGGAGACCACCATCCTGATTAAAGATACTGCTGACAGTAAGAGAGAGGGAGGGAGGGAGGAGAGCTGAAGGAGACCACCATCCTGATTAAAGATACTGCTGACAGTAAGAGAGAGGGAGGGAGGGAGGAGAGCTGAAGGAGACCACCATCCTGATTAAAGATACTGCTGACAGTAAGAGAGAGGGAGGGAGGGAGGAGAGCTGGAGGAGACCACCATCCTGATTAAAGATACTGCTGACAGTAAGAGAGAGGGAGGGAGGAGAGCTGAAGGAGACCACCATCCTGATTAAAGATACTGCTGACAGTAAGAGAGAGGGAGGGAGGGAGGAGAGCTGGAGGAGACCACCATCCTGATTAAAGATACTGCTGACAGTAAGAGAGAGGGAGGGAGGGAGGGAGGGAGGGATGGGATGGTGGGAGGGAGGGAGGGAGGGAGGGAGGGAGGGAGGGAGGCATGGGAGGGAGGCATGGGAGGGAGGGAGCGAGGGAAATGGAGAAAGGGAGGGAGGAGAGGGATGGGAGGATGGGAGGGTGGGAGGAAGGGAGGGTGGGAGAGTGGGAGGGAGAGTGGGGGGGTGGGAGGGAGGGAGGGAAATGGAGAATGGGAGGGTGGAAAATGGGAGGGAGGAGAGGGATGGGAGGGTGGGAGGGAGAGTGGGGGGTGGGAGGGAGGGAGGGAGGGATCGAGCGAGCGAGGGAAATGGAGAATGGGAGGGAGGGAGGGAGGGAGGGAGGGAGGGAGGGAGGGAGGGAGGGAGGGAGGGAGGGAGGGAAGAAAGGAGGAAGGAACGTGGGAAAAAGAACAAAGGGTGGAGAAACTTCTTTTCACTTCAAACGATAATTATTCAACAGCTCTCGTTGCGATGAACAACATGGTTTGTATATGAATTTAGTTGTATTTATAATTCCGTGTAATCTCCTACATTATCATGATTTATATCTCGTGTTGGGAAATAATGACAGTAATTTGACATAATGACTCATTATCACGTTGTTAAGTTCAGTGTTTAACTGTCATGATTATTCACTGAAGTAACTAGGGCTATACACGTACACATTGCCTCCAGTCCCCCCCTTCTATCTCCTCCTCTCTCTCTCTCTCTCTCTCTCTCTCTCTCTCTCTCTCTCTCTCTCTCTCTCTCCCTCCTAAAACATCTGACCCCCAACCTCCCTCTGACTCCTCTCTCTCTCTCTCTCTCTCTCTCTCTCTCTCTCTCTCTCTCTCTCTCTCTCTCTCTCTCTCTCTCTCTCCCTCCTAAAACGTCTGAACCCCAACCTCCCTCTGACTCCTCTCTCTCTCTCTCTCTCTCCCTCCTAAAACGTCTGACCCCCAACCTCCCTCTGACTCCTCTCTCTCTCTCTCTCTCCCTCCTAAAACGTCTGACCCCCAACCTCCCTCTGACTCCTCTCTCTCTCTCTCTCTCCCTCCTAAAACGTCTGACCCCCAACCTCCCTCTGACTCCTCTCTCTCTCTCTCTCTCTCCCTCCTAAAACGTCTGACCCCCAACCTCCCTCTGACTCCTCTCCAGAGTCTATCATCAAGTTTGGAGAGACCGAGTTCCGTGTGAGTGAGCCCAAGGAGGCAGGCTCTGTTTCCTCCCTGAAGATTCCAGTGCTGCGATTGGGCGACACCTCAAAGTTGTCAGTGGTCCGTGTTCACACCAAGGACGGGTCAGCTACCTCAGGAGAGGACTACCATCCTGTCTCAGAGGGTAAGGACTGAGAACCTACGCTTCCAGACAGGGAAAAACAGAAATGGCATAGAAAGAGTTGGAATGTAAAAGATGAAAAATAACTACAGACCGTAATGTGTGTGTGTGTGTGTGTGTGTGTGTGTGTGTGTGTGTGTGTGTGTGTGTGTGTGTGTGTGTGTGTGTGTGTGTGTGTGTGTGTGTGTGTGTGTGTGTGTGTGTGTGTGTGTGTGTGTGTGTGTGTGTGTGTTTGCAGATGTTAAGTTTAAGCCTGGGCAGACGGAGCACGTTGTAGAGGTGGAGGTGTTGTATGATGGAGTCAGAGAGATGAGAGAAGTCTTCACCGTTCACCTGAAACCTGACGACAACATGGTGGCCGAAACGCAGGTGAGGAGGAGATAGGCCTGTCAGAATCAACCAATCACACACTCTCACTACATACCAATCAATTAACCAACCAATCACACACTCTCACTACATACCAATCAATTAACCAACCAATCACACACTCTCACTACATACCAATCAATTAACCAACCAATCACACACTCTCACTACATACCAATCAATTAACCAACCAACCACACCTGAACACTCTCCCTACATACCAATCAATTAACCAACCACAGCTGAACACTCTCACTACATACCAATCAATTAGTGTTTTTTGCGGTTGAGATCTAATGGCTTTGGTTCAACAGGGCGGTTGGGTCAGCAGTTTAACACACGGTAGTACAAACTAAGTCACTCTAACTCTTACATACTAAGTCACTCTAACTCTTACATACTAAGTCACTCTAACTCTTACATACTAAGTCACTCTAACTCGTACAAACTAAGTCACTCTAACTCTTACATACTAAGTCACTCTAACTCTTACAAACTAAGTCACTCTAACTCTTACATACTAAGTCACTCTAACTCTTACATACTAAGTCACTCTAACTCTTACATACTAAGTCACTCTAACTCAGTCAATCTAACTCATACAAACCCCCTGTGTGTTGTGTCAGATGACTAAGGCCGTGGTGTACATCGAGGAGACCAGCGGTGTGGCCGACGTCGCCTTCCCCTCCCTGCCTCGCGTGGTGTCACTGCTGCACTACGAAGCCGTCAGCAAGACATCTCAGAAGCTCCACCCTCCTGCTGGCTACCCCGTTGTCTGTGTCACCGTAAGTCAGTCTATGTCCGCACAAGTCAGTCTATGTCCCCGAGAGTCAGTCTATGTCCCCGAGAGTCAGTCTATGTCCCCAATGGTCAGTCTATGTCCCCAAGAGTCAGTCTATGTCCCCAATGGTCAGTCTATGTCCCCAAGAGTCAGTCTATGTCCCCGAGAGTCAGTCTATGTCCCCAATGGTCAGTCTATGTCCCCAAGAGTCAGTCTATGTCCCCGAGAGTCAGTCTATGTCCCCAAGAGTCAGTCTATGTCCCCAAGAGTCAATCTATGTCCCCAAGAGTCAGTCTATGTCCCCAAGAGTCAGTCTATGTCCCCAATAGTCAGTCTATGTCCCCAATAGTCAGTCTATGTCCCCAATGGTGAGTCTATGTCCCCGAGAGTCAGTCTATGTCCCCAATGGTCAGTCTATGTCACCGTAAGTCAGTCTATGTCCCCAACAGTCAGTCTATGTCCCCAAGAGTCAGTCTATGTCCCCAATGATCAGTCTATGTCCCCAAGAGTCAGTCTATGTCCCCAATAGTCAGTCTATATCCCCAATGGTCAGTCTATGTCCCCAAGAGTCAGTCTATGTCCCCACAAGTCAGTATTTGTTTCCACAAATCAGTCTATGTCCCCAAGAGTCAGTCTGCAACCATAAGTCTGTCTGTGTCAGTCTCTTTCCCAACAAGTCAGTCTATGTCCCTGAAATTCAACTTGTTTTCCCATTGCCTCCACGAGCAGACAGAGAACACACAGGGAACACATCTGAAAGGGTAGTCTGACTGTGTCAGAGAACACATCTGACAGGGTCAGGGGCTGTAAGACCCAATCTTAACAGAGAGTAAAGTAATTTGGCCTGGCTGTAGTGAAGTAATATTTGTAATAAAAAATCTAATCAAATTTTATTGGTCGCATACACATTTGTAGCAGATGTTATTGCGGGTGTAGTCAAATACTTGTGTAGGAGCCTGAAACAAGGCAGCCGTGTCTATCGGCGCCATATTCCATAAACGCAGCATGTAAAGTGTTGGTCCCATGTTTGAGCTGAAATAAAAATTCCAGCATTGTTCCATACGCACAAAAAGCTTATTTCTCTTGAATTTTATGCACAAATTTGTTTACATCCCCATTTTTCCTTTGCCGAGATAATCCATCCACCTTACAGGTGTGGCATACCACGAAGCTGATTAAATGGCATGATCATTACAGAGGTGCACCTTGTGCTGGGGGCAATAAATGGCAAATCTAAAATGTTCAGTTTTGTCACACAACACAACGCCACAGATGTCTCAGGTTTTGAAGGAGAATGCAATTGGCGTGCTGACTGCAGGAAAAGTCCACCAGAGCTGTTGCCAGAGAATTGAATGTTAATTTCTCTACCATAAGCTGCCTCTAACGTCAATTCAGAGAATGTGGCAGTATATCCAACCGGCCTCACAACCACAGACCACGTGTAATGACGCCAGCTCAAGGACTCCACATCCGGCTTCCTCATCTGCGGTATCGTTGATGAAGCTGTGGGTTTGCAAAACCAAAGAATTTCTGCACAAACTGTCAGAAGTCATCTCAAGGAAGCTCATCTGCATGCCCGTTGTCCTCACCAGGGTCTTGACCTGACTGCAGTTCAGCATCGTAACTGACATCCGTGGGCATATGTTCACCTTCGATGGTCACTGACAAGCTAGAGAAGTGTGCTCTTCACAAGTGAATCCCAGTTTCAACTGTACCGGGCTGATGGCGTCGTGTGGGCGAGCAGGTGCCCCATGGTGATGGTGGGGATTATGGTACAGTATGTGCAGGCAGAAGCGACGGACAATGAACGCAATTTTATTTTATTGATGGCAATTTGGCGACGCCCATTGTCGTTCCATTCATCCGCCACCATCACCTCATGTTTCAGCATGATAATGCACGGCTCCATGTCGCAAGGATCTACACACAATTCCTGGAAGCTTTAAATGTCCCAGTTCTTCTATGGCCTGCATACTCACTATACATGCCACCCATTGAGCATGTTTGGGATGCTCTGGATCGACGTGTGCGACACTGTGTTCCAGTTCCCGACAATATCCAACAACTTCGCACAGCCATTGAAGAGGAGTGGGACAACATTCCACAGGCCACAATCAACAGCCTGATCAACTCTATGCGAAGGAGATGTGACGTGCTGCATGGGAGAAACGGTGGTCACATCAGATACTGACTGGTTTTCTGATCCACGCCCCTACTTGTTTTTAAAGGTATCTGTGACCAACAGATGTATATCTGTATTCCCAGTCCTGTGAAATCCAGAGATTAGGGCCTAATGAAGTTATTTCAATTGACTGATTTCCTAATACGAACTGTTTTTCAGTAACATCTTTGAAATTGTTGCATGTTGCGTTTATATTTTTGTTTTATATTTTTGTTGATTGAACTGTATATTATTTATACCTCACATGCGACTCATAACAAGACTATGCGATTAGCCTATTGAAATGTGTATCTGACTCCATAAAGATAATACACATATGCAAACAAGCATTAGGCAATGAGTTGACGTCGACTAGCAACAAATGGGTCTGAGAGGGTCTATATCAAAGGCAGATATTTATTTACATTATAAAATGAACGATACATTATACAAATCATAAAGCTTAAGTTACATGGCATTAACAAGAGTTACAAAGCATTATTCTAGGCATGATCAGAAAGCGCGAGAGACAGAGAGAGATAGAGAGAGAAGTCATAGCTTGAAAAGTCATGCCCCAAGAGTCCCAAGAGGTGGAGAGAGGAAGAAAGAGCATGTATCTCAACAGCGCAGGTCAGAAACAAAAAAGAAAAAGACAATGAATCTAAGACCCTTTTAAAAGCATCTGAGCTGTTTGAATCTCAAATTGTAACGTTAGTTGTCTATGCAAAAAGTGCACCGTGAACCATTGAAATTTTAAATCATGTTTAAATAAAATACAGTGAATTTTACTGGAGAATAAACTTTGAATAATAATCTGAATGCACAGAAAGTCACTGTGGGCCATGCAATATTAATGAATAAGTCACTGTGGGCCATGCAATATTAATGAATAAGTCACTGTGGGCAATGCAATATTAATGAATAAGTCACTGTGGGCCATGCAATATTAATGTATAAGTCACTGTGGGCCATGCAATATTAATGTATAAGTCACTGTGGGCCATGCAATATTAATGTATAAGTCACTGTGGGCCATTCAATATTAATGTATAAGTCACTGTGGGCCATTCAATATTAATGTATAAGTCACTGTGGGCCATGCAATATTAATGTATAAGTCACTGTGGGCCATGCAATATTAATGTATAAGTCACTGTGGGCCATTCAATATTAATGTATAAGTCACTGTGGGCCATTCAATATTAATGTATAAGTCACTGTGGGCCATGCAATATTAATGTATAAGTCACTGTGGGCCATGCAATATTAATGTATAAGTCACTGTGGGCCATTCAATATTAATGTATAAGTCACTGTGGGCCATTCAATATGAATGTATAAGTCACTGTGGGCCATTCAATATTAATGTATAAGTCACTGTGGGCCATTCAATATGAATGTATAAGTCACTGTGGGCCATTCAATATTAATGTATAAGTCACTGTGGGCCATTCAATATTACTGTATAAGTCACTGTGGGCCATTCAATATTAATGTATAAGTCACTGTGGGCCATTCAATATTAATGTATAAGTCACTGTGGGCCATGCATCAATGAGAGAAATAACACTTTCTGTCTCTTTATTAATGCTTTGAACGTTGGAAACAGATGGTGTGAGAGCAACTCTCACAGACACTTGGTGCAGGTGTTCAGTGGTGAGCCTGGTACGGTATTTGTTTAGAATAAAGTTCATTGTGGAGAATTCTGATTCACGACTGTACGGGAAGCCATTACATTGTCAGAATGTGTAGTGTCAGTTCCCTGGGGTACAGAGACATCAGCAACAGGCACCATCTTTGCCCCAGAAAGAGAGTCACAAATCACTAACCTGCTCCTTCAAAAGACACGTTGCCTTGCAGCTCAATCAACTCCGTCTGCAGTGATGCAACATCTACCCATCTGAAGATCTGTTTTGTTTCTTCTGACAACTTTGTCACATTTGTGACCAAAAATGGGTTCTGGATGAGCAGCAGCAGTTCTCTTCCAACAGTGAAGTCATCAAAGCGAGCCTTGAAATGATCCATCAGGGTTGTCTCCCTGCGTTTGCACCAGAAGATTTGGGGAAGTGGACAAGTTCTCCCTGGAGAAAGCCTGGACTGCTGTTATCATATCACACACTGTGTTGTCCCGTCCCTGCAGCTTAACAGTCAGTTGATTAAGGTGTGATGTAATGCAACTGATTCCTTCTTCTCCTCATTTTCTAAAAACTCAGAAAACTGAGTGGCCTTGTCACTCTTTTGCTTTGATAAGAAAGCTTTCATTTCCTCCTGAATGACCCAAAAGCGTTTTAAAACCACTGTCTTTTGCTGAGCCACCTGATATTGTTGTGCAGTGGTAAGTCATCAAAACGGACATTGTCAAAATTCCTAATGCTCTCAAAAAAGTGGACGAGTTTCATCGTCGTAGTCATGACCTCACAATACTATTGATGGATGATGCAGTGGTATGATGTCATGGTGGTCCTCTTTCAAAACATGCAACCAGTACCCTCCCTCTTGCTGTCATGGCTGGAGCTCCACCTGTGGTGATGGAGACCCCCTGACTTCAGCTCTGTCCCCCCTTTTTTGATGACCTCCTCTCCCTGTGTGTGCTTCTAGATGTGTCAAGGCCCGAACAGCTCCTCGTCGTTGTTTCGTTATAAACAAATCTGTCCAACACCAGAAGCTGGGCATCATTATCAGTGTCATCTGTTGATTTATCCACAACTAATGACGTGCATGGTGCATACTGAATGGCCCTCACAAAGTTGTGAAGTTAAATCAAAAATCATTTTTAACAAGCCATATTAACAAAATATACTGGTGACTGTTGTTGCCACTTGCAGAGGAATGTGTTTAGTCTCAGGGTCCTTAGCTTAGTGATGAGCTTTGTGGGCACTATGGTGTTGAACGCTGAGCTGTAGTCAATGAATAGCATTCTCACATAGGTGTTACTTGTGTCCAGGTGTAAAAGGGCAGTGTTGAGTGCCATAGAGATTGTGTCATCTGTGGATCTGTTGGTGAGGTATGCAAATTCTGCGGAAATGGTGTTGGTGTGAGCCGTGACCAGCATTTCAAAGCACTTCGTGGCTACCGACATGAGTGCTACAGGGTGGTAGCCATTTAGGCAGGTTTCCTTAGTGTTCTTGGGCCTATGGTCGTCTGCTTGAAGCATGTACAGTTGAAGTCAGAAGTTTACATACACTTTAGGTTGGAGTCATTAAAACTCATTTTTCAACCACTCCACATATTTCTTGTTAACAAATTATAGTTTTGACAAGTCGGTTAGGAAATCTTCTTCGTGCATTACACAAGTAATTTTTCCAACAATTGTTTACCTGTGGATGTATTTCAAGGCCTATCTTCAAACTCAGTACCTCTTTGCTTGACATCATGGGAAAATTAAAAGAAATCAGCAAAGACCTAAGAAAACAAATTGTAGACCTCTACAAGTCTGGTTCATCCTTGGGAACAATTTCCTAATGCCTGAAGGTACCACGTTCATCTGTACAAACAATAGTACGCAAGTATAAACACCTTGGGACCACACAGCCGTCATAGCGCTCAGGAAGGAGACGCGTTCTGTCTCCTAGAGATGAACGTACTTTGGTGCAAAAAGTGCAAATCAATCCCAGAACAACAGCAAGGACCTTGTGAAGATGCTGGAGGAAACAGGTACAAAGAATCTATACCCACAGTAAAACGAGTCCAATATTGACAAAACCTGAAAGGCCGCTCAGCAAGGAAGAAGCCACTGCTCCAAAACCGCCATAAAAGAGCCAGACTACGGTTTGCAACTGCACATAGGAACAAAGATCGTACTTTTTGGAGAAATGTCCTGTGGTCTGATGAAACAAAAATAGAACTGTTTGGCCATAATGACCATTGTTATGTTTGGAGGAAAAAGGGGGAGGCTTGCAACCCGAAAAATACCATCCCAACCGTGAAGCACGGGGGTGGCAGCATCATGTTGTGGGGGTGCTTTGCTGCAGGAGCGACTGGTGCACTTCACAAAATAGATGGCATCATGACGGAGGAGAAATATGTGGATATATTGACGCAATAGCTCAAGACATCAGTCTCGGAAGTTAAAGATTGGTAGCAAATTGGTCTTTCAAATGGACAATGACCCCAAGCATACTTCCAAAGTTGTGGCAAAATGGCTTAAGGACAACAAAGTCAAGGTATTGGAGTGGCCATCACAAAGCCCTGACCTCAATCCTCTAGAAAATGTGTGGGCAGAACTGAAAAAGCGTGTGCGAACAAGGAGGCCTACAAACCTGACTCAGTTACACCAGCTCTGTCAGGAGGAATGGGCCAAAATTCACCCAACTTATTGTGGGAAGCTTGTGGAAGGCTACCCGAAACATTTGATCCATGTTAAACCATTTAAAGGCAATGCTACCAAATACTAATTGAGTGTCTGTAAACTTCTGACCCACTGGGAATGTGATGAAAGAAATAAAAGCTGAAATAAATCTCTCTACTATTATTCTGACATTTCACATTCTTAAAATAAAGTGGTGATCCTAACTGACCTAAGACAGGGAATTTAAAAAAACTGAATTTAAATGTAATTGGATAAGGTGTATGTAAACTTCCGACTTCAACTGTAGGTATTACAGACTCGGTCAGGGAGAGGTTGAAAATGTCAGTGAAGACACCTGCCAGTTGGTCTGCGTATGCTCTGAGTACACATCCTGGTAATCCGTCTGGCCCCACGGTCTTGTGAATGTTGACCTATTTAAAGTTCACACAGTCGTTTAAAACAGCTGGTGCTCTCATGCATGCTTCAGTGTTGCTTGCCTCGAAGTGAGCATAAACTGAATTCTCCATTGTTTTTGATGGTAGGCCACTGTGGTAGTCGTACACAAATACCCAAAGTAGCCTAGTTGGCCACTGTTAAAACTGTAAGTTAACGTGGGTACATCCTCAATGTTCATAGTAAACGCACATTCAATTTTGCACTCAGCAGACCTGAAATCTGCTCAGTGACAAAATCAATTAGAGGATACATGGATCATGACACAACGTCCATTTCAGACTACCATTTAGTGGCATTCTGGGGACATTCTAACGACACATTTTTGTTTGCAGGGACGTTCTCTTGGGACCATCAAGCAACGTCCAACCGACTAGTGAAATGAAAGTCCTGGGAACGTCCTACAAAGATCCGGACATAGTTCTGACATGGTGCTCAGTGACTTCCTGGTAACTTACAGGAACTTACAACTAAGCAAAGGTCCCCCCCAGAAAACGTTCCCTGGGCACCATCATGCGACGTCCCCTTGACCATCACAAAGCTCTTGTGGTCATTGAATGTCCCGTGGATAACGTCCTATCAGAACAAAATAGAAACTTTTTCATAACATTCCTTTATGGACATCAAAATACCTTATTATAACGTTATACTGCGACCAAACCATGACCTGCACTGAACGTCCTATTATTTATGGTCCTGAGGTTAACGTTATGCTTTAATGTTCCAAGTGTGAGATACCGTTAACATCTCGCTGAAACCCTTAAAGGGACCTAATGGGAATGTCCTGAGGACGTCCACTGTTTGTTTGGATCCCAGTTGTAAACTGAACTGAGAGGGAGGTGAAGCGAGAGCCATATCTCTGCCCAAAATCTGTCCAAGTTAAGCAGATTCTTAATTATTAAGCAGGTGAGGTGTTTTTCTAACGGGGGCAATGAGAGAGTGTCGAATTTAGATGAAAATTATTTGCTCTTTTGATACGTGAGGTTTGTTTTAATCTAATATAAGTTTCGTAATGCTTAGGTTGTTACAAGTGTACTGATACAGTGCCTTCAGAAAGTATTCAGACCCTTTGACATTTTCCACATTTTGTTACGTTTCAGCCTTATTCTAAAATCTATTAATCTACACACAATACCCCATAATGACAAAGCGAAAAGAGGTTTTTAGAAAATTTTGCAAATTTATTAAAAATAAAAAACAGAAATAACATATTTACATAAGCATTCCGTCCCTTTGATATGAGTCTCGAAATTGAGCTCAGGTGCATCCTGTTTCCGTTAATCATCCTTGAGATGTTTCTATAACTTGATTGGAGTCCATCTGTGGTAAATTCAATTGATTGGATATTATTTGGAAAGGCACACTCCTGTCTATACAAGGTCAGACAGTTGACAGTGCATGTCAGAACAAAAACCAAGCCATGAGGTCAAAGGAATTGTCCTTAGAGCTCCGAGACAGGATTGTGTCGAGGCACAGATCTGGGGAAGGGTACCAAAACATTTCTGCAGCATTGAAGGTCCCCAAGAACACAGTGGCCTCCATAATTGTTAAATGGAAGAAGTTTGGAACCACAAGGACTCTTCCCATAGCTGGCCAACCGGCCAAACTGAGCAGTCGGGGGAGAAGGGCCTTGGTCAGGGAGGTTTACCAAGAACCCGATGGTCACTCTGACAGAGCTCTAGAGTTCCTCTGTGGAGATGGGAGAATCTTCCAGAAGGACAACCATATCTGTAGCACTCCACCAATCAGGCCTTTATGGTAGAGTGGCCAGAGTAAAAGACACACGACAGCCGGCTTGGAGTTTGCCAAAAGGCACCTAAAGACTTTAAAACCATGGGAAACAAGATTCTCTGGTCTGATGAAACCAAGATTGAACTATTTGGCCTGAATGCTAAATGTCACTTCTGGAGGAAACCTGGCACCATCCCTACGGTGAAGCATGGTGGTGGCAGCATCATGCTGTGGGGATGTTTTTCAGCGGCAGGGACAGGGAGACTAGTAAGGATCGAGGCTAAGATGAACAGAGCAAATTACAGAGAGGTCATTGATGAAAACCTGCTCCAGAGCGCTCAGGACCGCAGACTGGGGCGAAGGTTCACCTTCCAACAGGACAACGACACTATGCACACATCCAAGACAATGCAGGAGTGGCTTCGGGACAAGTCCTTGAGTGGCCCAGCCAGAGCCCGGACTTGAACCTGATCGAACATCTCCGAAGAGACCTGAAAATATCTGTGCGGCAACCCTCCCCATCCAACCTGACAGAGCTTGAGAGGGTCTTCAGAAAACAGTTTGAAGAAACTCCCCAAATACAGGTATGTAGCGTCATACCCAAGTAGACTCAAGTCTGTAATCGCTGCTTCCAAAAAGTACTGCGTAAAGGGACTGAATACTTATGGAAATGTGATATTTAAGATTTTTATTTTTATAAATTAGCAAAGATTTCAAAAAAACAGTTTTTGCTTTGTCATTATGGGGTATTGTGTGTAGATTAATGAAGGCTGTAACATAACGAAACGTGGAGAAAGTCAATGGGTCTGAATACTTCCCAAAGGCACTGTATAAATGTGGGTATATGCATGGGTGCATTTTGCATATATTATTGTGAATTTAGGAACATGCAAGCTGACAGTTGATTTGTGTTCTTTGTGATTCACGCATTTATTTTCTCTCTCCCTCACTTCCTCTCTCCTACATCTCCCTCTTCATTCCTCATCTCTCTCTCCCTACCTCCCTCCATTCCCCTCTCCCTCCACCTCCCCTCTCCCCCAACTCATCCAGGCCTGTAACCCTAAGTACCCTGACTACGACAAGACAGGCTCCATCTGCGTCAGCGAGCACATCAACAACACGCTGACGCGCTACCGCTGGCTCGTCAGCGCCCCTGCTGGTCCGGATGGGGTCACTACACCCATGAGAGAGGTGGACTTTGATACCTTCTTCACCTCCTCCAAGATGATCACCCTGGACTCTGTCTACTTCCAGGTGGGGAACCGACAAATTCATGTTCTTCAGCTAATCTTATCACTGAACTATACTGACTGAGGCAAGATTCAATCTCAGTTGTTTTGTTGTTGTTTTGTTGTTTGGTTTTCCTCCTGATTTAAGAAATGTGACTCGAGAGACGAGATTTGTGACTTGGTGGCGTGCTTTGATGTGGGTGTCTCTTGTGTGTGTTTTCGCACGTAGGAAACTTTTGTACACACGGGCAAAAAAGAAACACACAAGATACCTAGACTCACCCGTCTAGGTATCTTGAAAACAGTCAAACCAACTATGCTAGGGTGAGTGAAATTGTGAGTTATTCTCTCATTTGTGTCTGGAAGAAGCTAGCAAGCTAGACAACTATCGTCAATTAGCTTCCGCCTGTGTGCGACCATGGCAAAGTTAGTTCGCTGTTGCATATATATGGGGCTAGTTAGGGACCGTCAATAAATTACACAATGTACATGGACAATAGTTTTTTTATTAAAGGTTTTCAATATTTGTATATTGTATATTTTACAATTCATAATTGGTTTAAGGCTTTTAAGTCATTGAAATTCTGAACTATTGAAAATATTGTCCCATATACATTGTGTTATTCATTGACAGTCCCTAAGTAGCCCTATAGAGATATCCAACATCAAACTAAATATACCACGGTCAGTGTGCATTCCGAGAGAGAATTAAGAACAAACACCCATGTGTTAGTGGGCATTAGCCATTATCCTAAAACTAAACCATTAGCCTACCTAAAACCCAAATATAAAAGGAAATCAGAGACGTCATCAATTCCATACATCTCCAACATTCTTGTTTTGTAAAATACCGACGTTAAAGTCCTCTCAGTCCTATTTACACTATTAGGGCGACAGGTAGCCTAGCGGTTAGAGCGGCGACCCAGCAGCAGGAGGGTTGCCAGTTTGAATCCTGGGTCCGACGGGGAAAAAATATGGCGGGAAGTGAGCTGACTGGCAATGCTAGTACTGGGTGATATGTACAAAAATCCATATCATGATGAATTCACTGAATTGTCATCATAACAATACATTTCATTTTAAGTTTATGACATTAATGTGCACCATAAAAAAATACCTACTACTTACAATCAAATTTCAATCAAATGTTTTGATACTTATACTTTATACTTTATACTTTATACTTCTTACATCAGCTGATGCCACAAAGTGCAGTACAGAAACCCAGCCTAGACAAAAGAATGTTGGAGACAGCAAGCAATGAAGGTGTAGAAGCACGCTTTCAATTGACCCATTATCAATAGCCCATGTTAGCAATCTTAATTTTTTTCAAACCTTACATTGTGTCAAGTAAAGGCTGCTTATTGCTACTATCGTTATCAGTAAAATGTCCTCGATAAATGGTCAGTGCCGATAATTTTTCGGTTTAGCGTCCCAGCTCTACTAGATGCCATTGCCCGCCATTGTGCCCTTACGCGAGGCACTTAACCCCCCCCCCCACAACAACAGCTCCCCAGGCACCCAGTGCGGCAGGCCCCCCCCACAACAACAACTCCCCAGGCACCCAGTGCGGCAGGCCCCCCCACAACAACAGCTCCCCAGGCACCCAGTGCGGCAGCCCCCCCCACAACAACAGCTCCCCAGGCACCCAGTGCGGCAGGCCCCCCCCACAACAAAAGCTCCCCAGGCACCCAGTGCGGCAGGCCCCCCCACAACAACAGCTCCCCAGGCACCCAGTGCGGCAGCCCCCCCCACAACAACAGCTCCCCAGGCACCCAGTGCGGCAGGCCCCCCCACACCTCTCCAAAACCTGAATATGTACGCGTGTCGTTCGGAGGGGTTGGGTTAAAAGCGGAAGTTAAATTTAGGTTGGGACTTTGTGTCCAATTGACCGGTAAAGTGATTTTAATCCTAATCTACCGATACCACACAGGCCATTTTGTATTTTTAAATTAGGTTCGTCTATCAAGGTTTCCCCGCCGTTTGTGGCAAAAATACCCATTGGGCGACTATTACCAGAATGCCAATTAAATTAGCACAAGTAATAGCACGTTTCCATGGAGACTGCTAGCTAAATATTCTAACGAGCGCACATTTTTTATTTTATTGCAAAGACAGGCAATCCAGATCATAAAGTTATACGTATATAGGTAGAAGCTACCGAAGGTCATTTTTGGTGAGTTTGGACATTTACAAGCGAATGTGAACGAGAGACATTGTCCAAATGAACAGCACTGGCTCTGGAACAGCATGTGTACGCACTGTGTCTGTGTGGAGTCTGGAGTCTGGAGGAAGAACAGCAGTGGCTCTGGAACAGCATGTGTACACACTGTGTCTGTGTGGAGTCTGGAGGAAGAACAGCAGTGGCTCTGGAGCAGCATGTGTACACGCTGTGTCTGTGGGGAGTCTGGAGTCTGAAGGAAGAACAGCAGTGGCTCTGGAGCAGCATGTGTACACACTGTGTCTGTGTGGAGTCTGGAGTCTGGAGGAAGAACAGCAGTGGCTCTGGAGCAGCATGTGTGGCAACGGGCCTGCCTGCTCTACTAATGAGAAGAGGGGGGAGGAGCAGACGGGCCAAGAATGGAGAGGAGAAAAAAAACACAAAGAAATCAAGATGCCAGTAGCAGCTGCACAAATAACTCATCCAAAGGGCTTTGCCTTTTCAAAAAGTAGGTGCAAATATTTTAATGTATAGAAAAATAAATAGTTAACGGTATTGAAAAACCATCCCGTGGCTATTTCCAAATATGTATATACAGTATATGTTATATACGGTATACTGCCCAAGCCTAGATGTGATTAAGTTGACTGTACAGATGTGATTGAGTTGACTGTACAGATGTGATTGAGTTGACTGTACTGATGTGATTGAGTTGACTGTACTGATGTGATTGAGTTGACTGTACTGATGTGATTGAGTTGACTGTACTGATGTGATTAAGTTGACTGTACAGATGTGATGGAGTTGACTGTACTGATGTGATTAAGTTGACTGTACTGATGTGATTGAGTTGACTGTACTGATGTGATTGAGTTGACTGTACTGATGTGATTGAGTTGACTGTACTGATGTGATTCAGTTGACTGTATTGATGTGATGGAGTTGACTGTATTGATGTGATTGAGTTGACTGTACTGATGTGATTGAGTTGACTGTACTGATGTGATTGAGTTGACTGTACTGATGTGATTGAGTTGACTGTACTGATGTGATTCAGTTGACTGTATTGATGTGATTGAGTTGACTGTATTGATGTGATTGAGTTGACTGTACTGATGTGATTAAGTTGACTGTATTGATGTGATGGAGTTGACTGTACTGATGTGATGGAGTTGACTGTACAGATGTGATTAAGTTGACTGTATTGATGTGATTGAGTTGACTGTACTGATGTGATTAAGTTGACTGTATTGATGTGATTGAGTTGACTGTATTGATGTGATTGAGTTGACTGTACTGATGTGATTAAGTTGACTGTACTGATGTGATGGAGTTGACTGTACTGATGTGATTGAGTTGACTGTACTGATGTGATGGAGTTGACTGTACTGATGTGATTGAGTTGACTGTATTGATGTGATTGAGTTGACTGTACTGATGTGATTGAGTTGACTGTATTGATGTGATTGAGTTGACTGTACAGATGTGATTGAGTTGACTGTACTGATGTGATTGAGTTGGCTGTATTGATGTGATTGAGTTGACTGTATTGATGTGATTGAGTTGACTGTACTGATGTGATTAAGTTGACTGTACTGATGTGATGGAGTTGACTGTACTGATGTGATTGAGTTGACTGTACAGATGTGATTGAGTTGACTGTACTGATGTGATTGAGTTGACTGTACTGATGTGATTGAGTTGACTCTACGGATGTGATGGAGTTGACTGTACTGATGTGATTGAGTTGACTGTACTGATGTGATTGAGTTGACTGTACTGATGTGATGGAGTTGACTGTACTGATGTGATTGAGTTGACTGTACTGATGTGATTGAGTTGACTGTATTGATGTGATTGAGTTGACTGTACTGATGTGATTGAGTTGACTGTATTGATGTGATTGAGTTGACTGTACAGATGTGATTGAGTTGACTGTACAGATGTGATTGAGTTGACTGTACTGATGTGATGGAGTTGACTGTACTGATGTGATTGAGTTGACTGTACTGATGTGATTGAGTTGACTGTACTGATGTGATTGAGTTGACTGTACTGATGTGATTGAGTTGACTGTACTGATGTGATTGAGTTGACTGTACTGATGTGATGGAGTTGACTGTACTGATGTGATTGAGTTGACTGTACTGATGTGATTGAGTTGACTGTACTGATGTGATTGAGTTGACTGTACTGATGTGATGGAGTTGACTGTACTGATGTGATTGAGTTGACTGTACTGATGTGATTGAGTTGACTGTAATGATGTGATTGAGTTGACTGTACTGATGTGATTGAGTTGACTGTATTGATGTGATTGAGTTGACTGTACAGATATGATTGAGTTGACTGTACAGATGTGATTGAGTTGACTGTACTGATGTGATGGAGTTGACTGTACAGATGTGATTGAGTTGACTGTACTGATGTGATGGAGTTGACTGTACTGATGTGATGGAGTTGACTGTACTGATGTGATGGAGTTGACTGTACTGATGTGATGGAGTTGACTGTACTGATGTGATTCAGTTGACTGTATTGATGTGATGGAGTTGACTGTATTGATGTGATTGAGTTGACTGTCCTGATGTGATTGAGTTGACTGTACTGATGTGATTGAGTTGACTGTACTGATGTGATTCAGTTGACTGTATTGATGTGATTGAGTTGACTGTATTGATGTGATTGAGTTGACTGTACTGATGTGATTAAGTTGACTGTATTGATGTGATTGAGTTGACTGTATTGATGTGATTGAGTTGACTGTATTGATGTGATTGAGTTGACTGTACTGATGTGATTAAGTTGACTGTATTGATGTGATTGAGTTGACTGTACTGATGTGATTAAGTTGACTGTATTGATGTGATGGAGTTGACTGTACAGATGTGATGGAGTTGACTGTACTGATGTGATTAAGTTGACTGTATTGATGTGATTAAGTTGACTGTATTGATGTGATTCAGTTGACTGTATTGATGTGATTGAGTTGACTGTATTGATGTGATTGAGTTGACTGTACTGATGTGATTAAGTTGACTGTATTGATGTGATTGAGTTGACTGTACTGATGTGATTAAGTTGACTGTATTGATGTGATGGAGTTGACTATACAGATGTGATGGAGTTGACTGTACTGATGTGATTGAGTTGACTGTACTGATGTGATTCAGTTGACTGTATTGATGTGATGGAGTTGACTGTACAGATGTGATTGAGTTGACTGTACTGATGTGATTGAGTTGACTGTACTGATGTGATTCAGTTGACTGTATTGATGTGATTGAGTTGACTGTATTGATGTGATTCAGTTGACTGTATTGATGTGATTGAGTTGACTGTATTGATGTGATTCAGTTGACTGTATTGATGTGATTGAGTTGACTGTACTGATGTGATTAAGTTGACTGTATTGATGTGATGGAGTTGACTGTACAGATGTGATGGAGTTGACTGTACTGATGTGATTAAGTTGACTGTATTGATGTGATTGAGTTGACTGTATTGATGTGATTGAGTTGACTGTACTGATGTGATTAAGTTGACTGTATTGATGTGATTGAGTTGACTGTATTGATGTGATGGAGTTGACTGTATTGATGTGATTAAGTTGACTGTACTGATGTGATGGAGTTGACTGTATTGATGTGATTGAGTTGACTGTATT
This sequence comes from Salvelinus alpinus, assembly GCF_045679555.1. Classification (NCBI taxonomy): domain Eukaryota; kingdom Metazoa; phylum Chordata; class Actinopteri; order Salmoniformes; family Salmonidae; genus Salvelinus; species Salvelinus alpinus. The sequence continues at coordinate 41,780,055 of NC_092109.1, forward strand.
GATGTGATTGAGTTGACTGTATTGATGTGATTAAGTTGACTGTACTGATGTGATGGAGTTGACTGTATTGATGTGATTGAGTTGACTGTATTGATGTGATTAAGTTGACTGTACTGATGTGATGGAGTTGACTGTATTGATGTGATTGAGTTGACTGTATTGATGTGATTGAGTTGACTGTACTGATGTGATTGAGTTGACTGTACTGATGTGATTGAGTTGACTGTATTGATGTGATTGAGTTGACTGTACTGGTGTGATGGAGTTGACTGTACTGATGTGATTGAGTTGACTGTATTGATGTGATTGAGTTGACTGTACTGATGTGATTGAGTTGACTGTACTGATGTGATTAAGTTGACTGTACTGATGTGATTGAGTTGACTGTATTGATGTGATTGAGTTGACTGTACTGGTGTGATGGAGTTGACTGTACTGATGTGATTGAGTTGACTGTACTGATGTGATTGAGTTGACTGTACTGATGTGATGGAGTTGACTGTACTGATGTGATTGAGTTGACTGTACTGATGTGATGGAGTTGACTGTACTGATTGATGATGTGTCTGTCTCTCCAGGCCGGCTCCAGGGTGCAGTGTGCTGCCAGGGCCGTCAACTCTAACAAAGACGAGGGACTGGAGCTCAGCAGTCCCATAGCTACTGTTAGTCTGGAGGAAGGTGAGGAGACCAATCAATCAATCAGACTATAATCTATATTTAAATGAGGACTGGAGCTCAGCAGTCCCATAGCTACTGTTAGTCTGGAGGAAGGTGAGGAGACCAACCAATCAATCAGACTATAATCTATATTTAAATGAGGACTGGAGCTCAGCAGTCCCATAGCTACTGTTAGTCTGGAGGAAGGTGAGGAGACCAACCAATCAATCAGACTATAATCTATATTTAAATGAGGATTGGAGCTCAGCAGTCCCATAGCTACTGTTAGTCTGGAGGAAGGTGAGGAGACCAACCAATCAATCAGACTATAATCTATATTTAAATGAGGACTGGAGCTCAGCAGTCCCATAGCTACTGTTAGTCTGGAGGAAGGTGAGGAGACCAACCAATCAATCAGACTATAATCTATATTTAAATGAGGACTGGAGTTCAGCAGTCCCATAGCTACTGTTAGTCTGGAGGAAGGTGAGGAGACCAATCAATCAATCAGACTATAATCTATATTTAAATGAGGACTGGAGCTCAGCAGTCCCATAGCTACTGTTAGTCTGGAGGAAGGTGAGGAGACCAACCAATCAATCAGACTATAATCTATATTTAAATGAGGACTGGAGCTCAGCAGTCCCATAGCTACTGTTAGTCTGGAGGAAGGTGAGGAGACCAACCAATCAATCAGACTATAATCTATATTTAAATGAGGACTGGAGCTCAGCAGTCCCATAGCTACTGTTAGTCTGGAGGAAGGTGAGGAGACCAACCAATCAATCAGACTATAATCTATATTTAAATGAGGACTGGAGTTCAGCAGTCCCATAGCTACTGTTAGTCTGGAGGAAGGTGAGGAGACCAATCAATCAATCAGACTATAATCTATATTTAAATGAGGACTGGAGCTCAGCAGTCCCATAGCTACTGTTAGTCTGGAGGAAGGTGAGGAGACCAACCAATCAATCAGACTATAATCTATATTTAAATGAGGACTGGAGCTCAGCAGTCCCATAGCTACTGTTAGTCTGGAGGAAGGTGAGGAGACCAACCAATCAATCAGACTATAATCTATATTTAAATGAGGACTGGAGCTCAGCAGTCCCATAGCTACTGTTAGTCTGGAGGAAGGTGAGGAGACCAACCAATCAATCAGACTATAATCTATATTTAAATGAGGACTGGAGCTCAGCAGTCCCATAGCTACTGTTAGTCTGGAGGAAGGTGAGGAAGGTAAATCATAAGCAACAGGTGTAGACTAACAGTGAAATACTTCCTTATGGGTCCTTTTCCCAACAATGCAGAGTTAAAGATAATTGTAAAACGTTTTTGAAATAGTAAAACAAGGAGTGAATACACAGTGAATAAAGAATAACGAGTTAAAAATAACATGGCAAATACAGCTAGTACCAGTAACGAGTCGATGTGCAGGAGTACGAGGAAATGGAGGTAGCTATATACATATAGGTAGGGATAAAGTGACTAGGCAACAGGATGGATATTAGTGTACCCAGCTCCACGATGGGGCTAGAGGAGGCTTAGCCCCCTCAGTTCAAACTTGTGCCCCCTCAGTTCAAACTTGTGCCCCCTCAGTTCAAACGTGTGCCCCCTCAGTTCAAACGTGTGCCCCCTCAGTTCAAACGTGTGCCCCCTCAGTTCAAACTTGTGCCCCCTCAGTTCAAACTTGTGCCCCCTCAGTTCAAACTTGTGCCCCCTCAGTTCAAACTTGTGCCCCCTCAGTTCAAACGTGTGCCCCCTCAGTTCAATCTTGTGCCCCCTCAGTTCAAACTTGTGCCCCCTCAGTTCAAACGTGTGCCCCCTCAGTTCAATCTTGTGCCCCCTCAGTTCAATCTTGTGCCCCCTCAGTTCAAACTTGTGCCCCCTCAGTTCAATCTTGTGCCCCCTCAGTTCAAACTTGTGCCCCCTCTGTTCAAACGTGTGCCCCCTCAGTTCAAACTTGTGCCCCCTCAGTTCAAACGTGTGCCCCCTCAGTTCAAACGTGTGCCCCCTCAGTTCAAACGTGTGCCCCCTCAGTTTTAATTATGTCCCTATATAAAAATAGCAACTAAAAAAAAAGTTTAAATGACTGAGTCGCACATTAGTGCTAAAAGAATGATCTGTATCTCTGTGCCAGCACAACGGACCGTGCGCGCTGCGGTGTGAAGGGGGGCAACTAGGGCTTTTAGGTATGACTTCTTTGGGTTTCCATAAACCGCTTCTCATCTCTGTGGTAAGTGAATAACATGATACGCCTCCTCCTGTAATATTTGATTTGGGTTTATAAGGGCGGGGTCAAGTTAACCAGTCGGAACCAGTCCTGTGGAGAGCTCTACAGGAGTGTCTGCCCTATGATGATGGGGGGGGGGGGGGGGGGGGGTGAAGTTTTCATCACAGCTCTCTCTGGGGCCTGGAGAGGAGAGGGTGTGTCCTGACCATTTCCCTGGGCCTGGAGAGGAGAGGGTGTGTCCTGACCATTTCCCTGGGCCTGGAGAGGAGAGGGTGTGTCCTGACCATTTCTCTGGGCTTGGAGAGAAAATGACTTCACCACTCTGACCATTTCCCTGGGTGTGGCACAAAAGTTGTCACTGCTGGGGGGGTCTGGAGACAAACCCCAGTGTCCACTGTGCATCGTTGGGAGAGAATGCTCCCTTACCTGCTTCAACAAAGCCCCATGTAGGGCCTTCTCATTCCTGCTCTATTTGGCACACCTTCTCATCCCTGCTCTATTTGGCATGCCTTCTCATTCCTGCTCTATTTAGCACGCCTTCTCATTCCTGCTCTATTTGGCACGCCTTCTCATTCCTGCTCTATTTGGCATGCCTTCTCATTCCTGCTCTATTTGGCACGCCTTCTCATTCCTGCTCTATTTGGCACGCCTTCTCATTCCTGCTCTATTTGGCACGCCTTCTCATTCCTGCTCTATTTGGCACGCCTTCTCATTCCTGCTCTATTTGGCACGCCTTCTCATTCCTGCTCTATTTGGCATGCCTTCTCATTCCTGCTCTATTTGGCATGCCTTCTCATTCCTGCTCTATTTGGCATGCCTTCTCAAACAGCTACAACTGTATATGCATTCACACATCTTCTCTTGAGTTGGGCTCAGGGATGGAACAGCTGTTGAACATTGTGTGTGTGTGTGTGTGTGTGTGTGTGTGTGTGTGTGTGTGTGTGTGTGTGTGTGTGTGTGTGTGTGTGTGTGTGTGTGTGTGTGTGTGTGTGTGTGTGTGTGTGTGTGTGTGTGTGTGTGTGTGTGTGTGTGTGTGTGTGTGTGTGTTTTTAGAGTGGGTGTAGGTCGGTCTATGGGTGGATGTGAGAGCAGGGTAGAGGTCTTTAGGTAGGAGAGGTGGGGTGGATGTGAGAGCAGGGTAGAGGTCTTTAGGTAGGAGAGGTGGGGTGGATGTGAGAGCAGGGTAGAGGTCTTTAGGTAGGAGAGGTGGGGTGGATGTGAGAGCAGGGTAGAGGTCTTTAGGTAGGAGGGGTGGGGTGGATGTGAGAGCAGGGTAGAGATCTTTAGGAAGGAGAGGTGGGGTGGATGTGAGAGCAGGGTAGAGATCTTTAGGAAGGAGAGGTGGGGTGGATGTGAGAGCAGGGTAGAGGTCTTTAGGTAGGAGAGGTGGGGTGGATGTGAGAGCAGGGTAGAGGTCTTTAGGTAGGAGAGGTGGGGTGGATGTGAGAGCAGGGTAGAGGTCTTTAGGTAGGAGAGGTGGGGTGGATGTGAGAGCAGGGTAGAGGTCTTTAGGTAGGAGAGGTGGGGTGGATGTGAGAGCAGGGTAGAGGTCTTTAGGTAGGAGAGGTGGGGTGGATGTGAGAGCAGGGTAGAGATCTTTAGGAAGGAGAGGTGGGGTGGATGTGAGAGCAGGGTAGAGATCTTTAGGAAGGAGAGGTGGGGTGGATGTGAGAGCAGGGTAGAGGTCTTTAGGTAGGAGAGGTGGGGTGGATGTGAGAGCAGGGTAGAGGTCTTTAGGTAGGAGAGGTGGGGTGGATGTGAGAGCAGGGTAGAGGTCTTTAGGTAGGAGAGGTGGGGTGGATGTGAGAGCAGGGTAGAGGTCTTTAGGTAGGAGAGGTGGGGTGGATGTGAGAGCAGGGTAGAGATCTTTAGGAAGGAGAGGTGGGGTGGATGTGAGAGCAGGGTAGAGGTCTTTAGGTAGGAGAGGTGGGGTGGATGTGAGAGCAGGGTAGAGGTCTTTAGGTAGGAGAGGTGGGGTGGATGTGAGAGCAGGGTAGAGATCTTTAGGAAGGAGAGGTGGGGTGGATGTGAGAGCAGGGTAGAGGTCTTTAGGTAGGAGAGGTGGGGTGGATGTGTGTATGCGTCCCACATCTGTTGCTTTTTTGGTAATGAGGTTATGCGACAGTATAGGATGGAATCACAAGCTGTAATGTAAAGATAGACTTCTCCCATGGGCAAAGAAACTCAAAAGAGGGTGATGATATTAATTAACATTAATTTAGAATTAGAATGTGCAAACTGTCCAAGCAGATGGAAAGTGGATCATTTTAAATATGCTATTGGACCACAAACAGATTTGGCTAATTAATCAATACGGTCCGAATATATACAGTATATTAGAAATCGATACTGGATGTTTTTCAGCGATAGATGGGAGGTGTTGAGGGTAGCTGAAGGGTGGGACTAAAAACAAATAAATAAATAAAAAATTATGTAAATTATAAACTGGGTGATTCGAGCCCTGAATGCTGATTGGCTGTAAGCTGTGATATATCAGACCGTATACCACCGGTATAACCCGAGAAATATTTGTATTGCTCTAATTACGTTTTGTAACCAGTTTCTAATAGCAATAAGTCACCTCGGGTGTTTATGGCATATTGCCAATATACCACGGCTAAGGGCTGTATCCAGGCGCTCTGCGTTGCGTCGTGCATAAGAACAGCCCTTAGCCGTGGTATATTGGCCATATACCACACAACCCTCGGGCCTTATATCTTAAATATACCTTTTCTGTCATATGTATATATAGTATGTATAAGCTGGAAGTAGAAGACTAAGTCTTGTTGTCCATTAGTGTACTCCAATTAGGGGAGAGGTGGTATGGTTAGGGGAAAATAATGAAGAAGGAAATTATATATTCAAAAAAATATATATGGGCGATTGGAAATGATGCAGACAATTACTCAAGGAGAGGCTGTATCTGAGGTTGGTAGAACCCCACTTTTTGGGTAACTCAAGGGGAGGCTGTATCTGAGCCTGTTAGAACCCCATATTTTGGGTAACTCAAGGAGAGGCTGTATCTGATCCTGGTAGAACCCCACTTTTTGGGTAACTCAAGGGGAGGCTGTATCTGAGCCTGGTAGAACCCCATATTTTGGGTAACTCAAGGGGAGGCTGTATCTGAGCACGGTAGAACCCTGTGCTTTTTTTGTTTAGACTGATGAGAGGCTTTGAATGCTTTGAATGCTGATATCTTGAATTCAGAACTTTTGTGTATATATATATATTTATAAATATGTCTGTCATCTTTGAAACACCAGCGCTGTGTAAATAAATCCCTACACTCATTTGCATCTCTCCTGCCTGCCTCCTGCTGAATATTTGTTCTTACGACTGCTTGCAGGCGCCTATTTTAGCTGAGATAGGGTACAGCTTTCACACCAACCTGTCACTTCAAAAGCACTCAATGATCTCGGACTCTCTGCATTCAAACGTTATGTTTATTGTGGTATGGCGCGATAGATGCTGATTTCTATGTAATTGCAACGCAAGAACCGCTAAAATAAAATAAAATGTAGCCTCCTTTGTCACTTTATCCTGCTTTTTATAATAGACAGTAGCAGCAACTTATGTGGTTATTGTGAAAGAGTGTGTGTGTGAGTGTGTGTCAATCAATCAATCAATCAATAAAAGTGTAGTTCTACAGGACTTACAGTATAAAGCTTGATACCCTAGGCCTAAACCCTCACAATGTCACCCTACACTAGTTTTATGTAATAAATAGTTTTCTTAAAACTTCTTGGCGCTAGGAGGCAGAATTTTTATGTTTGGAAAAATAACGTTCTATTTCTCAGGCCCAGATGCTAGAATATGCATATAATTGACAGATTAGGATAGAAAACACTCTAAAGTTTCCAAAACTGTCAAAATATTGTCTGTGAGTATAACAGAACTGATTTTGCAGGTGAAAACCTGAGGAAATCCAACCCGGAAGTGGCTCTTATTTTGAAAAATCCCTGTTCCATTGCCTGCCTATCCTCCATTTTTAAAGGGATATCAACCAGATTCCTTTTCCAATGGCTTCCACAGGCTGTGAACAGGCTTTAGACATAGGTTCAAGCTTTTATTCAGAAAAATTTGCGAGATTTATCAAAACGCGTCAGTGGATAGCCAGGTGTCCTTCGATTAGTTAATGCGTGCGAAGTTGTAGCTCGACATTTTCTTTATCTCTGTTATTGAATAGTTTACCGTCCGGTTGAAATATGATAGATTTTTTATGCTAAAAACAACCTGAGGATTGATTATAAAAAACGTTTGACATGTTTCTACGAACTTTACGGATACTATTTGGAATTTTCGTGTGGATCCTGTTGATTTCTGAACATAACGCACCAACCACATGGAGGTTTTTGGATATAAAAATAATATTTATCGAACAAAGGAAATTTATTGTGTAACTGGGAGTCTCGTGAGTGCAAACATCCGAAGATCATCAAAGGTAAGCGATTAATTTTATTGCTTTTCGGACTTTCGTGACCAATCTACATGGCTGCTAGGTGTTCTTAATGTTTTGTCTAGTGATCGATAAACTCACAAACGCTTGGATTGCTTTCGCTGTAAAGCATATTTTCAAAATCTGACACGATAGGTGGATTAACAACAAGCTAAGCTGTGTTTTGGTATATTTCACTTGCGATTTCATGAAAATAAATATTTTTAGTAATTTTTTTTATTTATTTGGAGCTCTGCAATTCAGCGGATGTTTGCGTAAATGATCCCGCTAAAGGGATCTGTGCGCCAAAAGGTTGATTAATGCAACAGTTACTTATCATTTTGAGCAGTTGTATCAATTGATAGTTAGATCATTGTAATGAAATGAATAGACAGTCATCTCAGATGTAATGTGTGAATTGTATTTTGAAGGGATCCGTGCGCCAAGAGGTTAAAAACAATGTTTTCCTGTGTCTGTGTAGGTATGTGCCAGCCTCGTAAGGTGGGCACGGTGGGCGCTGGGCCCTTCTCTGCCAAGCTACGCTACACCGGAGCAGAGGACCCAGACCACCCCAACCTCCTTAAACTCACTGTTGCCATGCCACACATTGATGGTAAGACCACACACACACACACGCTCGCTTGCACACGCACAAACACACGGGCACACGCTGCACTCACTCTACACACACACACACACACACACACACACACACACACACACACACACACACACACACACACACACACACACACACACACACACACACACACACACACACACACACACACACACACACACACACACACACACACACACACACACACACAGACAACCCCATGCAAAACCCCATGCAAAAACAGTAACCATAAACTCTCCCTCCTCTCTTTCTCTGTCTCTTTTTCTCTCTTCATCTCTCTCTCTCCCTTTCTTTTTCTCTCTGTCTGTCTGTCTCTCTCTCCCTTTCTTTTTCTGTCTGTCTGTCTCTCTCTCTCCCTCTCTCGCTCTCTGTCTCTTTTTCTCTCTCTCTCCCTTTCTTTTTCTCTCCGTCTGTCTCGCTCTCTCTCTCCCTCTCTTTTTCTCTCTCTCCCTGCCCCTCCCTCTGTCTCTCTCTTTCAGGCATGCTACCGGTCATCTCAACCCATCCTCTGTCTAACATGGAGCTCACCCTCAGCCCTGACGGTACTCGTGTTGGCAACCACCGCTGCTCCAACCTGCTAGACTACAGCGAGGTCACCACGGGTCACGGCTTTATCACCGCAACGGCGAGGAACGCGGAGAGCGTGGGCGACACCTTCCCCTACCAGTACAGCACCCCAATGCGGGGGGACAACACATTGCGTTTCTATAAGAATCTCAACCTAGAGGCCTGTCTATGGGGATTCACCAGCTACTATAACATGTCTGAACTACTCACCGACTGTGGAGGGACCATCAGGACAGACGGACAGGTGAGAGGGGGGAGGGTTGTGTGTGTGTGTGTGTGTGTGTGTGTGTGTGTGTGTGTGTGTGTGTGTGTGTGTGTGTGTGTGTGTGTGTGTGTGTGTGTGTGTGTGTGTGTGTGTGTGTGTGTGTGTGTGTGTGTGTGTGTGTGTGTGTGTGTGTGTGTGTGTTTTTATGTGCATGCACATCTGTTGTTAGTAAGTGTATGTCTATGCTTGTGTCTGTGTCTCTGTGTGGGTTCACCTGTATGTAGTTGAACTATCCACTCTCAGTGCTCCAATTACACAGACTGCTGTTATTGCTGTGGTCCTGGAGGAGTCTGACCCCTCTCCCTCTCTCTCAATTAAATTCAAGGGAAACATACTTGTACATTGCCAAAGCAAGTGAAATAGATAATCAACTAAAGTTTCTCTCTCTGGCTCTCCTGTCCTGCACTCAGCCTTTGATCTGTGGGCCACTGGAACGTGTGTGTGTGTGTGTGTGTGTGTGTGTGTGTGTGTGTGTGTGTGTGTGTGTGTGTGTGTGTGTGTGTGTGTGTGTGTGTGTGTGTGTGTGTGTGTGTGTGTGTGTGTGTGTGTGTGTGTGTGTGTGTGTGTGTGTGTGTGTGTGTGTGTGTGTGTGTCAAATCAAATTTTTTATTAGTCACATACACATGGTTAGCAGATGTTAATGCGAGTGTAGCGAAATGCTTGTGCTTCTAGTTCCGACAATGCAGTAATAACCAACAAGTAATCTAACCTAACAATTCCACAACTACTACCTTATACACACACACAAGTGTAAAGGGATAAAGAATATGTACATAAAGATATATGAATGAGTGGTGGTACAGAACGGCATGGCAAGATGCAGTAGATGGTATAGAGTACGGTATATACATATGAGATGAGTACTGTAGGGTATGTAAACATAAAGTGGCATAGTTTAAAGTGGCTAGTGGTACATGTATTACATAAAGATGGCAAGATGCAGTAGATGATATAGAGTACAGTATATACATATGAGATGGGTAATGTAGGGTATGTAAACATTATATTAAGTGGCATTGTTTAAAGTGGCTAGTGGTACATTTTTACATAATTTCCATCAATTCCCATTTTTAAAGTGGCTGGAGTTGAGTCAGTATGTTGGCAGCGGCCGCTAAATGTTAGTGGTGGCTGTTTAACAGTCTGATGGCCTTGAGATAGAAGCTGTTTTTCAGTCTCTCGGTCCCTGCTTTGATGCACCTGTACTGACCTCGCCTTCTGGATGATAGCGGGGTGAACAGGCAGTGGCTTGGGTGGTTGTTGTCCTTGATGATCTTTATGGCCTTCCTGTGACATCGGGTGGTGTAGGTGTCCTGGAGGGCAGGTAGTTTGCCCCCGGTGGTGCGTTCTGCAGACCTCACTACCCTCTGGAGAGCCTTACGGTTGTGGGCGGAGCAGTTGCCGTACCAGGCGGTGATACAGCCCGACAGGATGCTCTCGATTGTGCATCTGTAGAAGTTTGTGAGTGCTTTTGGTGACAAGCCGAATTTCTTCAGCCTCCTGAGGTTGAAGAGGCGCTGCTGCGCCTTCTTCACAACGCTGTCTGTGTGGGTGGACCAATTCAGTTTGTCCGTGATGTGTACACCGAGGAACTTAAAACTTTCCACCTTCTCCACTACTGACCCGTTGATGTGGATAGGGGGGTGCTCCCTCTGCTGTTTCCTGAAGTCCACAATCATCTCCTTTGTTTTGTTGACGTTGAGTGTGAGGTTATTTTCCTGACACCACACTCCGTCTAGTGTGTGTGTGTGTGTGTGTGTGTGTGTGTGTGTGTGTGTGTGTGTGTGTGTGTGTGTGTGTGTGTGTGTGTGTGTGTGGAGAAAGGATCTATTATCCGTTAACAACATCCACTAACACAGCAGGAGAATTCTGACCTCTGCTCTCTATAAAAAGTGAGACGACGCTGTTGTTCGTCTGAAGTTGTAACGATGTGCGCTGAGAGTCAGGAAGCAAGTTCAGAGAGTGAGTGTTTTTAATAAATTAACATCATTCAAACCAAAGAACCTCGAACAGCACACAGACATGACACAGAAACAGTGACACCTGGAGAAGGATCCAAAGGGAATGACATATAATAGGGCAGGTAAACAAGGAAGTGATGGAGTCCAGGTGAGTCTGATGCAGGTCCGCGTAACGATGGTGACAGGTGTGCGCCATAACGAGCAGCCTGGTGACCTAGAGGCCGGAGAGGGAGCACACGTGACAGAAGTGCTTTTATTGAAAATTACACTTTGGTTTGTTCAACCTGTCATAATAAATGTGTCTGAAATCAAATAACACATTTGACTGATCGATGTGATTATTTAAAAATTGAATGAAAGCTTCTAAATTGCTTTCAACATCACGTGCATATTGAAAAACTGTGGGGGGAAATGTAGCGGCGGTAGCCTATCAGAAGAGTTGGAGGCGTGGCTTATTGGGGGCGTGGCCTAACGGTTTATATTTCTGCCCACCCGTCAAAGTGAATGTCATCATTTAGTTCTAAACTTGTACACAACAAGCTTTTTGAATTTGCTGAGGTGTAACTGATACACTGTAGAAAAAGACTGTTGTTCATTTGAGGTACTTTTACTGATTGGTGTAGCTGGTCGTTCATTTAACATATTACATTTGTCCAAGCTCAAATAATATTCCATTTGTCTGAGCTCAAATAATATTCCATTTGTCTGGGCTCAAATAATATTCCATTTGTCTGGGCTCAAATAATATTCCATTTGTCTGAGCTCAAATAATATTAAATTGAATGGACCTTTCTACATTCCTTTCAACGCGTCAAGAACATGCCACGTTGCATAGTGATGGAGAAGTGGAGCGTCGGCAGCCGGGGCAGCCGGGGGTTGTGGCTTATTTAGGTCGTGGCTTTTAAGTAAATTATTTTTAGAAGAAACATTTGGATACATAAATGTGAAAGTCTTGTGTGAAGATCAGTTTGGAATCATTATTTTAATGTAACTAAACCACTGTAATTTCGTGCTGGAGACATTAAAAGGCCCAAAAAATGTTTTGCAGTTTTGTCAGCCAACAAAATGCCACAGATGTCTCAAGAATTTGCATGCTGACTGCAGCAATGCCAACCAGAGCTGTTGCCAGAAAATTGAATGTTAATTTCTCTACCATAAGACGCTTCCAGCGTTGTTTTTAGAGGATTTGGCAACCGGCCTCACAACCGCAGAACACGTGTAACCACGCCAGCCCGGGATCTCCACATCCTGCTTCTTCACCTGCGGGAACGTCTGTGACCAGCCACCCGGACAGCTGATGAAACTGTGAGTTTGCACAACCGAAGAATTTCTGTACAAACGGTCAGAAACCGTCTCAGCGAAGCTCATGTAGCCAAATGTAGACTTCTTCACAATGTAACCCTTAACCAGGGTTCTAAGTATCACAATGTAACCCTTAACTCGGGTTCTAAGTATCACAATGTAACCCTTAACCAGGGTTCTAAGTATCACAATGTAATCCTTAACCAGGGTTCTAAGTATCACAATGTAACCCTTAACCAGGGTTCTAAGTATCACAATGTAACCCTTAACCAGGGTTCTAAGTATCACAATGTAACCCTTAACCAGGGTTCTAAGTATCACATGGAATTATGAAAGTATTAGTGCAGATTCTAGGCATGCGGTGGATAAGTGAAAGCGTGTATGGTGAATACAACAGGGTCTTGACCTGTCTGCAGTTTGGCGTCGTGACCGACATCAGTGGGCAAATGGTCACCGTGACGTGATCCTGAGGCCCGTTGTCGTGCCATTCATTCGCCGCCATCACCTCATGCTTCAGCATAATAATGCACGGCCCCCATGTCGCAAGGATCTGGACATAATTCCTGGAAGCTGACAATGTTCCTTCTATGGCCTGCATACTCACCAGACATGTCACCCATTGAGCATGTTTGGGATGCTCTGGATCAATGTGTTTTCGAACAGCGTGTTTCAGTTCCCGCCAATATCCAGCAACTTCACACAGCCATTGAAGAGGAGTGGAACAACACTCCACAGGCCACAATCAACAGCCTGATCAAGGAGATGTCACTGAAAAGATTTGGCATGGGTCCCCAGATCCTTAAAATGTTCTACAGCGACACCATCAAGAGCATCCTGACCAGTTGCATCACCACCTGGTATGGCAACTGCTCGGCATCTGACCGTAAGGCGCTACAGTGGATGGTGCGTACGGCCCAGTACATCACTGGGGTCAAGCTTCCTGTCATCCAGGACCTCTATACCAGGCGGTGTCAGAGGAAAGCCCAAAAAATTGTCAAAGACTCCAGTCACCCAAGTCATACACTGTTCTCTCTGCTACCTCACAGCAAGCCATAAGACTGCTGAACAATTAATCAAATGAAAACCTGGACTATTTACATACCCCCCCCCCCCCCCCCGTTTATTTTTACACTGCTGATACTCGCTGTTTATTATCTATTCATAGTCACTTTATAAATGACTACCCTGTACCCCTGCACATTGACTCTGTACTGGGTCCACCCTGTATATAGCCTCGTTATTGTTATGTAATTTTCTTGTGTTACTTTTTGATTTTATACTTTTTTTTTTACTTTAGTTTATTTAGTAAATATTTTCTTAACTCTATTTCTTGAACTGCATTGTTGATTAAGGGCTTGTAAGTAAACATTTCACTGTATTGTATTCGGCACATGTGACAAATCCAATTTGATTTGATATCTGTATTCCCAGTCATGTGAAACCCATAGATTCGGGCCTAATGAATTTATTTAAATTGATTGATTTCCTTATGTGAACAGTAACTCAGAAAAATAAAAAATAAAAAAATGTTGCATCTTGTGATTATTTTTGTTCAGTGTAGTGAAAAATCAACGGAATAAGATCTTTTTTTTAAAAAGGGCTGTATTTACAGGGAATGTAAGATTTGGTTTCAAATTAAGAATTTGTAACCCAGTTCAAGTAATATAGATAGATACTATACACATTAAGGATTAGCTCTTCTCTTCCTCCTCTTTCTACTAATATAGATAGGCAGTTCCAGTGGAAAAGTGAAAAATCTATTTGGAGGAAGATTGTAACTTTTCTTGTTTACAGGAAATTCATTTTTATTTCTAATTCATTATGTTTGAAGCGACCTAAACAAATTCTCATAGAAATGTGAGTTATAGATATGTCATTCTCATTGAAAGCAAGTCTAAAAAAGATGTAGGTATGTTCTACGTGTTCTATTTCTATGCTTCCCATTCTTAAGTTTTTGTTTTTGTATCTTGTACTTTTGGTTTTGTACACCAGGTTCAAACAGCTGAAAATACAATATTTTTAGTTATTAAAAAAATATAATTCACTGCAGTTTAGATGGTACAATGATTCTCTCCACTATACTTGCTTGTTTTGTCACATAAACTGAAATTAGGCGAACTATTAGAATTTTTGCAAACCGGGAAATGGCGGAGTGATTTCTGCATATTGCTCCTTGAAAAGGGGGAAATTAAAAGTGTTGTATGAAATAGGTTGCAGCAACTGTAAATATAGGTTCGATAATAATCAAATATAACTGTTGGCATTGAATATTTTATTTGGTTTCAACAAATGTAGTATTTCCCCTTGAGAGATCGTATCTCATTTACTTTTTTTTTTTAGGTTGATCCATGTTTTACAGTGCAGAGCTGGTTCTATCGTGTGTGTGTGTGTGTGTGTGTGTGTGTGTGTTTCCTACTCGTTAGTGAAAGGTAATATTCCAGCTACGGTGTTCTCTGATTATAATTGACTATGCAAAAGACAGAATATGTGTGTTTCCCAAATGGCACTATATAGCGAATAGATTGCCAATTGAGACTAAACCAGAGTTTAATTAAAATCAAACAAAGAACATGTCTTGAGACTGATAATTCCATTGTTCATGGTATAAAATGAATCTTTTGTGTCACGTTCCTGACCTGTTTTCTGTTGTTTTGTATGTGTGTGATGGTCAGGGCGTGAGTTTTGGGTGGGCAGTCTATGTTTGCTGTTTCTATGTTGGTTTTGGGTTGCCTGGTATGGCTCTTAATTAGAGGCAGGTGTTTTGCGTTTTCCTCTAATTGAGAGTCATATTAAGGTAGGTTGTTCTCACTGTTTGTTGGTGGGTGATTGTCGCTGTGTCTGTGTTTGTTGCACCACACGGTACTGTCTCGTCTCGGTCGTTCCTGTTCATGTGTTCTTCGTTTCATGTAAGTTCGTAGTTTAGGTCTGTCTAGTTCGTTTTGTTATTTTGTATATTTAGTCAAGTGTATTTCGTGTCTGTCTTCGTCTTACAATAAAGTCATTATGTATTCATCACCCGCTGCGCCTTGGTCTACTCACTCACCGAAAGAGAGCTGTTACAGAATCACCCACCAACAAACCCAGATCAAGCAGCGGGTTAACGGACAGCCACGACAGCAGCAGTGGGAAAAGGAGGATTGGACATGGGAAGAGATCCTGGACGGTAAAGGACCCTGGGCAGAGCCAGTGGAGTGTCGCCGCCCCAAAGCGGAGCTGGAGGCAGCGAAAGCGGAGAGGCGACGTTATGAGGAGGCAGCACGGAAGCAAGGCTGGAAGCCCGCAAGTACTACCCTAAAATTTCTTGGGGGGGGCTAAGAGGTAGTGGGCCGAGGGCAGGTAGGAGACCTGCGCCCACTTCCCAGGCTAACCGTGGAGAGCGGGAGTACGGGCAGACGCCGTGTTACGCAGTAGAGCGCACGGTGTCTCCTGTACGGGTGCATAGCCCAGTGCGGGTTATTCCACCTCCCCGCACTGGTAGGGCTAGATTGAGCATTGAGCCAAGTGCCATGAGGCCGGCTCTACATATCTGGCCACCAGTACGTCTCCTTGGGCCGGCTTACATGGCACCAGCCTTACGCATGGTGTCCCCGGTTCGCCTACATAGCCCGGTGCGGGTTATTCCACCTCCCCGCACTGGTCGGGCGACGGGGAGCATTCAGCCAGGTAAGGTTGGGCAGGCTCGGTGCTCAAGGGAGCCAGTACGCCTACACGGTCCGGTATTTCCGGCGCTACCTCCTCACCCCAGCCCAGTACCATCAGTGCCGACACCACGCACCAGGCTTCCAGTGCATCTCCAGAGCCCTGTTCCTCCTCCACGCACTCTCCCTATGGTGCGTGTCTCCAGCCCAGTGCCTCCAGTTCCGTCCAGCCAGGACCAGCCAGAGCCGTCCAGCCAGGACCAGCCAGAGCCGTCCAGCCAGGACCAGCCAGAGCCGTCCAGCCAGGACCTGCCAGAGCCGTCCAGCCAGGACCTGCCAGAGCCGTCCAGCCAGGACCTGCCAGAGCCGTCCAGCCAGGACCTGCCAGAGCCGTCCAGCCAGGACCTGCCAGAGCCGTCCAGCCAGGACCTGCCAGAGTCCCTCAGCCAGGACCTGCCAGAGTCCCTCAGCCATGACCTGCCAGAGTCCCTCAGCCAGGACCTGCCAGAGTCCCTCAGCCAGGACCTGCCAGAGTCCCTCAGCCAGGACCTGCCAGAGTCCCTCAGCCAGGACCTGCCAGAGTCCCTCATCCCGGTGCTGCCCCTTATCCCGGTGCTGGCCCTTATCCCGGTGCTGCCCCTTCATTTAGGTGGTTTTAGTTGGAGGGTGGTCATTGGGAGGGGGATACAGAAGCGGGGAGTGACTATGGTGGTGTGGGGACAACGTCCGGAGCCTGAGCCACCACCGTGGTCAGATGCCCACCCAGACCCTCCCCTGGACTTTGTGCTGGTGCGCCCGGCGTTCGCACCTTGAGGGGGGGGTTCTGTCACGTTCCTGACCTGTTTTCTGTTGTTTTGTATGTGTGTGATGGTCAGGGCGTGAGTTTTGGGTGGGCAGTCTATGTTTGCTGTTTCTATGTTGGTTTTGGGTTGCCTGGTATGGCTCTTAATTAGAGGCAGGTGTTTTGCGTTTTCCTCTAATTGAGAGTCATATTAAGGTAGGTTGTTCTCACTGTTTGTTGGTGGGTGATTGTAGCTGTGTCTGTGTTTGTTGCACCACACGGTACTGTCTCGTCTCGTTCATTCGGTCGTTCCTGTTCATGTGTTCTTCGTTTCATGTAAGTTCGTAGTTTAGGTCTGTCTAGTTCGTTTTGTTATTTTGTATATTTAGTCAAGTGTATTTCGTGTCTGTCTTCGTCTTACAATAAAGTCATTATGTATTCATCACCCGCTGCGCCTTGGTCTACTCACTCACCGAAAGAGAGCCGTTACACTTTTGTAACGTATATGCACCCAGCATTGAAAACCCATAGTTTTTTTCACTCTTAGAAAGGAGTCTAAGTAGAACCAGACAGGGGTCTATGGTTTGTCCTCATAGACCGAACATTTTGATTTTATAAAGTATACTACTTTTTCCCACATTTTGTTACGTTACAGCATCATTCTAAAATTGATTAAATTGTCCCCCCCCCCTCATCAATCTAAACACAATACCCCATAATGACCAAGCAAAAAAACTGTTTTTTTGAAATTGTTGCAAATGTATTAAATATAACTACCTGATGTATCACATTTTACATCAGTATTCAGACCTTTTACTCAGTACTTTGTTGAAGCACCTTTGGCAGCGATTACAGCCTTGAGTCTTCTTGGGTATGACGCTACAAGCTTGACCTGTATTTGGGGAGTTTCTCCCCATTCTTCTCTGCAGATCCTCTCAAGCTCTGTCAGGTTGGATGGGGAGGGTCACTGCACTGCTACTTTCAGGTCTCTCCAGAGATGTTCAATAGGGTTCAAGTCCAGGCTCTGGCTGGGCCACTCAAAGACATTCAGAGACTTGTCCCGAAAAGAGGATCGGTGGCAGCTAGTAGGCTAGTAAATCGGGTACACGATATATACCACAGATCACATTCTAGAATGGATTATTTCATTATTTTTAACAGAATTACAGAAACTGTGATGAGCTGTTAGATAGGAGCCATTTATCTAACTGATCGTGCCGTATTGTAATTACACATTTAATTACAGTAATAGGAAGTAGGTGGGGTTTAAACACGTTATTACTACAGGATAAAGAATTTGAGAGATGACTTGGCCTTGGAATAGCACTACTGTTGTGTGTGTGTCCTCTCACATTGCCACCGTTTCAGTTTTTTAAAGGTAATATTGTTTTTTTGCTTGAGGGAGATAACTTGGAGAAGACTAATAATTACACTATAAATACAAAAGTATGTGGACACCCATTCTTATTAGTGGATGTTGGCTATTTCAGCCACACACATTGCTGACAGGTGTATCAAATCGAGCACACAGCCATATTGGGTAAAATGTCAGAGGAGACGAGGTTGTAAATTAGTTCAGATTTTGGGGCAAAATGTCAGAGAAGACAAGGTTGTATATTAGTTCAGATATTTGGGTAAAATGTCAGAAGACGAGGGAAAAGGTAGACAAGATTTTCATGGATTTAATTTCCCTCCCCTAATGTTCCATAGGAGGGGTTTGTCACAGGATGATGTATGTTGGCGACGTGAAGGGGCAGAAGGAACCCTCATACACGCACTGTGGGAATGCCCCGTTGTGCACCCCCTATGGGCCACAGCCTTACAGCGCATGGCCTTGGATCCCAGGTACCTACAGTAGGTCACCAAGACTGTGTCTGCTGAGTGACAAGGCTCAAATAAGAGGGATTAAAAAAAACAAAATGTAAAATACAATGTTTAGGTATTGTTTCTGTGTTAAGACTCGTCCTGAAACATTGGAAGAGCTCTAATGAGCCAGTGTTCACGGAGTGGATGAATCTGTTGATTAAAAAACACATCGTATGAAAACATGTTAGCAAATAGGCTGGGGAAAAAATTATAGAGACAAAAAAGATACGAGAACGATTGTGGGCACATAAAATAATATCATGGCCATGAAATAGCAGATCATTTCTCAGGAAAACATCTCCCTGTATTTATGTGTTTTTATATATTTTTTTTTAATATGTTGGTTTTGTGTTAAAGATTTTCTTATTATTATTGTCTATACCCATAAAGAAAATATGTCTCTCGCCCTCCCCCTCTCTCCTGATTGGTTCTAACCTTTTCCCCCACTCTACAGGTGCTGAATCTGGTCCAATCGTACGTGACTCTGCGTGTTCCACTGCACGTGTCATACGTGTTCCAGTCCCCGGTGGGTGCGGGGGGCTGGCAGCATTTAGACCAGCAGTCTGAGCTCCGCCTCACCTTTGTGTACGATACTGCTATACTGTGGAAGGACGGCATCGGGAGCCCACCGCAGGCTGAGTTACAGGGTGAGAAGAAACAGAGAGTGCGTGGGAGAGGGGCATCTGTGTGAGAGTGAGGGAGGAGGGAGTGCGGGAGGAAGAGAGGGAGGGAGGGAGGGAGGCAGTGAGTGGGTGGGGGAGTGAGGGAGAGAATGTGAGAGGGAGTGAGCGGGTGAGGGAGGTAGGGATTGGGGAAGGGAGTAAGTGGGTGGGGGAGGGAGTGAGCAGGTGAGGGAGGGAGGGAGGGAGGGAGGGTAGGAGGGGGTGAGGGCGGGAGGGGGTGAGGGAGGGAGGGAGGGAGACGGAGAGAGAAAGTGAAAGGGATAGATGATTATTATTCCAAAATCAAATAAAAACTACTTTGAATATTGATAGCAAATCTAAAAGTTAATCTGCATTCTGCAGGTGCCCTGTACCCCACCAGTATGCCTATCGACGAGCAGGGTCGTCTGGTGGTCAACTTTAAAACCAAGGCTCGCTTCAGAGGTCTGTTTGTAGAGGCCAACTTTGAAGGCAGGATCAAGAGCACAGGTGACACACACACACACACACACACACACACACACACACACACACACACACACACACACACACACACACACACACACACACACACACACACACACACACACACAACATACAATATATCCATGTCCATAATATTGGACCAGTCAGTCTATATAATAATATGTATCAGTCAGTCTATACAGTATAATAATATGTATCAGTCAGTCTATATAATAATATGTATCAGTCAGTCTATATAATAATATATATCAGTCAGTTTATATAATAATATATATCAGTCAGTTTATATAATAATATATATCAGTCAGTCTATACAGTATAATAATATGTATCAGTCTGTAAGGTTCTGGGTGTAGCTGGTGCAGAGGAGTCACAGGCGCAGGACAGCAGAGATGAGTAACAAAAGGAACTTTCCTCAAAATGTCCAAATACATGAAGTAATACCAAGCCCACAAACAACGAACCGAACTTACAATAAAACAATCACTCACAAAAACCATGGGGAAAACAGAGGGTTAAATAATGAACATGTCATTGGGGAATTGAAACCAGGTGTGTAAAACAAAGACAAAACAAATGGAAAATAGAAAGTGGATCGGCGATGGCTAGAAAGCCGTTGACGTCGACCGCCGAACGCCGCCCGAACAAGAAGAGGGACCGACTTCGGCGGAAGTCGTGACACAGTCAGTCCATACAGTATAGTAATATGTATCAGTCAGTCTATATAATAATATGATTCACTCAGTCTATACAGTATAATAATATGTATTAGTCAGTCTATATAGTAATATATATCAGTCTATATAATAATATGTATCAGTCTATATAATATTATGTATCAGTCAGTCTATACAGTATAATAATATGTATCAGTCAGTCTATACAGTATAGTAATATGTATCAGTCAGTCTATACAGTATAATAATATGTATCAGTCAGTCTATACAGTATAATAATATGTATCAGTCAGTCTATACAGTATAGTAATATGTATCAGTCAGTCTATACAGTATAGTAATATGTATCAGTCAGTCTATACAGTATAGTAATATGTATCAGTCAGTCTATACAGTATAATATGTATCACTCAGTCTATACAGTATAGTAATATGTATCAGTCAGTCTATACAGTATAGTAATATGTATCAGTCAGTCTATACAGTATAATAATATGTATCAGTCAGTCTATACAGTATAATAATATGTATCAGTCAGTCTATACAGTATAATAATATGTATCAGTCAGTCTATACAGTATAGTAATATGTATCAGTCAGTCTATACAGTATAGTAATATGTATCACTCAGTCTATACAGTATAATAATATGTATCACTCAGTCTATACAGTATAGTAATATGTATCAGTCAGTCTATACAGTATAATAATATGTATCAGTCAGTCTATACAGTATAATAATATGTATCAGTCAGTCTATACAGTATAGTAATATGTATCACTGTCTATACAGTATAATAATATGTATCAGTCAGTCTATACAGTATAGTAATATGTATCAGTCAGTCTATACAGTATAGTAATATGTATCAGTCAGTCTATACAGTATAATAATATGTATCAGTCAGTCTATACAGTATAATAATATGTATCAGTCAGTCTATACAGTATAATAATATGTATCAGTCAGTCTATACAGTATAGTAATATGTATCAGTCAGTCTATACAGTATAGTAATATGTATCACTCAGTCTATACAGTATAATAATATGTATCAGTCAGTCTATACAGTATAATAATATGTATCAGTCAGTCTATACAGTATAATAATATGTATCAGTCAGTCTATACAGTATAATAATATGTATCAGTCAGTCTATACAGTATAGTAATATGTATCACTCAGTCTATACAGTATAATAATATGTATCACTCAGTCTATACAGTATAGTAATATGTATCACTCAGTCTATACAGTATAGTAATATGTATCACTCAGTCTATACAGTATAATAATATGTATCAGTCAGTCTATACAGTATAATAATATGTATCAGTCAGTCTATACAGTATAGTAATATGTATCACTCAGTCTATACAGTATAATAATATGTATCAGTCAGTCTATACAGTATAGTAATATGTATCACTCAGTCTATACAGTATAGTAATATGTATCACTCAGTCTATACAGTATAGTAATATGTATCAGTCAGTCTATACAGTATAGTAATATGTATCACTCAGTCTATACAGTATAGTAATATGTATCACTCAGTCTATACAGTATAGTAATATGTATCACTCAGTCTATACAGTATAGTAATATGTATCACTCAGTCTATACAGTATAATAATATGTATCAGTCAGTCTATACAGTATAATAATATGTATCAGTCAGTCTATACAGTATAGTAATATGTATCAGTCAGTCTATACAGTATAGTAATATGTATCAGTCAGTCTATACAGTATAGTAATATGTATCAGTCAGTCTATACAGTATAATAATATGTATCAGTCAGTCTATACAGTATAATAATATGTATCAGTCAGTCTATACAGTATAGTAATATGTATCAGTCAGTCTATACAGTATAGTAATATGTATCAGTCAGTCTATACAGTATAGTAATATGTATCAGTCAGTCTATACAGTATAATAATATGTATCAGTCAGTCTATACAGTATAGTAATATGTATCAGTCAGTCTATACAGTATAGTAATATGTATCAGTCAGTCTATACAGTATAATAATATGTATCAGTCAGTCTATACAGTATAGTAATATGTATCAGTCAGTCTATACAGTATAGTAATATGTATCAGTCAGTCTATACAGTATAGTAATATGTATCAGTCAGTCTATACAGTATAGTAATATGTATCAGTCAGTCTATACAGTATAGTAATATGTATCAGTCAGTCTATACAGTATAGTAATATGTATCAGTCAGTCTATACAGTATAATAATATGTATCACTCAGTCTATACAGTATAGTAATATGTATCAGTCAGTCTATACAGTATAATAATATGTATCACTCAGTCTATACAGTATAGTAATATGTATCACTCAGTCTATACAGTATAGTAATATGTATCAGTCAGTCTATACAGTATAGTAATATGTATCACTCAGTCTATACAGTATAGTAATATGTATCACTCAGTCTATACAGTATAGTAATATGTATCAGTCAGTCTATACAGTATAATAATATGTATCAGTCAGTCTATACAGTATAATAATATGTATCAGTCAGTCTATACAGTATAGTAATATGTATCAGTCAGTCTATACAGTATAGTAATATGTATCACTCAGTCTATACAGTATAGTAATATGTATCAGTCAGTCTATACAGTATAATAATATGTATCAGTCAGTCTATACAGTATAGTAATATGTATCACTCAGTCTATACAGTATAGTAATATGTATCAGTCAGTCTATACAGTATAATAATATGTATCAGTCAGTCTATACAGTATAATAATATTTATCAGTCAGTCTATACAGTATAATAATATGTATCAGTCAGTCTATACAGTATAGTAATATGTATCAGTCAGTCTATACAGTATAGTAATATGTATCAGTCAGTCTATACAGTATAGTAATATGTATCAGTCAGTCTATACAGTATAGTAATATGTATCAGTCAGTCTATACAGTATAGTAATATGTATCAGTCAGTCTATACAGTATAATAATATGTATCAGTCAGTCTATACAGTATAGTAATATGTATCAGTCAGTCTATACAGTATAGTAATATGTATCACTCAGTCTATACAGTATAGTAATATGTATCAGTCAGTCTATACAGTATAGTAATATGTATCAGTCAGTCTATACAGTATAATAATATGTATCAGTCAGTCTATACAGTATAGTAATATGTATCACTCAGTCTATACAGTATAATAATATGTATCAGTCAGTCTATACAGTATAATAATATGTATCAGTCAGTCTATACAGTATAGTAATATGTATCAGTCAGTCTATACAGTATAATAATATGTATCAGTCAGTCTATACAGTATAGTAATATGTATCAGTCAGTCTATACAGTATAGTAATATGTATCAGTCAGTCTATACAGTATAGTAATATGTATCAGTCAGTCTATACAGTATAGTAATATGTATCACTCAGTCTATACAGTATAGTAATATGTATCAGTCAGTCTATACAGTATAATAATATGTATCAGTCAGTCTATACAGTATAGTAATATGTATCACTCAGTCTATACAGTATAGTAATATGTATCAGTCAGTCTATACAGTATAGTAATATGTATCACTCAGTCTATACAGTATAGTAATATGTATCACTCAGTCTATACAGTATAGTAATATGTATCACTCAGTCTATACAGTATAGTAATATGTATCACTCAGTCTATACAGTATAGTAATATGTATCAGTCAGTCTATACAGTATAATAATATGTATCACTCAGTCTATACAGTATAGTAATATGTATCACTCAGTCTATACAGTATAGTAATATGTATCAGTCAGTCTATACAGTATAGTAATATGTATCACTCAGTCTATACAGTATAGTAATATGTATCACTCAGTCTATACAGTATAGTAATATGTATCACTCAGTCTATACAGTATAGTAATATGTATCAGTCAGTCTATACAGTATAATAATATGTATCACTCAGTCTATACAGTATAATAATATGTATCAGTCAGTCTATATAATAATATGTATCAGTCAGTCTATACAGTATAATAATATGTATCACTCAGTCTATACAGTATAGTAATATGTATCAGTCAGTCTATATAATAATATGTATCAGTCAGTCTATACAGTATAGTAATATGTATCACTCAGTCTATACAGTATAGTAATATGTATCAGTCAGTCTATACAGTATAGTAATATGTATCACTCAGTCTATACAGTATAATAATATGTATCAGTCAGTCTATATAATAATATGTATCAGTCAGTCTATACAGTATAGTAATATGTATCAGTCAGTCTATACAGTATAGTAATATGTATCAGTCAGTCTATACAGTATAGTAATATGTATCAGTCAGTCTATACCGTATAGTAATATGTATCAGTCAGTCTATACAGTATAGTAATATGTATCAGTCAGTCTATACAGTATAGTAATATGTATCAGTCAGTCTATACAGTATAGTAATATGTATCAGTCAGTCTATACAGTATAGTAATATGTATCAGTCAGTCTATACAGTATAGTAATATGTATCACTCAGTCTATATAGTATAGTAATATGTATCACTCAGTCTATATAGTAATATGTATCAGTCAGTCTATACAGTATAGTAATATGTATCACTCAGTCTATATAGTATAGTAATATGTATCACTCAGTCTATATAGTAATATGTATCAGTCAGTCTATATAATAATATGTATCAGTCAGTCTATACAGTATAATAATATGTATCAGTCAGTCTATACAGTATAATAATATGTATCAGTCAGTCTATATAATAATATGTATCAGTCAGTCTATACAGTATAATAATATGTATCAGTCAGTCTATATAATAATATGTATCAGTCAGTCTATATAATAATATGTATCAGTCAGTCTATATAATAATATGTATCAGTCAGTCTATACAGTATAGTAATATGTATCACTCAGTCTATACAGTATAGTAATATGTATCAGTCAGTCTATACAGTATAGTAATATGTATCAGTCAGTCTATATTAAATGTGAATCTTTTAGTCCCCACTTTACTTTTTCCCTTTCTCTTTCCCCTCCTTCCCTACCCAGCATCCTCTCTGTCATCCATGGTGATGTGTGAAGACAACCCTGGCTTGACCTTTAACCTCAGCCTGGTGAGGAGTGAACCCACCTACAACCAGCCTGTCCAGCAGTGGACATTCACATCAGACTTTGCTGTGAGTGTATACCCCAAACCCTAACCCTAGCCCAACCCAAACCTATTTTGACCCAGCCAGTTGGGTTGTTGGGAGTACCCACAACATGAGTTAATCGGTTATGTATTTCTTTACTCTCATGTTGGGATGACCTAGCCGCCGGGTCTTTTTGAACGTAATCCTTACATTATTTTCAGGAGGCGTGGCTTATCAGGGGCGTGGATTTAAGCTAGATATTTTGGGCCACCCGTGAGAGTAAATGTCATTCCTGTTTATTGTGTTTAATTTACATACTGCATATTTTTATTTTCCTTATTTTTTGTTGTTATATAATAATAATTTATTACATATTATAATAAGATATACCACCTTATTGTATCCTAACAATGGGATTTATAGGCTTTTAGGGAAATCATACATTTCTGTAAGCCTCATTGAAACTACAAAAATGTCAATGTACAACCTTAACATATGCAAGTCAGTTAAGAACAAATTCTTATTTTCAATGACGGCCTAGGAACAGTGGGTTACCTGTCTTGTTCAGGGGCAGAACGACACAATTGTCCCTTGTCAGCTCGGGGATTCGAACTTGCAACCTTTCGGTTACTAGCCCAAAGCTCTAACCGCTAGGCTACCCTGCCTAACATGTGTTAACTATACAACAGAACCAATGAAAAGCAATGACATTTACTCTCACATGGTGCGAAAAATAACTATCTAAAACCCACGCCCCTACTAAACTACGAATCCAGTCTTCAGCCAGTAACCTCTAACCCCTAACCCTACCAGCCAGTAACCCTAACCCCTAATTCCTAACCCTACCAACCAGTAACCCCTAACCCCTAACCCTACCAGCCAGTAACCCCTAACCCCTAACCCCTAACCCTACCAGCCAGTAACCTCTAACCCCTAACCCCTAACCCTACCAGCCAGTAACCCCTAATCCCTAACCCTACCAACCAGTAACCCCTAACCCCTAATCCTACCAGCCAGTAACCTCTAACCCCTAACCCTACCAGCCAGTAACCCCTAACCCTACCAGCCAGTAACCCCTAACCCCTAATCCTACCAGCCAGTAACCCCTAACCCCTAACCCTACCAGCCAGTAACCCCTAACCCTACCAACCAGTAACCCCTAACCCCTAATCCTACCAGCCAGTAACCCTAACCCCTAACCCTACCAGCCAGTAACCCCTAACCCTACCAGCCAGTAACCCCTAACCCTACCAGCCAGTAACCCCTAACCCTACCAGCCAGTAACCCTAACCCCTAATCCTACCAGCCAGTAACCCCTAACCCCTAACCCTACCAGCCAGTAACCCTAACCCCTAACCCTACCAGCCAGTAACCCCTAACCCCTAATCCTACCAGCCAGTAACCCATAAACCCTAACCCTACCAGCCAGTAACCCCTAACCCCTAACCCTACCAGCCAGTAACCCCTAACCCCTAACCCTTCCAGCCAGTAACCCCTAACCCCTAATCCTACCAGCCAGTAACCCCTAACCCCTAACCCTACCAGCCCTAACCCCTAACCCTACCAGCCAGTAACCCTAACCCCTAACCCCTAACCCTACCAGCCCTAACCCCTAACCCCTAACCCTACCAGCCAGTAACCCCTAACCACTAACCCTACCAGCCAGTAACCCCTAACCCCTAACCCCTAACCCTACCAGCCAGTAACCCCTAACCCTACCAGCCAGTAACCCCTAACCCTACCAGCCAGTAACCCCTAACCCCTAACCCTACCAGCCAGTAACCCTAACCCCTAACCCTACCAGCCAGTAACCCTAACCCCTAACCCCTAATCCTACCAGCCAGTAACCCTAACCCCTAACCCCTAACCCTACCAGCCAGTAACCCCTAATCCTACCAGCCAGTAACCCCTAAACCCTAACCCTACCAGCCAGTAACCCCTAACCCCTAACCCTACCAGCCAGTAACCCCTAACCCCTAACCCTACCAGCCAGTAACCCCTAACCCTACCAGCCAGTAACCCCTAACCCCTAACCCTACCAGCCAGTAACCCCTAACCCCTAACCCTACCAGCCAGTAACCCCTAACCCCTAACCCTACCAGCCAGTAACCCCTAACCCCTAACCCTACCAGCCAGTAACCCCTAACCCCTAACCCTACCAGCCAGTAACCCCTAACCCCTAACCCTTCCAGCCAGTAACCCCTAACCCCTAATACTACCAGCCAGTACCCCCTAACCCCTAACCCTACCAGCCCTAACCCCTAACCCTACCAGCCAGTAACCCCTAACCCTACCAGCCAGTAACCCCTAACCCCTAACCCTACCAGCCAGTAACCCTAACCCCTAACCCTACCAGCCAGTAACCCTAACCCCTAACCCCTAACCCTACCAGCCAGTAACCCCTAACCCTACCAGCCAGTAAACCCTAACCCCTAACCCTACCAGCCAGTAACCCCTAATCCTACCAGCCAGTAACCCCTAAACCCTAACCCTACCAGCCAGTAACCCCTAACCCCTAACCCTACCAGCCAGTAACCCCTAACCCCTAACCCTACCAGCCAGTAACCCCTAACCCCTAACCCTACCAGCCAGTAACCCCTAACCCCTAACCCTACCAGCCAGTAACCCCTAACCCCTAACCCTACCAGCCAGTAACCCCTAACCCCTAACCCTACCAGCCAGTAACCCCTAACCCTACCAGCCAGTAACCCCTAACCCCTAACCCTTCCAGCCAGTAACCCCTAACCCCTAATACTACCAGCCAGTAACCCCTAACCCCTAACCCTACCAGCCCTAACCCCTAACCCCTAACCCTACCAGCCAGTAACCCCTAACCCTACCAGCCAGTAACCCCTAACCCCTAACCCTACCAGCCAGTAACCCTAACCCCTAACCCTACCAGCCAGTAACCCTAACCCCTAACCCCTAATCCTACCAGCCAGTAACCCTAACCCCTAACCCCTAACCCTACCAGCCAGTAACCCCTAACCCTACCAGCCAGTAAACCCTAACCCCTAACCCTACCAGCCAGTAACCCCTAACCCCTAACCCTACCAGCCAGTAACCCCTAACCCCTAACCCTACCAGCCCTAACCCCTAACCCTACCAGCCAGTAACCCCTAACCCCTAACCCTACCAGCCAGTAACCCCTAACCCCTAACCCAACCAGCCAGTAACCCTAACCCCTAACCCTACCAGCCAGTAACCCCTAACCCCTAACCCTACCAGCCAGTAACCCTAACCCCTAACCCTACCAGCCAGTAACCCCTAACCACTATAGTCCCCCTCTCCACTCTACTGTACTGTGCTAAACTGGTTAAACTGCCTTTGGTCTAATGGTCAAACAATTTTCATGGCAAACAATACAATTGCATCTCCCAATCTATCAATAATATTTAATGTCCCAATATATCAATAATATTTAATGTCCCAATGTATTAATGATGATAATGTCCCAGTCTATCAATAAAATGTAATGTCCCAATATATCAATAATATTTAATTTTCCAATATAACAATAATGATATTTCATGTCCCAATGTATCAATGATGATAGTTATTGTCCCAATATAACAATAATGATATTTCATGTTCCAATGTATCAATGATGATAGTTTCTGCTAATGCTGACGGTATGATGGTGTCAGTGAGCAAACACACATCCTGACAATTGCCCCCAAAATATTGTCTTTCTCATAAACAGAAAATAATTGTTTCACTCTCCCTCCTTCTCTCCCTCCTTCTCTCCCTCCTTCCCTCTCTCCTTTCCTCTCTCCTTTCCTCTCTCCCTCCTTCTCTCCCTCCCTCTCTCCTTTCCTCTCTCCTTTCCTCTCTCCTCTCCACTCTCCCTCCTTCTCTCCCTCCCTCCCTCTCTCCTTTCCTCTCTCCCTCCTTCTCTCCCTCCTTCTCTCCTTCCTTCTCTCCCTCCCTCTCTCCTTTCCTCTCTCCTTTCCTCTCTCCTTTCCTCTCTCCTCTCCACTCTCCTCTCCTCTCCTAGGTGCATGACTATTCTGGTACATACAGAGTGAATCTGATTCCCTGTACTACAGCCCAGAACATGGAGTACACCGTCCCCCCTGTCTGTAACCCCAGAGAGCCTGTCACCTTCCACCTGGACATACGCTTACAACAGGTAGTTATTGATTTGGAACCATTGATTATCAATAGGTCATACAGTATATTGATTGTGAATCACGATATTGTGATAGCAGTATATATAACCCTCCTCTCCCTCCCTCCCTCTCTACCCCCCCTGCCCCTCTCCCTCTCTCCCTCCCCCCTCTCCCTCCTCTCCCTCTCCCTCTCTACCTCCCTCCCCCTCTCCCTCTCTCCCTCCCCCCTCTCCCTCACCCTCCTCTCCCTC
The DNA here is from genome assembly GCF_045679555.1 of Salvelinus alpinus. NCBI lineage: Eukaryota > Metazoa > Chordata > Actinopteri > Salmoniformes > Salmonidae > Salvelinus > Salvelinus alpinus. The sequence goes on from NC_092109.1 coordinate 41,809,753, forward strand.
TCCCTCTCTACCTCCCTCCCTCTCTACCTCCCTCCCCCTCTCCCTCACCCTCCTCTCCCTTCCCCTCCCCCTCTCTCCCTCCCCCTCTCTCCCTCACCCTCCCCTCTCACCCTCTTTCCCTCCTCCCACTCTCCCTCCCTCACCAGGTCAGTGAACCAGTATCATTAGAGTTCAGTCTCAACACTCAGATATTCCTGCTATCCAAGAGGAACCTATGGCTGTCTGACGGATCCATGGGCTTCGGACAGGAGAGCGACGTGGCCTTCTCAGAGGGTAGGTTACAGCAGACAGCATCCCCTATAGGCAAGGAGGGAGATGACACCTGAACAGGAGGAACAGTCAACCAACTCATTCACACCTGTACAGATGTCGGATCTTAACTTGATCACTATTTTGTAGCGGATAATTTTCCTGATGCATCAGGATATTCAAATGAGCCTCTTCGGTGGCTAAACGTGCGGGGACAGTTGAGTTGTTGGGATCAGGGCTCGCTATCTCAGATAATGTTGTCGCTCACGTTGAGTTGTTGGGATCAGGGCTCGCTATCTCAGATAATGTTGTCGCTCACGTTGAGTTGTTGGGATCAGGGCTCGCTATCTCAGATAATGTTGTCGCTCAGGTTGAGTTGTTGGGATCAGGGCTCGCTATCTCAGATAATGTAGTCTCTCACCCAAACGCTATAGACCTAGGTTCTATTATTGCAACATTGAAATTTACACAATGCAGCCGTACACATCAACAACCGTTGTTTTACATAGCTTAATAACACAAGATAGATATTGGTCTCCACTAGGCTAGGACCTACACGTGTCTAGTGTATGTAGAGACTGGATACTTCAGTTTGCATACCGCCCCAACAGGTCCACAGACAATGCAATTGCCATCACACTGCACACAGCCCTATCCCATAGGACAAGAGGAATACCTATGTAAGAATGTTGTTCATTGACTACAGCTCAGCATTCAACACCATAGTACCCTCCAGGCGAATCATCAAGCTGGAGGCCCTGGGTCTAAACCCCGCCCTGTGCAATTGGGTCCTGGACTTTCTGACGGGCCACCCCCAGGTGGGGTAGGTAGGAAACAACATCTCCACTTCGCTGACCCTCAACACTGGGGCCCCACAAGGGTGCTTGCTCAGCCCCCTCCTGTACTCCCTGTTCACCCACGACTGCGTGGCTATGCACACCACCAACTCAATCATCAAGTTTACAGACGACACAACAGTAGTGGGCTTGATTACCAACAACAACGAGACAGCCTACAGGGAGGAGGTGAGGGCACTAGGAGTGTGATGGCAGGAAAACAACCTCTCACTCAATGTCAACAAAACAAAGGAGATGATCGTGGACTTCAGGAAACAGCAGAGGGATCCACATCGAAGGGACAGCAGTGGAGAAGGTAGAAAGTTTTAAGTTCTTGGGCGTACACATCACAGACAAACTGAAATGGTCCACCCACACAGACAGTGTGGTGAAGAAGGCGCAACAGCGCCTCTTCAACCTCAGGAGGCTGAAGAAATTTGGCTTGTCACCCAAAACCCTGACAAACTTTTACAGATGCACAACTGAGAGCATCCTGTCGGGCTGTATCACAGCCTGGTACGGCAACTGCACCGCCCTCAACCGCAAGGCTCTCCAGAGGGTGGTGCGGTCTGCACAATGCATCACTGGGGGCAAACTACCTGCCCTCCAGGACACCTACAACACCTGATGTCACAGGAAGGCCAAAGGGACCATCAAGGACAAGAACCACCCGAGCCAGTGCCTGCTCACACCGCTATCATCCAGAAGGCGAGGTCAGTACAGGCTCATCAAAGCTGGGACCGAGACACTGAAAAACAGCTTCTATCTCAAGGCCATCAGACTGCTAAACAGCAATCACTAACTTAGAGAGGCTGCTACCTACATTGAGACCCAATCACTGAACACTTTAGTAAATGGATCACTAGTCAATTTAAAACTTCTTCGGGATCGGTGTCCCTTCCACGGGACGGTTGAGCTAACGTAGGCTAATGCGATTAGTATGAGGTTGTAAGTAACAAGAACATTTCCCAGGACATAGACATATCTGATATTGGCAGAAAGATTACATTTGTGTTAATCTAACTGCACTGTCCAATTTACAGTAGGTATTACAGTGAAAGAATACCAGGCTATTGTCTGAGGAGAGTGCACAGTTTTGAACGTGAAAAGTTATTAATAAACAAATTAGGCACATTCGGGCAGTCTTGATACAATATTTTGAACAGAAATGCAATGGTTCATGGGATCAATCTAAAACTTTGCACATACACTGATGCCATCTAGTGGCCAAAATCTAAATTGCACCTGGGCTGTAATAATACATTATGGCCTTTCTCTTGCATTTCAAAGATGATGGTACAAAGAAATACAAAATAAAGTTATATTTTTTCTTTGTATTATCTTTTACCAGATCTATTGTGTTATATTCTACTACATTCCTTTCACATTTCCATAAACCTCAAAGTGTTTCCTTTCAAATGGTACCAAGAATATAAATATCCTTGCTTCAGGGCCTGAGCTACAGGCAGTTAGATTTGGGTATTTCATTTTAGGAGAAAATTGAAAAAAAGTGGGTAATTCTTAATTCACAATGCCACTTTAAATAATGTTTACATATCTTACATTACTCATATCATATAAATATACTGTATTATATACCATCTATTGCACCATGCCTATGCCGCTCGGCCATCGTTCATCCATATATTTATTTGTACATATTCTCATTCACCCCTTTAGATTTGTGTGTATTAGGTAGTTGTTGGGGAATTGTTAGATTACTTGTTAGATATTACTGCACTGTCGGAACTAGAAGCACAAGCATTTCGCTACACTCGCGTTAACATCTGCTAACCATGTGTATGCGACCAATAATATTTTGATTTGATTTAGTTTATCCTAAGGTTACACATGAACTGTCAAAATGTAGTTAATTTGTTTCCTGGGGTCATCTAGAGGTTAGCGCTGTTGATCACATATAGGCCTACTGTGTCAGCGTGTGCTTGATTCTGGCCCACGCCCTTCTGCCACAAAGCACTCAATCCCCTGATTGACTTGATGTAGTTAAACATTTCAAATATGGACAGTTCCGGGTTATTTTACCCCCCGATCTTCATAAGAAATGACCATACCAGTCACTTTTGGAGCACATGAATAGTAATCTAACAAAATAATTTGTTTGCAAGCAGGACTAAGGCAGAGGGAAAGAGGCGAAGCAAGAGGTCTCCCTCTCGCCAAAATAAGTCCAGAATAAGCCCAATGCGTTTCCATTAGCTTAATATGCAGACCTGAACTTGTCGCCTGCCTTCCTGCCTTTGGGATGACCCCCATTGTTAGGACGGAAACATGAGCATCTCATCATTATATACAAATATCTGACTAAGGGTAACACCGGCATCTTTTAGGGAGCGGTAATGATATAACCAATTATCATATTGATGGTTGGCGATAATCTAGTGCCATCGATGGTTGCAATAGGCCTCTTGTTATTTGTTTATATTCCAATTGTCACGCCTGCTCCCGCTCGTCCTCTCTGGCGCTCGAGGGTTCCAGGCTGCCCTTCGTTACGCACACCTGTCACCATCATTACTCACACCTGTCACCATCATTACTCACACCTGTCACCATCATTACTCACACCTGTCACCATCATTACTCACACCTGTCCCCATCATTACTCACACCTGTCACCATCATTACGCACACCTGTCACCATCATTACTCACACCTGTTACCATCATTACGCGCATGTGTCACCATCATTACTCGCACCTGTCACCATCATTACTCACACCTGTCACCATCATTACGCGCATGTGTCACCATCATTACTCGCACCTGTCACCATCATTACTCACACCTGTCACCATCATTACTCACACCTGTCACCATCATTACGCACATCAGCACTCATTGGACTCACCTGGACTCCTTCACGTTTTGATTGCCTTCCTTGAAATCTGTCTGTTTCCTCTGTTTCATCCCCGTATCAGCATAATGGATGTTTCCAATTCCCCCTGTCCAGACGCTGTCTGTATTCTGTTCCTGTCCATGGTTATTAAGTGTTCACTCCCTGTCCCTGCTTCTCGTCTCCAGAGTCGATCCTTACACCAATAGGCTACATTCTGTAGACTAACCATTAGTTACATAGTTCAGCTTTAAGGACTAGTTACAAATTTAGTTGGGTAATTTTTACACCTTATAATAAACTGTGACAGCAAACAAAAAGAGCAACAACTTAGTGCATTTAATTTGACATAATTTTTTTTATTTAAGCCTGCCAGCACCATGTTGCAGATGTCCTCCAGCACAGGTAGTCTTCAATGAAGACTGACATCGAACAAAGTTCGTAGGCTGTACAGTTTAAATTACGGCCAATCAAAGGTGACTTAATATCTGTCAATATACTCAATTTCATAAAAAGGTTAAATGGTACTCGAGACAATGGAATCATTTTACAATTTCAATAGCATTAAATGAAAATTAATTTCACAACATAATTTCAAGTACCTGTGATGGTAAAAATATTTATACCAAGCTCCGTATAGCATGTTACTGTACAGCTACTGTGTTACAATTTAGGCGCTTATCGGTGCCATTTTCCACCCTATTACGGGTACGCGTAAAGGGCTACACGGAACATGATTGTTATTGATTATAATCACTACTGAAACAGACCGTTGCTTCTCTATTCTCTCTGCCCACCCCCCTCCCCTCCCTTCCCCTCCCCTCCCCTCCCCTCCCCTCCCCCTCTCCAGGTGATACTATCTACGGTCTTGTGATGGTGGACCCTGTTCAGAACCTGGGGGACTCTTTCTTCTGCAACATAGAGAAGGTGTACCTGTGCACCGGCGCGGATGGATACGTGCCCAAGTACAACCCCACTAACTTTGAGTTTGGATGTCTGGCTGAATCTCCCTCTCTGCTCTACCACTTCAAGATCTTAGTGAGTATAGCAGACTGTAGTCAGTCAGACTCTCCCTCTCTGCTCTACCTAATACACACCTATACACAACTTAAAATCACATCCTAATAAGCAACTTAAAATCACATCCTAATAAACAACTTAAAATCGCATCCTTAAATAAACACCTAGAAACAACTTAAAATCACATCCTAATAAACACCTAGAAACAACTTAAAATCACATCCTAATAAACACCTAGAAACAACTTAAAATCACATCCTAATAAACAACTTAAAATCGTATCCTTAATAAACACTTATACACAACTTAAAATGACATCCTAATAAACTATCATGACACAAGGCGATACCCAGATGCAGACACAGGAGGCAGATGGTTGGAGTCTTAGAATATTTATTAATCCAATAGGGTAAGGCAAGAGAATGGTCGTGGACAGGCAAAACCAGTTCAGAGTCCAAAAGGCACCAAAGGGCAGGCATAATCAAGGTCAGGGCAGGCAGGATGATCAGGCAGGCGGGAAAGTAGTCCAGTGTCAGGCAGGGGTCAAAACCGGGAAGACTATCACAAAGAGAATAGCAGAAGGAGTACGGGAAAAACACGCTGGTTGACTTGACTAACATACAAGATGAACTAGCGAGAGACAGGAAACACAGGGATAAATACACTGGGGAAAACAAGTGACACCTCAAGGGGGTGGAGACAATAACAAGGACAGGTGAAACAGATCAGGGTGTGACACATTTTTTTAAATCCCATCCTAATAAACACCTAGAAACAACTTAAAATTACATCCCAATAAACAACTTAAATAACATTGTAATAAACACCAAGACACAACTTAAAATGACATCCTAATTAACACTTATACACTACTTAAAATTACATCCTAATTAACACTTATACACTACTTAAAATTACATCCTAATTAACACTTATACACTACTTAAAATTACATCCTAATAAACACCTAAAACCTTTTAAAATTACATCCTAATCAACTACTTCAAATCACATCCTAATAAACGACTTAAAATCACATCCTAATAAACACCTAGAAACAACTTAAAATCACATCCTAATAAACACCTAGAAACAACTTAAAATTACATCCTAAGAAACACCCTAGACACAACTTAAAATCAAGCTATTTATCACATTAGTACAATGTCTGAATCTCCTAATGTAAAATATGCATGTTTTTTCCTTTAATAAATCATGAGGAAGAATACAAAATGAATGTAATGTAGCAACGACAAGAGTGTTAAATTATGAATGTAATGTACTGACGACGAGCGTGTTAAATTATGAATGTAAAGCATCAGAGAGTCCTGTAGAACAGAAAGGACCTGAGAAAGCTTTTTGATTCTGATCTCAGAAAAGATAGATTTAACCCAAAGATGACATTACATCAAGAACTCTCTTCTTGAGAGAGAGAACCTCTCAACGTTAAAACGGTACTGTCTAGTGTTATCACTGCATTTCACTACAGTCAATCTTTATTTTTATCATTCTGTCTGTGTATTCTCTTTGGTGATAATCAATACTCTACTCTCTACTCCTCGTGTGTCCCCACCCCCCCACTCTCTCCCCTCCTCTTCCTCTCCGCTCCTCCTCTTCCTCCCCCTCCAGGACAAGGCCCAGCCCGAGACTCAGGCCCGTGGGTTTGGTGACGTGGAATTTAATGCAATGTTGGCTGCAGATGACCCCTCAACTCTCTCTCTGGTCAGACAGCCTGGAACAGACGGATTCAGACTGGACTCTACGGCCATGTTCCAGGTACTGTACTGTACTATAGTACACTGTACTGTAGTGTATTATACTGCACTGTGCTCTACTATAGTATACTGTACTGTACTGTACTGTTCTCTACTATAGTATACTGTACTGTACTATACTGTTCTCTACTATAGTATACTGTACTGTACTGTTCTCTACTATAGTATACTGTACTGTACTATACTGTTCTCTACTATAGTATACTGTACTGTACTGTACTGTTCTCTACTATAGTATACTGTACTGTACTGTAGTATACTGTACTGTTCTCTACTATAGTATACTGTACTGTACTGTAGTATACTGTACTGTTCTCTACTATAGTATACTGTACTGTAGTGTATTATACTGCACTGTGTTCTACAATAGTACACTACACTGTACTGTGCTCTACTATAGTATACTGTGCTGTGCTGTACTGTACTGTTCTCTACTATAGTACACTGTACTGTGCTCTACTATACTGTACTGTGCCCTACTATAGTGCACTGTACTGTGTTCTGCTATAGTATACTGTACAGTACTGTGCTCTACTATACTGTACTGTGCTCTAATATAGTATACTGTACCGTGTTCTGCTATAGTATACTGTACTCTACTATAGTATACTGTACTGTGTTCTACTATAGTATACTGTACTGTGTTCTGCTATAGTATACTGTACTGTGTTCTGCTATAGTATACTGCACTGTGTTCTACTATAGTATACTGTACCGTGTTCTGCTATAGTATACTGTACTGTAATGTGCTCTACTATAGTATACTGTACTCTACTCTACTATAGTATACTGTACTCTACTATAGTATACTGTACTGTACTGTGCTCTACTATAGTATAGTATACTATACTGTGTTCTGCTATAGCATACTGTATTGTAAAAAATCAAATCAAATTGAATTTTATTGGTCACATACACATGGTTAGCAGATGTTAACGCGAGTGTAGCGAAATGCTTGTGCTTCTAGTTCCCGACAGTGCAGTAATTTCTAACAAGTAATCTAACAATTCCCAACAACTACCTAATACACACACATCTAAAGGGGTGAATGAGAATACAGTTGAAGTTGGAAGTTTACATACACTTAGGTTAGTTTTTCAACCACTACACACATTTCTTGTTAACAAACTATAGTTTTGGCAAGTCGGTAATAAATAAAATGCAAGTCGGTAAACAATAAATGCAGCCTCAGGATATATGGTTTCCAGTTTACATAGAGTCCAGTGATGTTCCTTGAGGGCCGTCTTTGTGTCTGCTTGAGGGGGAATGTACACCACTGTGACTAAAACTGACTAGAATTCCCTTGGGAGGTAAAATGGCCGGCATTTGATTGTAAGGACTTCTAGGTCGGGTGAGCTGAAGGACTGTACTGTGCTCTACTGTAGTATACTGTAATGTGCTCTACTATATTATACTGTAATGTTCTCTACAGGGTGGCAGGTAGCCTAGTGGTTAGAGCGTTGGGCCAGTAACTGAAAGGTTGCTGGATTGAATCCCAGAGCTGACAAAGTAAAAATGTGTCTTTCTGCCCCTGAACAAGGCAGTTAACCCGCTGTTCCTAGGCCGTCATTGAAAATAAGAACTTGTTCTTTACTGACTTGCCTAGTTAAAAATATATATATATATAGTATACTGTGCTCTATTATAGTGTACTCTGCTTTAATATAGTGTTCTACTATATTGTGCTGATTGGCTGACAGCCGTGATATATCAGACCGTATACCACGGGTATGACAAAACATTTATTTTTACTGCTCTAATTACTTTGGTAATCAGTTTATAATATCAATAAGGCACCTCGGGGGTTTGTGGTATATGGCCAATATACCACGGTTAAGGGTTGTGTCCAGGCACTCCGCTTCCGTCGTGCTTAAGAACAGCCCTTAGCTGCGGTATATTGGCCATATACCACACCTCCTCGGGCCTTATTGCTTAACTATAGCATTTTGGACTGAAACTCTTCACTTATTCTGTGTACCAGATAGCTAGATAGTTATGTTGTATACCAGATACTTATGTTGTATACCATATAGTTATGTTGTGTACCAGATAGCAAGATAGAATTCTTCAAATACACAGAAAATAATTATTTATATAACAAATAATCAAAAACACATTTATTTGAACCCAAGTGTGCAGACAACACACTCTAACCTCTAACCTCCTGTCCCAGGTGGCTGCGGGTCGTGAGTGGTTCATCCACACCATCTACACCATCCGCTCCAAAGACAACGCCAACCACGGCATCGGCAAGAGGAGCCTCGAGTACCACCACTCCCTGGTCGCCACGGGCAACGACCTCTCCATTACCCCCAGGGTCAAAGGTCAAGGTCACCGTGTGAGGAGGTCAGCCAGTGGATTGGTCGGAGCGGCGGTCCCCGACGTGGCCGATGACATTGGAGCAGACAACAACCGTGGCACCAACATCATGCACATCGCCTTGGACCGTACCAAGAGGAGGGCGGCAGCGGGGGTGGAGCTGTACGCCGACCGTCTGGAACCAAGAGAGCTGAGCAGGGGGGAGGGGGAGGAGGGGTTGCCGACGGTGGTGGGGGGGCTGGTGGGAATGCTGCTCACCTTCCTCCTCATCATCATCCTCGTCCTGGTGGTCCGGTACAGACAGAAGGAGGAGAGGAAAGAGAGGGTGAGGTGGTCGGTGAGCACGGAAGCGATGATGGTGGCGAGGATGGTGGCGAGGATGGTGGCGAGGATGGACGACTGCAGCAACAGCTCAGAGGTCTAAGAGAGATGGACGGATTGAAAAAAAAATGGACAGAGTTTTGAGGAGTATTTGAGCTTTTGTAATGTGTTACCCCCCCCCATGATTTTTGTACACTGTTACTGGAGGATTTTTGAAAGCTCCTTCTCGTGGCTGCTCAGTAAGTCAAGTGATTGAAAAGCTTCATCCTTGTATATTTAAACTCTCCCATTTAAAACACCTATAAAAGAACAACTGTGCTGCAATCAGTTTTGTGGTTTTAAAGACAGCTCCTCCTTTTGATAAATGTCATGGTTTTACTTTTCCTTGTAGCTGTTGTGTTGCAAGTGCCTCAAGCAGCTACACATAGACCAATGGGGGCTCTCCTTAAACAGCTATCTAGTGTCTTGACCAATGGGGGCTCTCCTTAAACAGCTATCTAGTGTCTTGACCAATGGGGGCTCTCCTTAAACAGCTATCTAGTGTCTTGACCAATGGGGGCTCTCCTTAAACAGCTATCTAGTGTCTTGACCAATGGGGGCTCTCCTTAAACAGCTATCTAGTGTCTTGACCAATGGGAGCTATCCTTCAACAGCTATCTAGTGTCTTGACCAATGGGGGCTCTCCTTAAACAGCTATCTAGTGTCTTGACCAATTGGGGCTCTCCTTAAACAGCTATCTAGTGTCTTGACCAATGGGAGCTATCCTTCAACAGCTATCTAGCGTCTTGACCAATGGGAGCTCACCACCAACATATAGCTAGAGTCTTGACCAATGGGCGCTATCCTTCAACAGCTATCTAGTTTCTTGACCAATGGGGGCTCTCCTTCAACAGCTATCTAGTGTCTTGACCAATGGGAGCTCTCCTTCAACATATAGCTAGAGTCTTGACCAATGGGCGCTATCCTTCAACAGCTATCTAGTGTCTTGACCAATTGGAGCTCTCCTTCAACATATGGCCAGAGTCTTGACCAATGGGAGCTCTCCTTCAACATATAGCTAGAGTCTTGACCAATGGGCGCTATCCTTCAACAGCTATCTAGTGTCTTGACCAATTGGGGCTCTCCTTCAACAGCTATCTAGTGTCTTGGCCAATGGGAGCTCTCCTTCAACATATAGCTAGAGTCTTGACCAATGGGAGCTCACCACCAACATATAGCTAGAGTCTTGACCAATGGGAGCTATCCTTCAACAGCTATCTAGTGTCTTGACCAATGGGGGCTCTCCTTCAACAGCTATCTAGTGTCTTGACCAATGGGAGCTCTCCTTCAACATATAGCTAGAGTCTTGACCAATGGAAGTTCTCCTTCAACAGCTATCTAGTGTCTTGGCCAATGGGAGCCCTCCTTCAACAGATATTTAGTGTATTAATCAATGGGAGCTCTCCTTCAACAGATAGCTAGTGTATTGACCAATGGGAGCTCTCCTTCAACAGACATTTAGTGTCTTGACCAATGGAAGTTCTCCTTCAACAGCTATCTAGTGTCTTGGCCAATGGGAGCTCTCCTTCAACAGATAGCTAGAGTCTTGACCAGTTGGAGCTCTCCTTCAACAGATACCTAGAGTCCTGACCAATGGGAGCTATCCTTCAACAGATATCTAGTGTATTGACCAATGAGAGCTGTCCTTTAACAAAAATGTGTGTCTTGACCAATGGGAGCTGTCCTTCAACAGATATTTAGTGTCTTGACCAATGGAGAGCTCTCCTTCAACAGATAGCTAGTGTCTCCACCAATGGGGAGTTATCATAAAACAGGTAGCTAATGTCTCCACCAATGGGGAGTTATCATAAAACAGGTAGCTAATGTCTCCACCAATGGGGAGTTATCATAAAACAGGTAGCTAGTGTCTCCACCAATGGGGAGTTATCATAAAACAGGTAGCTAATGTCTCCACCAATGGGGAGTTATCATAAAACAGGTAGCTAGTGTCTCCACCAATGGGGAGTTATCATAAAACAGGTAGCTAATGTCTCCACCAATGGGGAGTTATCATAAAACAGGTAGCTAGTGTCTCCACCAATGGGGAGTTATCATAAAACAGGTAGCTAGTGTCTCCACCAATGGGGAGTTATCATAAAACAGGTAGCTAATGTCTCCACCAATGGGGAGTTATCATAAAACAGGTAGCTAATGTCTCCACCAATGGGGAGTTATCATAAAACAGGTAGCTAATGTCTCCACCAATGGGGAGTTATCATAAAACAGGTAGCTAGTGTCTCCACCAATGGGGAGTTATCATAAAACAGGTAGCTAATGTCTCCACCAATGGAGAGTTATCATAAAACAGGTAGCTAGTGTCTCCACCAATGGGGAGTTATCATAAAACAGGTAGCTAGTGTCTCCACCAATGGGGAGTTATCATAAAACAGGTAGCTAATGTCTCCACCAATGGGGAGTTATCATAAAACAAATAGCTAGTGTCTCGACTCATGGCTGGGGAACTCTCATTCAACAGATAGCTAGTTTATTGGCCAATGGGGAGCTCTCATACAACAGATAGCTAGTTTATTGACCAATGGGGAGCTCTCATACAACAGATAGCTAGTTTATTGACCAATGGGGAGCTCTCATACAACAGATAGCTAGTTTATTGACCAATGGGGAGCTCTCATACAACAGATAGCTAGTTTATTGACCAATGGGGAGCTCTCATACAACAGATAACTATTGTCTCAACCAATGGGGACGCCTCGTTCAATAGAGCGCACATTTCATAGAAGGGCAACAATACATATAGATGGCATGTTGCTGCTGGGTTGTTTATAATAGCAATAAGGCACAAGGGAATGTGGTATGTGGCCAATATACCACGGTTAAGGGCTGTTCTTTAAGCACGACGCAACGCGGCCTGGACACAACCCTTAGCCGTGGTATATTGGGCATATATCACAAGACCCCCCCCGAGGTGCCTTATTGTTATTATAACCTGGTTACCAACGTAATTAGAACAGTAAAAACAAATGTTTGGTCATACCTGTGGATATAGCACGGCTGTCAGCCAATCAGCATTCAGGGCTCGAACCACCCAGTTTATAATTTGTAATAGAGATGTATCTGTAGAATATTTACTGTGTATTGGAAGAGTTTACTTCCTCGCTTCTGTCACATTTGCTACTGTGGGAGTCATGTTCAGGACTCTGCATTGCATTTTATTTCACTGCCTGTGTCTGTTTTCATTTTCATATTGTTCAAAATACACTGGATGTTGTTTAGAAAAAGTCAAACTGTGAAGTGAACACTGGATAAGTCAAGAGAGATACATTTCTGAAAGCCACAAATCTGTACTTTGTACTTGTTTTGATATTCAGCTGAGGGATGTGACATGCAGGGGACATGTGGGATTTTCTCAAGACTGACTTGGTGACCAGCTGGCTAGAACACAGGAGTATTATCCTTATACACAATACAGTATTTCATCACTCTCTACATCTGCACCTGAAGAGATTCACCACTTGTCTTCACCATGTCTGCATTACATAGGGAATAGGGTGCCATTTGGGATACAACCTGAACCTGAGAGTATTCTATGATATAACTGACTGTACCTGGGTTCAGTCGAATGTTTGGAGGACCGGTAAATCATATCTTTCAAGTCTTTGTCTATCGTTGTGGTTATCAAGGATATCTGCCAATGGATTTGTTCTGGGATTGAGGCATACTGTATTTATCAGTCCCCATTATTGACCAATCATCAGTAGGCCTAGCAGTTAGTTACGTACCATTTTGACCCTATAGGATTAGGACAGTCCTTTATTCACCAGACAGAGCTCTGATGAGGCGGCAGGTAGCCTACTGGTTAGAGTGTTGGGCAAGTAACCAAAAGGTTACTTGATCGACATCCCCGAGCTGACAAGGTAAAATAAATATGTCGTTCTCCCCCTGAACAAGGCAGTTAACCCATTGTTCTCTGGTAGGCCGTCATTGTAAATAAGAATTTGACTTGCCTAGTTAAATAAAGGTTTAAAAAAAATATCTATATTATGCCCACAGTCATAAAGCCTCAGAGTTGGAGTGTTGATCTAGGATCAGTTTAGTCTTTTAGATCATAATGAGTAAGACTACATGGACAGGGAAGACCTGATCCTAGATCATAATGAGTAAGACTACATGGACAGGGAAGACCTGATCCTAGATCATAATGAGTAAGACTACATGGACAGGGAAGACCTGATCCTAGATCATAATGAGTAAGACTACATGGACAGGGAAGACCTGATCCTAGATCATAATGAGTAAGACTACATGGACAGGGAAGACCTGATCCTAGATCATAATGAGTAAGACTACATGGACAGGGAAGACCTGATCCTAGATCATAATGAGTAAGACTACATGGACAGGGAAGACCTGATCCTAGATCATAATGAGTAAGACTACATGGACAGGGAAGACCTGTTCCTAGATCAGCCCCCCTACCCTAAGAGGCGTTCTGAATATGGGCCCGGATATAAACTACACAGCAGCGGGCTTGGTTCAATCGCACACCTCAAATATAAATAACCAAATGCACTTTTTTTAAATATATATAAAAGGCACATTTCTCACATGTTTATCAATCCAAGCTATGCAATGTAATCTAGGAAGAAACACCGAATACACACCGTTAAGGGGGGGGTCTGACGTGAATACACACCGTTAAGGGGGGGGTCTGACGTGAATACACACCGTTAAGGGGGGGGTCTGACGTGAGTGATGCTGATGTTATATAATGTTACCTCCGAGTGTACGGACGACTTCAGCACCAAGGTTTAAACTTGATATTCGATGTATATCTTTCATGAATGAGTATTTATGGTTGTATTTATGAATAACAATGTGTCGGGGAGTGGCGTGTGCGATTTCAACACTTTACTTTTTTTGTAACAATCCCCCCCCCAAAAAAATAAATATGTTCTGCAAAATGAGTAGGCTGATTTTTTAAATATATATATATATTTTTTTTTTAAACAGTTCAATCAATTGTATGAATCAGTTATGTTCTTATAACTGAAGGATGAGCAACTCCAGTTCTCAGGGACCTGATTAGAATCACACTTTTGCCCCAGCTAACACCAGACTCCAATATTAAACTAATCATGGTCTTCAGTTTAGAATGCAATTACTTTCATTGGGGTGCGTTAGCTATAAGGTTGGGGGGGGGGGGGAAGTGTGACACCAATCAGGCCTTGAGGACTGGAGTTGCTCAACGCTCTTATATACTGTAGCTATTAGATAAGCTTCAGTAGCCCTTGGCCTACCAGTTTAGTAATACATTTTATGCAGGCCAAGGGAATTTTACAGATCAGCAGAGAAGCCTAAAATTACTTATCTATAACACTAGCTCTAATTTTAAAGATAAAAATATAAACGTTATTCAAATTGGCCTACATCTCTGCAGTTTACAGCCTATAGACCAGGGGTATTCAACTTTACTTTACGAGGTCCGGAGCCTGCTTGTAATGGGTCCTATGTGTGGCTGGTGTAGAGAGTCAGGCGCAGGACAGCAGATATGAGTAAACAACGTACTTTTATTCAAAAATGTCAAATATACAAAGTAACAAATACACGCACACCATGACAGACCGAAAATACAATAAACAATCACTCACAAAAAACCATGAGGGAACAGAGGGTTAAAAATAAAACAGTAATTGTGGGATTGAAATCAGGTATATAAAACAAAGACAAAACAAATGGAAAATGAAAAGTGGATCGGCAGCGGCTAGAAGGCCGGTGACGTCGACCGCCGACCGAACAAGGAGAGGGACCGACAGTATCCCCCCCCCCCCCCTTGACGCGTGGCTCCAGCAGCACGCCGACACCGACCTCGGGGACGACCCGGAGGACGAGGCGCAGGGCGATCCGGATGGAGACGGTGGAAATCCCGCAGCAACGAAGGGTCCAGGACGTCCTCCAGCGGCACCCAGCATCTCTCCTCCGGACTGTACCCCTCCCACTCCACAAGGTACTGAAGGCCCCTCGCCCAATGCCTCAAGTCCAGGATAGCTCGAACAGCATACGACGGGGCCCCCTCGATGTCCAGAGGGGGCGGAGGAACATCCCGCACCTCAGCTTCCTAGAGTGGACCAGCCACCACCGGCCTGAGGAGAGACACATGGAACGAGGGATTAATACGATAATCTGGGGGAAGCTGTAACCTGTAGCACACCTCGTTCAGTCTCCTCAGGACTTTAAATGGCCCCACAAACCGCGGACCCAGCTTCCGGCAGGGCAGGCAGAGGGGCAGGTTTCGGGTCGAGAGCTAGACCCGGTCTCGCTGCGGTGACGGTCAGCGCCCTCTTTTTGCCGTCTCACGGCCTGTTGTAGGTGCACATGGGCGGCGTCCCAGGTCTCCTCCGAGCACTTGAACCATTCGTCCACCGCAGGAGCTTCGATCTGGCTCTGATGCCACGGTGCCAGAACCGGCTGATACCCCAGTACGCACTGGAAGGGAAAGAGGTTAGTGGAGGAGTGGCGGAGTGTGTTTTGGGCCATCTCTGCCCAGGGGATGAACGCCGCTCACTCCCCCGGCCGGCCCTGGCTGTAACTGTACCTCACAGTTATCTGATTTAA
Organism: Salvelinus alpinus; assembly: GCF_045679555.1. Classification (NCBI taxonomy): domain Eukaryota; kingdom Metazoa; phylum Chordata; class Actinopteri; order Salmoniformes; family Salmonidae; genus Salvelinus; species Salvelinus alpinus. The sequence continues at coordinate 41,825,733 of NC_092109.1, forward strand.
GCCCCGATAGTCAATACATGGGCGCAGACCCCCCTCCTTCTTCTTCACAAAAAAGAAACTCGAGGAGGCGGGGGAAGTGGAGGACCGAATGTACCCCTGACGCAGGGATTCGGAGACATATGTTTCCATAGCCACCGTCTCCGCCTGTGACAGAGGATACACGTGACTCCTGGGAAGTGCAGCGTCTACCAGGAGATTTATCGCACAATCCCCCCCGTCGATGGAGTGGTAATTGAGTCGCCTTCTTTTTGGAGAAGTCGAGAGCCAAATCAGCATATTCGGGGGGAATGCGCATGGTGGAGACCTGGTCTGGACTTTCCACCGTAGTAGCACCTACGGAAACCCCTAAACACCTCCCCGAGCACTCTCGCGACCACCCCGTGAGAGCCCTCCATTGCCATGAAACAGTGGGGTCATGACAAGCTAACCAGGGTAGGTCTAGCACCACGGGAAACGCAGGAGAGTCAATGAGAAAAAGACTGATTATCTCCGTGTGACCCTCCTGCGTAACCATGTCTAGTGGAGCGGTGGCCTCCCTAATCAACCCTAATGGTCGACTATCTAAGGCTGGGAAGGGCATATCCACAGGAACGATGGGGATCCCTAAACTACGGGCAAATGATCTGTCAATAAAATTCTCAGCCGCGCCTGAATCGACGAGCGCCTTATGCTGGGAATGTGTGGTAAAACAAGACAAAACAAATGGAAAATGAAAAATGGATCGGCGTTGGCCGAACAAGGAGAGGAAAACATGAAATACATGAAATCCCTGGAAAAAATATAGTTTACAAAAGCTATATACTGTATATATTTTGTTAATACTAGGCCTAATAGCCTATTCGAGGAAAGAAGCAAGCTTGCTCTTGCTTATTGCTGTCTGTAAAACAGGCCTACAGCATAGGCCAAATGAACGGTCTGGGAAAGTTGATGGAGGAAAAAGTAAGTTAGTGGGATCACTTTTTGGCCAGTTATGATAACATTGTTGCATTAATGCATTACAAATAATTTCACAAGTCATACAGAGAGTTGAGCAGTGACCCAAAGGAATTGTGGGGTGGGGGGCTTAGGGGGCTATAGCCCAGAGTGGGGCTATGAAATGTAATGTATTGAATAACACATTCATAAATGTAAAAAAAAAAAAGACTGTCAAAAAATGTATCCTTAGGTTTTGAAGAGTCTCCCCTTTCCATAGAGTGGTCATAATTTTTGTAGGTCAAACCGTTTGAAGCTACAGACTTTTTCGTGAGAAGACCGATTTTCAGGATGTCTCATGGTCTGACAAACACCGCTCGAGCTCTGCCACCTTTCAACGCAGATGTACGTGCGACAACCATTTAGACTCTAGAATGTTCTATAGATAATATGCTTGTGTAAACCACATACGTGTTTAACAAAACCCCCCAAAATTATAGGAGAATACAGTAGGTGAAAACTGTTAGACTTGTCAAATAAGTCTTCTAGTGTTGTTGATGGGAGTGGAGACGCTCATATCTCGCCCCCTGCTGGTGGCAATAGGCATAAACGATTCCCAATGGAAATCCTTGGCATGGATTCTACAAGTATTCCACAGGGATGCTGGCCCATGTTGACTAACGCTTCCCACAGTTGTGTCAAGTTGGCTGGATGTCGTTTTGGGTAGTGGACAATTCTTGATACACACAGAAAACTGTTGAGCGTGATAAACATATGCATATTGTAATGTTTTGTATGGGGGTGTGAGAGTTATATATGTTAAGATACGTTTATTAAAATATTTGGTAATATATTTTAAAATGTATGTCACATTATATATGGGTTTTAAATATTTTATCATATATGTTTAAATAAATCTCATGTTATTTGATATATAAGGCCACATATTGCCATACAGTTCCTTCAGAAAGTATTCATACCCATTGACTTCTTTCACATTTTGTTGTGTTACAGCCTGAGTTAAAAATTGATTAAATCAAAAAAAAATATCACCCATCTACACACAATACCCCATAATGACAAAGTGAAAACATACAGGAATATCTCATTTACATAAGTATTCACATCCCTGAGTAAATACTTTGTAGAAGCAAGCCCCTTGAGCAGCGATTACAGCTGTGAGTCTTTCTGGGCAAGTCTCTAAGAGCTTTCCACACCTGGATTGTGCACCATTTGCCCATTATTCTTTAGAAAATTCTTCAAGTTCTGTCAAATTGGTTGTTGATCATTGCTAGACAACCATTTTCAGGTCTTGCCATAGATTTTCAAGCAGATTCAAGTCAAAACTGTAACTCGGCCACTCAGGAACATTCTCTGTCTTCTTGGTAAGCAACTCCAGTGTATATTTGGCCTTGTGTTTTAGGTTATTAATGAAAGTTAAAGTTAATAAAAGTAAATAGAGACGAATATATTGATAAAAGTCACCTTGTCCTAGAGATATTTACACAGACATCAACACGTCACACCAGGGTAAGCCTACACCAAACACAGCCCTTATTTGAAGTGTTTCCCAAATCCCATATGGGAAAATTAATGGTGTAAAAACGACTGGACCCATTTCCCTGTTTGACCGCTAGGTTTTATGGGTATTATGACTCATAATGTGGTACTCTATGGAAATCTGCCTAGTGACTTCCATACAAAAGTTCCTCGATTCTTGGGTTTATTTTCGTGAACAGATTTTGGGCGGAGTAAAAGCTTTCGCCTTTTCCTCCGCCCAGACAACGGATAGCCAATTGCGTCATCAATCAAAGGAATCATGTTGAGCCAACACTTCCGCTTTCTTCTACGCTACGGAAACGTGTGTTGGTAGCTAGGTAAACAACATGGCTGCGGGATCCAGCGGTGCGGGCAGCGAGCTACAAAAAGAGTTGATGTGTGCCATCTGCCTTGACTACTTCCACGACCCCGTCATTCTCAAATGCGGACACAATTTCTGCAAGTTCTGCATCCTGATGCATTGGGAGGAGAACGGAGGAGAGGACGTCGGTTATCAATGCCCCGAGTGCCGAATGGTTTGTTTTGCTTCAATGCTAGTTAACGTTAGCGTTCTATCTTATCAGCTGTTTGCTAGCTAGACACTTTCTTTGTAATCTTGAATGCTCAAGTCAATCGTAGCAAGTGTAATTTACAATGCAGTTTCCGTACCTATTTTAGGCGTTACCACTGGAATTGGATAACGTTAGAGATTAGTTAAAACGCCGACACTGCTGAAAAACGCGGAGCCTTTGTGTTCTAATTTAGCTTGGTGGCTAATTAGGTAGTATGGCGAGGTGTTGTTTAATCAAGCCAACATGTAGTCACGGCCGAATCATCATGCCGTTGATTAACTAACTAGATAGTAACATAGCAAGCTTTAGTATTGTCTCCTTTCTCTCAAAAGATAGAACCCCACACTGCTCTTGTCAGTATCACAAAGTATAAATAAAGTTATACTGGAGGGAGTAGTGTGCGGGTCTTTATTGTTTTATTATCTTAAGCTATCATTTAATTATTGGTGTACCGGTTCTGTGAAACCCTGTTCTAGTGTCATGTGCATATATTTAGAACTTGAATTATTTTGAAATATAAAATAAGAAAAGCACTATAGTTACAAAAGTATGTGGACACCCATTCAAATTAGTAGATTCCTCTATTTCAGCCACACCCGTTGCTGACAGTTGTATAAAAACGAGCACACAGCCATGCAATCTCCATAAACAAACATTTACGGTAGAATGGCCTTACTGAAGAGCTCAGTGACTTTCAATGTGGCACCGTCATAGGATGCCACCTTTCCAACAATTCAGTACGTCAAATTTCTGACCTCCTGGAGCTGCCCCTATCAACTGTAAGTGCTGTTATTGTGAAGTGGCAACATCTAGGAGCAAAAACAGCTCAGCTGCGACGTGGTAGGCCACACAAGCTCACAGAATGGTACCACTGAGTGCTGAAGCATGTAGCACTTAAACATTGTCTGTCCTCTGTTGCAACACTCATTACCGAGTTTCAAACTGCCTCTGGAAGCAACGTCAGCACAATAACTGTTCATCAGGAGCTTCGTGAAATGGGTTTACAAGGCCGAGCAGCTGCACAAAGGCCTAAGATCACCATGAGCAATGCCAAGCGTCAGCTGGGGTGTTGTAAAGCTCACTTCCATTGAACTCTGGAGCAGTGAATCCCGCTTCAACATCTGGCAGTCCAATCTGGGTTCGGCGGATCCCAGGAGAACGCTACCTGCCCCAATGCATAGTGCCAACTGTAAACTTTGAGGATGAATAATGGTCTGGGGCTGTTTTTCATGGTTCAGGCTAGGCCTCTTAGTTCCAGTGAAGGGAAATCTTAACACTGCAGCATACAATGACATTCTGTGCTTCCAGCTTTGTGGCAAACGTTTGGGGAAGGCCCTTGTTTCAGCCTGACAATTCCTCCGTGCACAAAGCAAGGTCCATATAGAAATGGTTTGTCGAGATCGTTGTGGATTAACTTGACTGGCCTGCACAGAGCCCTGACCTCAACCCCACCGAACACCTTTGGGATGAATTGGAACACAGGCTGCGTGCCAGGCCTAAGCGCCCAAAATCAGTGCCCGGCCTCACTAATGTTCTCGTAGCTGAATGGAAGCAAGTCCCTGCAGCCATCTTCCAACATCTAGTGGAACGCTTTCCAAGAAGAGTGGCTTCTGTTATAGCAGCAAAGGAGGGACCAACTCCATATTAATGCCCATGATTTTGGAATGAGATGTTCGGCGAGCAGGTGTCCACATACTTTTGGCGATGTTGTGTATTTTGGCCATATCGCCCAACTCTACCTGTGGTTGTAGCAAGCTAAAAATGTTTGCATAACTGTCTCGACTAATTCAGTACCTTTTTCAATGTAATAATCTAAAAGCTGTTTGTTCAAAACTTTTCTCTTTCTCTGTAGATATTTAATAAGATCAGCTTCACCAAGAACTACCTGGTTAAGAACCTTGTTGATAAGCTGAGTGATTTTGCGTGTCTGAAGCCCTGTGAGCAGCCGGCTCCGTCCAAGCGTGTCCAACTAGACGGGAAATGCGACAGGCATGGAGAGGAGCTGAAGCTCTACTGCCACACCGACAACAAACCCATCTGTGTGGTGTGTAGGGAGTCCCGGGCACACAGGTAACAAATGTTTCACGTTTCCCCTGATGCCTATAGATCTAGGATCAGCTTTCCCTACCCCAATCTCAGAAACTCATTACAAAAATTGTCAGCTGCTTGATTCAGTTCTGGGGTGTTAAGAGTTTTTAAGGAAATTGTATCATGTGAAGAGACAGCCTTGAAAATGTTCACCTAATCTTTCAGGTCATAAATAATCCTTGGTTCCTGCCTGTGTTTGGTAAAGGTATGAGGGGAGATGGTCATGACCCCCCCTCCTTAGGACCTTCTGGCAGAACAGCCAGAATATGTTCTATAAGTTAAGATCAGAGACGGTGCCAGACACATGCAGGAACCAACCCTATGAACTATGCCGATGTAAAGTGTCTGTAAGCAGTATATAAGAGATCTAACGGGACTGCCCCGACAGAGCTCCTGACAGATGTGTACTATGGTGCATCACGTTTGTTGGAACGTCTCCAGTTAACTGTTAACAATGATTCATTTAAGATTGACTTCGAGTGTCCCTGTTGTCGGCGGGTCCTTAGTCTTAAATTCATTCATCTGGTTAGAAGGCCTTGAGTCACAGAAAAATCCAGCCATTTCCCGCCAAAAAGAGGAGTCACAAAAAGCACAAATAGAGATAAAATGAATCACTAACCTTTGATGATTTTCATCAGATGACACTCATAGGACTTCATGTTACACAATACATGTATGTTTTGTTCGGTGAAGTTCATATTTATATCCAAAAATCTTATTTTACATTGGCGTGTTACGTTCAGTAGTTCCAAAACATGCAGTGATATTGCTGAGAGCCACATGAATTCACAGAAATACCCATAATAAATGTTGATGAAAATACAACTATTATACATGGAACTTTAGATACACTTCTCCTTAATGCAACCGCTGTGTCAGATTTCAATTTTTTTTACGGAAAAAGCATAATCTGAGAACGGCGCTCAGAGCCCAAACCAGCCAGAGAAATATCCGCCATGTTGGGTAGTCAACATTATTCATAAATAGCATTATAAATATTCACTTACCTTTGATGATCTTCATCAGAATGCACTCCCAGGAATCGCAGTTCCACAATAAATGCTTGTTTTGTTTGATAATGTCCATAATTTTTGTCCATTTATGTCCAATAGCTTCTTTTGTTAGGGCGTTTGGTAAACAAATCTAAAAGCGCGATCTTGTCCATTCGGACAAAACGTTCAAAAAGTTATATTACAGGTCGAAGAAACTTGTCAAACTAAGTATAGAATCAATCTTTAGGATGTTTTTATCATAAAAGTTCAATAATGTTCCAACCGGAGAATTCCATTGTCTGTAGAAAAGCAATGGAACGAGAGCTACCTCTCAAGTGAAAGCACGTGACTGAGAACGAGGCTGTAGGCAGACCCCTTAGTCAAACAGCTCCCATCCGGCCCCCTTTCACATCAGCAGCCTGAAACCACGTTCTAAAGATGGTTGACATCTAGTGGAAGCCTTAGGAAGTGAAAAAATAACCCATATCCCACTATGTTTTCGATAGGGGTGAGTTCAAAAACTACAAACCTCAGATTTCCCACTTCCTGTTTGGATTTTTTCTCAGGTTTTTGCCTGCCATATAAGTTCTGTTGTACTCACAGACATCATTCAAACAGTTTAAGAAACGTCAGAGTGTTTTCTATCCAATACTAATAATACTATGCATATATTAGCATCTGGGACTGAGTAGGAGGCAGTTCACTCTGGGCACGCTATTCATCCAAAAGTGAAAATGCTGCCCCCTATCCCAAACAAGTTAATGTCTTAAATTCAGTTCTCAAAGGTCGGCGATGACTACAGTGTTTCCTGTATATTGTGTTGTTGCCACACAGCAAAACAATGTCACATCAAATAACACTTTCAAGATGTTGGAGAGCTGGCCAACCGCGTGTTGGAGAGCTGGCCAACCGCGTGTTGGAGAGCTGGCCATCCGCGTGCTGGAGAGCTGGCCATCCGCGTGCTGGAGAGCTGGCCAACCGCGTGCTGGAGAGCTGGCCATCCGCGTGCTGGAGAGCTGGCCATCCGCGTGCTGGAGAGCTGGCCATCCGCGTGCTGGCCAACCACATGTTTCTCAGTACTGGTAAACTGTATATAGCAAAGTATTTATTTCTGTAATAAAGCCCTTTTGTGGGGAAAAACTCATTCTGATTGGCTCCCCAGTGGGTGGGTCTAGCTTTCAAGTGGGTGGGCCTATGCCCTCCAAGGCCCACCCATAGCTGCACCCCTGCCTAGTCATGTAAAAATCAAAGAATAGGGCCTAATCAATTTATTTCAATTGACTGATTTCCTAATATGGACTGTAACTCAGTAAAAATCTATTTTTATTCAGTATATTTGAATGACGCATACAGTGCATTCAGGAAGTAATCAGAGCCCTTGACTTTTTCCACATTTTGTTATGTTACAGCATTATTCTAAAATGTGTTAAATCGTTTCCCCCCCTTCATCAATCTACACACAATACCCTATAATGACAAAGCAAAACAGGTTTTTATGAAAAAAATAAAATGTGTATATATATGTATTTTTTAAACATATACATTTACATAAGTATTCTGACCCCTTTACTCAGTACTTTGGTGAAACACCTTTAGCAGCGATTACAGCCTTGAGTCTTCTTGGGTATGAAGCTGCAAGCTTGGCACACCTGTATTTAGGGAGTTTCTCCCATTCTTTTCTGCAGATCTTCTCAAGCTCTGTCAAGTTGGATGGGGAGCGTCGCTGCACAGCTATTTTCAAATCTCTCCAGAGATGTTCGATTGGGTTCAAGTCCGGACTCTGGGGGGGTGCCTGCTTTGTTATTGTTTGAACTGCGGATTTCCCTTTTAAGGTGGAATGAGTGATTGAACACAGTAAGGACATTCAGAGACATGTCCAGAAGCCACTCCTGCGTTGTCTTGGCTGTGTGCTGTTTATTTTATTTATAATAATTTAATTTTTAAACCTTTTATTTAACTAGGCAAGTCAGTTAGGAACAAATTCTTATTTACAATGACGGCCTACGGGAAGGCATAAGACCTCCTGTTGGGACGTGGGTTGGGATAAAAAAAAAAAATAAACATATAAATATAGGACAAAACATACAGTGGGGAGAACAAGTATTTGATACACTGCCGATTTTGCAGGTTTTCCTACTTACAAAGCATGTAGAGGTCTGTCATTTTTATCATAGGTACACTTCAACTGTGAGAGACGGAATCTAAAACAAAAATCCAGAAAATCACATTGTATGATTTTTAAGTAATTAATTTGCATTTTATTGCATGACATAAGTATTTGATCACCTACCAACCAGTAAGAATTCCGGCTCTCACAGACCTGTTAGTTTTTCTTTAAGAAGCCCTCCTGTTCTCCACTCATTACCTGTATTAACTGCACCTGTTTGAACTCGTTACCTGTATAAAAGACACCTGTCCACACACTCAATCAAACAGACTCCAACCTCTCCACAATGGCCAAGACCAGAGAGCTGTGTAAGGACATCAGGGATAAATTGTAGACCTGTACAAGGCTGGGATGGGCTACAGGACAATAGCCAAGCAGCTTGGTGAGAAGGCAACAACTGTTGGCACAATTATTAGAAAATGGAAGAAGTTCAAGATGACGGTCAATCACCCTCGGTCTGGGGCTCCATGCAAGATCTCACCTCGTGGGGCATCAATGATCATGAGGAATGTGAGGGATCAGCCCAGAACTACACGGCAGGACCTGGTCAATGACCTGAAGAGAGCTGGGACCACAGTCTCAAAGAAAACCATTAGTAACACACTACGCCGTCATGGATTAAAATCCTGCAGCGCACGCAAGGTCCCCCTGCTCAAGCCAGCGCATGTCCAGGCCCGTCTGAAGTTTGCCAATGACCATCTGGATGATCCAGAGGAGGAATGGGAGAAGGTCATGTGGTCTGATGAGACAAAAATAGAGCTTTTTGCTCTAAACTCCACTCGCCGTGTTTGGAGGAATAGAAGGATGAGTACAACCCCAAGAACACCATCCCAATCGTGAAGCATGGACGTGGAAACATCATTCTTTGGGGATGCTTTTCTGCAAAGGGGACAGGACGACTGCACCGTATTGAGGAGAGGATGGATGGGGCCATGTATCGCGAGATCTTGACCAACAACCTCCTTCCCTCAGTAAGAGCATTGAAGATGGGTCGTGGCTGGGTCTTCCAGCATGACAACGACCCGAAACACACAGCCAGGGCAACTAAGGAGTGGCTCCGTAAGAAGCATCTCAAGGTCCTGGAGTGGCCTAGCCAGTCTCCAGACCTGAACCCAATAGAAAATCTTTGGAGGGAGCTGAAAGTCCGTATTGCCCAGCGACAGCCCCGAAACCTGAAGGATCTGGAGAAGGTCTGTATGGAGGAGTGGGCCAAAATCCCTGCTGCAGTGTGTGCAAACCTGGTCAAGAACTACAGGAAACGTATGATCTCTGTAATTGCAAACAAAGGTTTCTGTACCAAATATTAAGTTCTGCTTCTCTGATGTATCAAATACTTATGTCATGCAATAAAATGCAAATGAATTACTTAAAAATCATACAATGTGATTTTCTGGATTTTTGTTTTAGATTCCTTCTCTCACAGTTGAAGTGTACCTATGATAAAAATTACAGACCTCTACATGCTTTGTAAGTAGGAAAACCTGCAAAATTGTCAGTGTATCAAATACTTGTTCTCCCCACTGTACATAAAGAGAGACCAAAGACAACAACATAGCAAGGCAGCAACACAGCATGACAACAACATGGTAGCAGCACAAAACATGGTACAAACATTAATGGGCACAGACAACAGCACAAAGGGCAAGAAGGTAGAGACAACAATACGGAGGATGAGGGCTCCAGTAGATATCTCAGATAGGTGGGAGTGAGGCCTAAGAGGGTTTTGTATTTAGGGTCGTTGTCCTGTGGTATGGTGAAGACTTCACCCCAGTCTGAGGTCCTGAGCGCTCTGGAGTAGGTTTACGTCAATGGATTTCTCTGTACTTTGCTCTGTTCGTCTTTCCCTCCATCCTGACTAGTCTCCCAGTCCCTGCCGCTGAAAAACATCCCCACAGCATTTAAATAAAAAAAATTGAACCTTTATTTAACTTGGCAAGTCAGCATGATGCTACCACCACCATGCATTTACATTTACATTTTAGTCATTTAGCAGACGCTCTTATCCAGAGCGACTTACAGTAGAGTGCATACATTTTATTAAATTTTTTACATACTGAGACAAGGATATCCCTACCGGCCAAGAGCAGACGCTCTTATCCAGAGCGACTTACAGTAGAGTGCATACAATTTATTACATTTTTACATACTGAGACAAGGATATCCCTACCGGTCAAACCCTCCCTACCGGCCAAACCCTCCCTAACCCGGACGACGCTATGCCAATTGTGCGTCGCCCCACGGATCTCCCGGTTGCGGCCGGCTGCGACAGAGCCTGGGCGCGAACCCAGAGACTCTGTTGGCGCAGCTAGCACTGCAACGCAGTGCCCTAGACCACTGCGCCACCCGGGAGATCCCGGGTGGCGTGCTTCACCGTAGGGATGGTGCCAGGTTTCCTCCGGATGTGACGCTTGGCATTCAGGCCAAAGAGTTCAATCTTGGTTTCATCAGAACAGAGGGTCTTGTTTCTCATGGTTTGAGAGTCCTTTAGGTGTGTCTGGCAAACTCCAAGTGGACTGTCATGTGCCTTTTACTGAAGAGTGGCTTCTGTATGGCCACTCCACCATAAAGGCCTGATTGGTGGAGTGCTGCAGAGATGGTTGTCCTTCTGGAAGGTTCTCCCATCTCCACAGAGGAGCTCTGTTAGTGACCATCGGGTTCTTGGTCACCTCCCTGACCAAGGCCCCTCTCCACTGATTTCTCAGTTTGGCCGGGCGGCCAGCTCTAGGAGGATTCTTGGCGGTTTGATGGAGACCACTGTGTTCTTGAGGACCTTCAATGCTGCAGAAATGTTTTGGTACCCTTCCCCAGATTTTTTTCAGTTTGTTTAAATCGGGCCTTTCAGGGGAGCAGTGTTAAAAAAAAAAATTAGAAATATTGATTTGTTAATTGCTTTTTGGGGATTCAAATTACGTTACCCTGATGAGAATTCTGCTGAGGTGATGAGAATTCTGCTGAGGTGATGAGAATTCTGCTACGGTGATGGGAATTCTGCTACGGTGATGGGAATTCTGCTACGGTGATGAGAATTCTGCTACGGTGATGGGAATTCTGCTACGGTGATGGGAATTCTGCTACGGTGATGGGAATTCTGCTACGGTGATGGGAATTCTGCTGAGGTGATGAGAATTCTGCTACGGTGATGGGAATTCTGCTACGGTGATGGGAATTCTGCTACGGTGATGAGAATTCTGCTACGGTGATGAGAATTCTGCTACGGTGATGGGAATTCTGCTACGGTGATGGGAATTCTGCTACGGTGATGGGAATTCTGCTACGGTGATGGGAATTCTGCTGAGGTGATGAGAATTCTGCTACGGTGATGGGAATTCTGCTACGGTGATGGGAATTCTGCTACGGTGATGGGAATTCTGCTACGGTGATGAGAATTCTGCTACGGTGATGGGAATTCTGCTACGGTGATGAGAATTCTGCTACGGTGATGAGAATTCTGCTACGGTGATGGGAATTCTGCTACGGTGATGGGAATTCTGTGAAAGTGTTGGTAAAATGCTTAGTATCTGATCAAACATTTTGTTTCACCACTATCACTGGTTTGAGGCGGACCGTTAACCACTGATCTAGGGACACATTTGATTACCCTTCCCTTACCCCTTCCCTTACCCTTCCCTCAAATTCTCTCTTTGAGCAACTCTCTTTGAGTTTGATATCACCAAACTGATGGTCTCAAGGCCAAAGTTTCTGTCACGTTGAGCATTCAAACCAAGTCCTTAAATAACATGACCGTGTTCCCTTGTCCTTTCAGACACCATGACGTGGCTCCTGTACCAGAGGTCCTTGAGGATATGAAGGTGAGGCCGAGGACACAACATGCTGCTGTTGATGAGAAGGATTTGTTGTTGTGGTTTTCTGAAAGGGCCAATCTGATACATCCAGCTTGGGATGTAACATTATAAAATATTTAAATTAATGATATGATTCTCGAAGCTAATAACTTGTAAATGTGTCATGAGCTTAGTTCAACTGTCGTAACCCATAATCAGAACCCAAAATGTAAGCTTGTTTTACTCCATTGTTTGTAAACAATGCAAGTGTATACAAAACTGTATAGCCTCATAACATGGTTAAAACAATCATTTTAATTTCATGAATTGGTCTGTCCTTGCATCCGTAACTCTGTCTATGAGTTTGTGACTGGTTATATTTCTCCAGCCCCCGTCCGTCAGCTGTTTACCAAAACAGCGACGGGGTATCTGCTTTGTTATTGTTTGAACTGCAGATTGCCCTTTTTAAGATGGATTGAGTGGTTGAACACGGTAAAGTAAGTGTGTGTGTGTTTCTCTCAGAGCGAGCTGCGACTGAGGCTGGTGGAATTAACATGGCAGAAGACTGTGTGTACCAGAGTGAAGGCTATGGATGAGCAGACCAAGAATGAAGCCAAGGTACACAGCTGGGCTCTGGATATACATAGATATGTTGTTGGTATACCAGTGAACTAATATATATATTAATTAATTACATATACATACAGTGGGGAGAACAAGTATTTGATACACTGCCGATTTTGCAGGTTTTCCTACTTACAAATTACAGACCTCTACATGCTTTGTATCATAGGTACACTTCAACTGTGAGAGACGGAATCTAAAACAAAATTCCAGAAAATCACATTGTATGATTTTTAAGTAATTAATTTGCATCTGTACATACAGTACCGGTCAAAAGTTTGTGCACACCTACTCATTCCAGGGTTTTTCTTTATTTTTACTATTTTCTACATTGTAGAATAATAGCGACGACTTCAACTATAAAATAACACATATGGAATCATGTAGTAACCAGAAAGTTATCTTTCTTTTCTATTTGAGATTCTTCAAAGTAGCCACCCTTTGCCTTGACAACAGCTTTGCACACTCTTGGCATTCTCTCAACCAGCTTCATGAGGTAGTTACCTGGAATGCATTTCAATTTACAGGTGTGCCTTGTTAAAAGTTAATTTGTGGAATTTCTTTCCTTCTTAATGGGTTTGAGCCAATCAGTTGTGTTATGACAAGGTAGGGTTGGTATACAGAAGACAGCCCTATTTGTTAAAAGACCAAGTCCGTATTATTGCAAGAACATCTCAAATAAGCAAAGAGAAACGACAGTCCATCATTACTTTAAGACACAAAGGTCAGTCAATCCTGAAAATTTCAAGAACTTTTAACGTTTCTTCAAGTGCAGTCGCAAAAACCATCAAGCACTATGATGAAACTGACTCTCATGAGGACCGCCACAGGAAAGGAAGACCCAGAGTTACCTCTGCTGCAGAGGATAAGTTCATTAGAGTTACCAGCCTCAGAAATTGATGCCCAAATAAATGCTTCAGAGTTCGAGTAACAGACACATCTCAACATCAACTGTTCAGAGGAGACTGCGTGAATCAGGCCTCTGTGGTCGAATTACTGCAAAGAAACCACTACTAAAGGACACTAATAAGAAGAAGAGACGAGAAGAGTCTTGTTTGGGCTAAGAAACATGAGCAATGGACATTAGACCGGTGGAAATCTGTCCTTTGTGAGATTTTTGGTTCCAACCGCCGTGTCTTTGTGAGACGCAGAGTAGGTGAACAGATGATCTCTGCATGTGTGGTTCCCACTGTGAAGCATGGAGGAGGTGTGAGGGTGCTTTGCTGGTGACACTGATTTATTTAGAATTCAAGGCACACTTGACCAGCATGGCTACCACAGCGTTCTACAGCGATATGCCATCCCATCTGATTTGCGCTTAATGGGACTATCATTTGTTTTTCAACAGGACAATGACCCAACACACCTCCAGGCTGTGTAAGGACTATTTGACCAATAAGGAGAGTGATGGAGTGCTGCATCAGATGACATGGCTTCCACAATCACTCGACCTCAACCCAATTGAGATGGTTTGGGATGAGTTGGACCACAGAGTGAAGGAAAAGAAGCCAACAAGTGCTCAGCATATATGGGAACTCCTTCAAGACTGTTGGAAAATAATTCCAGGTGAAGCTGGTTGAGAGAATGCCAAGATTGTGCAAAGCTGTCAAGGCAAAGGGTGGCTACTGAAGAATCTGAAATATATTTTGTTTAACACTTTTTTTGGTTACTACATGATTTCATAGTTTTGATGTCTTCACTATAATTCTAAAATGTAGAAAATAGTAAAAAATAAAGAAAAAAACTTGGAATGAGTCAACTTCTGACTGGTACTATATATATCAGTAGCCAGTTTGTTAGGCTCACCACCCTGTTCACGAAAATGCTTTGCGCCTACAGACAGTGAGTCACGTGGCCGTGGCTTGCTATATAAAGCAGGCAGACAGGCATTGAGACATTCAGTTACTGTTCAATTGAAAGTTAGAATGGGCCAAACAGGTGACCTAAGAGACTTTGAGCGTGGTGTGATCGTTGGTGTCAGGCGCGCCGGTTCCAGTGTCTCAGAAACGGCCTCCTGGGCCTTTCACGCACGACAGTGCCTAGTTTTACCTAGAATGGTGCGACAAACAAAAAACATCCAGTCAGCTTCAGTCCTGTGGACGAAAACAGCTCGTTGATGAAAGGTCGAAGGAAACGGCGAGAGTCGTGCAAGCTAACAGGCGAGCCGCAGACAGTAGTGTGCAGAACATATGGACTATTGCAGCAGACGACCACACCGGATTCTGCTCCTATCAGCTTAAAACAACAGAAGAAGCAGCTCCACTGGGCAAGCGATCATCAACACTGGACAACTGAGGAGAAAAACATCACCTGGTCCAACGCATCCCGTTTCCTGTTGCGTCATGGGGTGGCAAGGTAGCCTAGTGGTTAGAGTGTTGGGCTAGTAACCGAAAGGTTGCAAGTTCGAATCCCCGAGCTGACAAGGTACAAATCTGTCGTTCTGCCCCTGAACAAGGCAGTTAACCCACTGTTCCTAGGCCGTCATTGAAAATAAGAATTTGTTCTTAACTGACTTGCCTAGTTAAAGGTAAAATAAAATGGTGATGTCAGAGTCAGGATTTGTTATTAGCAGTATGAGTCCATGTCCTTCCTGGTGTTAACGGTACAGGCTGGTGGCGGTGGTGTAATGGTCTGGGGAATGATTTCCTGGCACACGTTACCACACCTTGTAGAATCCATGTCCCGAAGAATCATGGGTTTTCTGGGTGCGAAGTTGGGGGGTCCGACCCTGTACTAGATGGGTGTACCTAATAAAGATTAAGGACTAGTCCTGGACTAATTATCTCCATGTTATTTGGAGAATCTCCATTTAACAGTAATTTTTATTCTAGGACTAGGCGTAATAATCCGACCCTGGGAGTAGTTATATAATCCGTCCTCTCATATAATATATGCCGTTTATGTAGACTCTTTTATCCAAAGTGACTTACGACTCAGTCGTGTGTGTTCATACGTCCTCCGGTTAGACTGACAGTCGTGTGTGTGTTCATTCCTCCTCCGGTTAGACTGACAGTCGTGTGTGTGTTCATTCCTCCTCCGGTTAGACTGACAGTCGTGTGTGTGTTCATTCCTCCTCCGGTTAGACTGACAGTCGTGTGTGTGTTCATTCCTCCTCCGGTTAGACTGACAGTCGTGTGTGTGTTCATTCCTCCTCCGGTTAGACTGACAGTCGTGTGTGTTCATTCCTCCTCCGGTTAGACTGACAGTCGTGTGTGTGTTCATTCCTCCTCCGGTTAGACTGACAGTCGTGTGTTCATTCCTCCTCCGGTTAGACTGACAGTCGTGTGTTCATTCCTCCTCCGGTTAGACTGACAGTCGTGTGTGTGTTCATTCCTCCTCCGGTTAGACTGACAGTCGTTACGTCAGATGACCATTAGGTGACGTCGGCGTCTTTTCCCCATGTTATCACATCTTCTAGTTAAAGAAGCTGAAGCTGAAGGAGAAGATTGAGGAGGATGTGGGGTCTCTAGTCCAGTTCCTGTTGGATGAGAAGGACGACCTACTGGAGGTTAGTGTGTATATACAGGTGAAGTCGGAAGTTTACATACACTTAGGGTAGAGTCATTAAAACTCGGTTTTCAACCACTCCACAAATTTCTTGTTAACAAACTATAGTTTTGGCAAGTCGGTTAGGACATCTACTTTGTGCATGACACGTAATTTTTCCAACAATTGTTTACAGACAGATTATTTCACTTATAATTCACTGTATCACAATTCCAGTGGGTCAGAAGTTTACATACACTAAGTTGACTGTGCCTTTAAACAGCTTGGAAAATTCCAGAAAATGATGTCATGGCTTTAGAAGCTTCTGATTGGCTAATTGACCTCATTTAAGTCAATTGGAGGTGTACTTGTGGATGTATTTCAAGGCCTACCTTTAAACTCAGTGACTCTTTGCTTGACATCATGGGAAAATCAAAAGAAATCAGCCAAGACCTCAGACAAAAAATTGGCTTAAGGACAACAAAGTCAAGGTATTGGAGTGGCCATCACAAAGCCCTGACCTCAATCCTATAGAAAATTTGTGGGCAGAACTGAAAAAGCGTGTGTGAGCAAGAAGGCCTACAAAACCTGACTCAGTTACACCAGCTCTGTCAGGAGGAATGGGCCAAAATTCACCCAACTCATTGTGGGAAGCTCGTGGAAGGCTACCTGAAACATTTGACCCAAGTTAAACAATTTAAAGGCAATGCTACCAAATACTAATTGAGTGTATGTAAACTTCTGACCCACTGGGAATGTGATGAAATAAATAAAATAGTGTACTCTGTGTAGCTTGATGGTTAGTTGGGATACTCTGTGTGTAGCCTATTGGTTAGTTGGGATACTGAATACTGTGGCTCTGGGCTAATTGGGCTAATTTGCATACAGCAGCAGCAAAATAATAATTAGACTATTTAGAAAATTGTCATGAGAGTTCCAACAGTGTAATAATGTTGAAATGTCCGTCCTTAGGCTCTGGATGCTGAGGAGGGGACTGTCATAGGGACGATAGATGACAACCTGAGGTGGGTGGAGACCGAGGTGGTAGCTGTGGACAAACACATAGCCCAGATACACAACCACATCAGAGGAAACACCAGCTTCGAGGTGACTTTGTCAAACATTCCCCTCACAGTTTCTGTCCATTCTGAGATGGTTGATAGAAAATGTGCTACAGGATTCTAAAGGGTTTTCTGAGAATTGGTCATACATTTAGTCTTGTAGTTTTCATGTTACTGATGTGTTGATGAAGGTAGCATGGCAATCCTCCCACCTTTTATCTATGGTCAGACTCATAGAGTTGGATAGAGGTCTATAGTCCTGTTTTAGCACGGGCAGCGCCATCGTGGGTCATTCCTAATGAGTCAACTGGATGGGACTTGCTATTAGTTAAGAAAAGGTCTCAGAATTCTATCCAGGCCTATGGTCAAAGGACTACAAATGGTGGTTTTTAGCTTAGCACTATATAGACGCTGTGGTAGACGGCGCGCTTCGGCATCGTCTACCACTGCCGAGTTATAGGTGCGGGTTTGGAGAAATGTTTGGTTCAGACGGTTTCTTTACAGATATCCCACACATTATACAATCTGGGTCTAAGGACAAGGATTCCAGGTAACAGGGTTTTCAGAAACAATTAGCCTGTTACTTTCCTGGCTCTGCATTTTAGCCTTCTAGAACATTCTATATTGGGTTAGTTTTAGCTGTGTGAAATGGTTTGTAATCTCATCTTCTGTCTATTTCTCTCTCCACAGAGCATCACTGAGACATACAAAAAGTAAGTTTTTTTTGTTTTCCCATGTTCAGCCTGTAGTCTGGTGGTCTCGGGGTTCAGCCTGTAGTCTGGTGGTCTCGGGGTTCAGCCTGTAGTCTGGTGGTCTCGGGTTCAGCCTGTAGTCTGGTGGTCTCGGGTTCAGTCTGTAGTCTGGTGGTCTCGGGTTCAGTCTGTAGTCTGGTGGTCTCGGGGTTCAGCCTGTAGTCTGGTGGTCTCGGGTTCAGCCTGTAGTCTGGTGGTCTCGGGGTTCAGCCTGTAGTCTGGTGGTCTCAGGTTCAGCCTGTGGTCTCGGGGTTCAGTCTGTAGTCTGGTGGTCTTGGGTTCAGCCTGTGGTCTCGGGTTCAGCCTGTAGTCTGGTGGTCTCGGGGTTCAGCCTGTAGTCTGGTGGTCTCAGGTTCAGCCTGTAGTCTGGTGGTCTCGGGTTCAGTCTGTAGTCTGGTGGTCTCGGGGTTCAGCCTGTAGTCTGGTGGTCTCAGGTTCAGCCTGTAGTCTGGTGGTCTCGGGTTCAGCCTGTAGTCTGGTGGTCTCGGGTTCAGTCTGGTGGTCTTGGGTTCACCCTGTGGTCTCGGGTTCAGCCTGTGGTCTGGTGGTCTCGGGTTCAGCCTGTAGTCTGGTGGTCTCGGGTTCAGCCTGTAGTCTGGTGGTCTCTGGGTTCAGCCTGTAGTCTGGTGGTCTCGGGTTCAGCCTGTAGTCTGGTGGTCTCAGGTTCAGCCTGTAGTCTGGTGGTCTCTGGGTTCAGCCTGTAGTCTGGTGGTCTCGGGTTCAGCCTGTAGTCTGGTGGTCTCGGGTTCAGCCTGTAGTCTGGTGATCTCGGGTTCAGCCTGTAGTCTGGTGGTCTCGGGTTCAGCCTGTAGTCTGGTGGTCTCGGGTTCAGCCTGTGGTCTCCCCTCCTCCCCGTTACAGCCCCGTGTAGTGACTCTATAATAACGGTTGACAGTCATCTCCCTGTTACAGCCCCGTGTATTGACTCTATAATAACGGTTGACAGTCATCTCCCCGTTACAGCCCCGTGTAGTGACTCTATAATAACGGTTGACAGTCATCTCCCCGTTACAGCCCCGTGTAGTGACTCTATAATAACGGTTGACAGTCATCTCCCTGTTACAGCCCCGTGTAGTGACTCTATAATAACGGTTGACAGTCATCTCCCTGTTACAGCCCCGTGTAGTGACTCTATAATAACGGTTGACAGTCATCTCCCTGTTACAGCCCCGTGTAGTGACTCTATAATAACGGTTGACAGTCATCTCCCTGTTACAGCCCCGTGTAGTGACTCTATAATAACGGTTGACAGTCATCTCCCCGTTACAGCCCCGTGTAGTGACTCTATAATAACGGTTGACAGTCATCTCCCTGTTACAGCCCCGTGTAGTGACTCTATAATAACGGTTGACAGTCATCTCCCTGTTACAGCCCCGTGTAGTGACTCTATAATAACGGTTGACAGTCATCTCCCCGTTACAGCCCCGTGTAGTGACTCTATAATAACGGTTGACAGTCATCTCCCCGTTACAGCCCCGTGTAGTGACTCTATAATAACGGTTGACAGTCATCTCCCCGTTACAGCCCCGTGTAGTGACTCTATAATAACGGTTGACAGTCATCTCCCCGTTACAGCCCCGTGTAGTGACTCTATAATAACGGTTGACAGTCATCTCCCTGTTACAGCCCCGTGTAGTGACTCTATAATAACGGTTGACAGTCATCTCCCTGTTACAGCCCCGTGTAGTGACTCTATAATAACGGTTGACAGTCATCTCCCTGTTACAGCCCCGTGTAGTGACTCTATAATAACGGTTGACAGTCCTCTCCCTGTTACAGCCCCGTGTAGTGACTCTATAATAACGGTTGACAGTCATCTCCCCGTTACAGCCCCGTGTATTGACTCTATAATAACGGTTGACAGTCATCTCCCCGTTACAGCCCCGTGTAGTGACTCTATAATAACGGTTGACAGTCATCTCCCCGTTACAGCCCCGTGTAGTGACTCTATAATAACGGTTGACAGTCATCTCCCCGTTACAGCCCCGTGTAGTGACTCTATAATAACGGTTGACAGTCATCTCCCTGTTACAGCCCCGTGTAGTGACTCTATAATAACGGTTGACAGTCATCTCCCCGTTACAGCCCCGTGTAGTGACTCTATAATAACGGTTGACAGTCATCTCCCCGTTACAGCCCCGTGTAGTGACTCTATAATAACGGTTGACAGTCATCTCCCTGTTACAGCCCCGTGTAGTGACTCTATAATAACGGTTGACAGTCATCTCCCCGTTACAGCCCCGTGTAGTGACTCTATAATAACGGTTGACAGTCATCTCCCTGTTACAGCCCCGTGTAGTGACTCTATAATAACGGTTGACAGTCATCTCCCCGTTACAGCCCCGTGTAGTGACTCTATAATAACGGTTGACAGTCATCTCCCTGTTACAGCCCCGTGTAGTGACTCTATAATAACGGTTGACAGTCATCTCCCCGTTACAGCCCCGTGTAGTGACTCTATAATAACGGTTGACAGTCATCTCCCTGTTACAGCCCCGTGTAGTGACTCTATAATAACGGTTGACAGTCATCTCCCCGTTACAGCCCCGTGTAGTGACTCTATAATAACGGTTGACAGTCATCTCCCCGTTACAGCCCCGTGTAGTGACTCTATAATAACGGTTGACAGTCATCTCCCTGTTACAGCCCCGTGTAGTGACTCTATAATAACGGTTGACAGTCATCTCCCTGTTACAGCCCCGTGTAGTGACTCTATAATAACGGTTGACAGTCATCTCCCCGTTACAGCCCCGTGTAGTGACTCTATAATAACGGTTGACAGTCATCTCCCTGTTACAGCCCCGTGTAGTGACTCTATAATAACGGTTGACAGTCATCTCCCCGTTACAGCCCCGTGTAGTGACTCTATAATAACGGTTGACAGTCATCTCCCTGTTACAGCCCCGTGTAGTGACTCTATAATAACGGTTGACAGTCATCTCCCCGTTACAGCCCCGTGTAGTGACTCTATAATAACGGTTGACAGTCATCTCCCTGTTACAGCCCCGTGTAGTGACTCTATAATAACGGTTGACAGTCATCTCCCTGTTACAGCCCCGTGTAGTGACTCTATAATAACGGTTGACAGTCATCTCCCTGTTACAGCCCCGTGTAGTGACTCTATAATAACGGTTGACAGTCATCTCCCTGTTACAGCCCCGTGTAGTGACTCTATAATAACGGTTGACAGTCATCTCCCTGTTACAGCCCCGTGTAGTGACTCTATAATAACGGTTGACAGTCATCTCCCCGTTACAGCCCCGTGTAGTGACTCTATAATAACGGTTGACAGTCATCTCCCCGTTACAGCCCCGTGTAGTGACTCTATAATAACGGTTGACAGTCATCTCCCTGTTACAGCCCCGTGTAGTGACTCTATAATAACGGTTGACAGTCATCTCCCCGTTACAGCCCCGTGTAGTGACTCTATAATAACGGTTGACAGTCATCTCCCCGTTACAGCCCCGTGTAGTGACTCTATAATAACGGTTGACAGTCATCTCCCTGTTACAGCCCCGTGTAGTGACTCTATAATAACGGTTGACAGTCATCTCCCTGTTACAGCCCCGTGTAGTGACTCTATAATAACGGTTGACAGTCATCTCCCCGTTACAGCCCCGTGTAGTGACTCTATAATAACGGTTGACAGTCATCTCCCCGTTACAGCCCCGTGTAGTGACTCTATAATAACGGTTGACAGTCATCTCCCCGTTACAGCCCCGTGTAGTGACTCTATAATAACGGTTGACAGTCATCTCCCCGTTACAGCCCCGTGTATTGACTCTATAATAACGGTTGACAGTCATCTCCCCGTTACAGC
Organism: Salvelinus alpinus; assembly: GCF_045679555.1. Classification (NCBI taxonomy): domain Eukaryota; kingdom Metazoa; phylum Chordata; class Actinopteri; order Salmoniformes; family Salmonidae; genus Salvelinus; species Salvelinus alpinus. Next base: position 41,847,528 of record NC_092109.1, read on the forward strand.
CCCGTGTATTGACTCTATAATAACGGTTGACAGTCATCTCCCCGTTACAGCCCCGTGTAGTGACTCTATAATAACGGTTGACAGTCATCTCCCCGTTACAGCCCCGTGTAGTGACTCTATAATAACGGTTGACAGTCATCTCCCCGTTACAGCCCCGTGTAGTGACTCTATAATAACGGTTGACAGTCATCTCCCTGTTACAGCCCCGTGTAGTGACTCTATAATAACGGTTGACAGTCATCTCCCTGTTACAGCCCCGTGTAGTGACTCTATAATAACGGTTGACAGTCATCTCCCCGTTACAGCCCCGTGTAGTGACTCTATAATAACGGTTGACAGTCATCTCCCTGTTACAGCCCCGTGTAGTGACTCTATAATAACGGTTGACAGTCATCTCCCTGTTACAGCCCCGTGTAGTGACTCTATAATAACGGTTGACAGTCATCTCCCCGTTACAGCCCCGTGTAGTGACTCTATAATAACGGTTGACAGTCATCTCCCCGTTACAGCCCCGTGTAGTGACTCTATAATAACGGTTGACAGTCATCTCCCTGTTACAGCCCCGTGTAGTGACTCTATAATAACGGTTGACAGTCATCTCCCTGTTACAGCCCCGTGTAGTGACTCTATAATAACGGTTGACAGTCATCTCCCTGTTACAGCCCCGTGTAGTGACTCTATAATAACGGTTGACAGTCATCTCCCCGTTACAGCCCCGTGTAGTGACTCTATAATAACGGTTGACAGTCATCTCCCTGTTACAGCCCCGTGTAGTGACTCTATAATAACGGTTGACAGTCATCTCCCCGTTACAGCCCCGTGTAGTGACTCTATAATAACGGTTGACAGTCATCTCCCTGTTACAGCCCCGTGTAGTGACTCTATAATAACGGTTGACAGTCATCTCCCTGTTACAGCCCCGTGTAGTGACTCTATAATAACGGTTGACAGTCATCTCCCCGTTACAGCCCCGTGTAGTGACTCTATAATAACGGTTGACAGTCATCTCCCTGTTACAGCCCCGTGTAGTGACTCTATAATAACGGTTGACAGTCATCTCCCCGTTACAGCCCCGTGTAGTGACTCTATAATAACGGTTGACAGTCATCTCCCTGTTACAGCCCCGTGTAGTGACTCTATAATAACGGTTGACAGTCATCTCCCCGTTACAGCCCCGTGTAGTGACTCTATAATAACGGTTGACAGTCATCTCCCCGTTACAGCCCCGTGTAGTGACTCTATAATAACGGTTGACAGTCATCTCCCTGTTACAGCCCCGTGTAGTGACTCTATAATAACGGTTGACAGTCATCTCCCCGTTACAGCCCCGTGTAGTGACTCTATAATAACGGTTGACAGTCATCTCCCTGTTACAGCCCCGTGTAGTGACTCTATAATAACGGTTGACAGTCATCTCCCCGTTACAGCCCCGTGTAGTGACTCTATAATAACGGTTGACAGTCATCTCCCTGTTACAGCCCCGTGTAGTGACTCTATAATAACGGTTGACAGTCATCTCCCTGTTACAGCCCCGTGTAGTGACTCTATAATAACGGTTGACAGTCATCTCCCCGTTACAGCCCCGTGTAGTGACTCTATAATAACGGTTGACAGTCATCTCCCCGTTACAGCCCCGTGTAGTGACTCTATAATAACGGTTGACAGTCATCTCCCCGTTACAGCCCCGTGTAGTGACTCTATAATAACGGTTGACAGTCATCTCCCTGTTACAGCCCCGTGTAGTGACTCTATAATAACGGTTGACAGTCATCTCCCTGTTACAGCCCCGTGTAGTGACTCTATAATAACGGTTGACAGTCATCTCCCTGTTACAGCCCCGTGTAGTGACTCTATAATAACGGTTGACAGTCATCTCCCTGTTACAGCCCCGTGTAGTGACTCTATAATAACGGTTGACAGTCATCTCCCCGTTACAGCCCCGTGTAGTGACTCTATAATAACGGTTGACAGTCATCTCCCCGTTACAGCCCCGTGTAGTGACTCTATAATAACGGTTGACAGTCATCTCCCTGTTACAGCCCCGTGTAGTGACTCTATAATAACGGTTGACAGTCATCTCCCTGTTACAGCCCCGTGTAGTGACTCTATAATAACGGTTGACAGTCATCTCCCCGTTACAGCCCCGTGTAGTGACTCTATAATAACGGTTGACAGTCATCTCCCCGTTACAGCCCCGTGTAGTGACTCTATAATAACGGTTGACAGTCATCTCCCTGTTACAGCCCCGTGTAGTGACTCTATAATAACGGTTGACAGTCATCTCCCCGTTACAGCCCCGTGTAGTGACTCTATAATAACGGTTGACAGTCATCTCCCTGTTACAGCCCCGTGTAGTGACTCTATAATAACGGTTGACAGTCATCTCCCTGTTACAGCCCCGTGTAGTGACTCTATAATAACGGTTGACAGTCATCTCCCTGTTACAGCCCCGTGTAGTGACTCTATAATAACGGTTGACAGTCATCTCCCTGTTACAGCCCCGTGTAGTGACTCTATAATAACGGTTGACAGTCATCTCCCTGTTACAGCCCCGTGTAGTGACTCTATAATAACGGTTGACAGTCATCTCCCCGTTACAGCCCCGTGTAGTGACTCTATAATAACGGTTGACAGTCATCTCCCTGTTACAGCCCCGTGTAGTGACTCTATAATAACGGTTGACAGTCATCTCCCCGTTACAGCCCCGTGTAGTGACTCTATAATAACGGTTGACAGTCATCTCCCTGTTACAGCCCCGTGTAGTGACTCTATAATAACGGTTGACAGTCATCTCCCTGTTACAGCCCCGTGTAGTGACTCTATAATAACGGTTGACAGTCATCTCCCTGTTACAGCCCCGTGTAGTGACTCTATAATAACGGTTGACAGTCATCTCCCCGTTACAGCCCCGTGTAGTGACTCTATAATAACGGTTGACAGTCATCTCCCCGTTACAGCCCCGTGTAGTGACTCTATAATAACGGTTGACAGTCATCTCCCTGTTACAGCCCCGTGTAGTGACTCTATAATAACGGTTGACAGTCATCTCCCCGTTACAGCCCCGTGTAGTGACTCTATAATAACGGTTGACAGTCATCTCCCCGTTACAGCCCCGTGTAGTGACTCTATAATAACGGTTGACAGTCATCTCCCTGTTACAGCCCGTGTATTGACTCTATAATAACGGTTGACAGTCATCTCCCTGTTACAGCCCCGTGTAGTGACTCTATAATAACGGTTGACAGTCATCTCCCTGTTACAGCCCCGTGTAGTGACTCTATAATAACGGTTGACAGTCATCTCCCCGTTACAGCCCCGTGTAGTGACTCTATAATAACGGTTGACAGTCATCTCCCCGTTACAGCCCCGTGTAGTGACTCTATAATAACGGTTGACAGTCATCTCCCCGTTACAGCCCCGTGTAGTGACTCTATAATAACGGTTGACAGTCATCTCCCCGTTACAGCCCCGTGTAGTGACTCTATAATAACGGTTGACAGTCATCTCCCCGTTACAGCCCCGTGTAGTGACTCTATAATAACGGTTGACAGTCATCTCCCCGTTACAGCCCCGTGTAGTGACTCTATAATAACGGTTGACAGTCATCTCCCCGTTACAGCCCCGTGTAGTGACTCTATAATAACGGTTGACAGTCATCTCCCTGTTACAGCCCCGTGTAGTGACTCTATAATAACGGTTGACAGTCATCTCCCCGTTACAGCCCCGTGTAGTGACTCTATAATAACGGTTGACAGTCATCTCCCCGTTACAGCCCCGTGTAGTGACTCTATAATAACGGTTGACAGTCATCTCCCCGTTACAGCCCCGTGTAGTGACTCTATAATAACGGTTGACAGTCATCTCCCTGTTACAGCCCCGTGTAGTGACTCTATAATAACGGTTGACAGTCATCTCCCCGTTACAGCCCCGTGTAGTGACTCTATAATAACGGTTGACAGTCATCTCCCCGTTACAGCCCCGTGTAGTGACTCTATAATAACGGTTGACAGTCATCTCCCCGTTACAGCCCCGTGTAGTGACTCTATAATAACGGTTGACAGTCATCTCCCCGTTACAGCCCCGTGTAGTGACTCTATAATAACGGTTGACAGTCATCTCCCCGTTACAGCCCCGTGTAGTGACTCTATAATAACGGTTGACAGTCATCTCCCTGTTACAGCCCCGTGTAGTGACTCTATAATAACGGTTGACAGTCATCTCCCCGTTACAGCCCCGTGTAGTGACTCTATAATAACGGTTGACAGTCATCTCCCCGTTACAGCCCCGTGTAGTGACTCTATAATAACGGTTGACAGTCATCTCCCCGTTACAGCCCCGTGTATTGACTCTATAATAACGGTTGACAGTCATCTCCCCGTTACAGCCCCGTGTATTGACTCTATAATAACGGTTGACAGTCATCTCCCTGTTACAGCCCCGTGTAGTGACTCTATAATAACGGTTGACAGTCATCTCCCCGTTACAGCCCCGTGTAGTGACATGTCCAGTATGACATCGTATATAACATGTATGATACATATAATGTTAAGCTCTCTCTCTCTCCTCCACCCTCACTCCTCCCCTTTCCTCCTCGTCTTCCATCCTCTCCTCTCTCCTCTTCTCTCACCATATCTCCTTCTCTCCTCTCTCTCCTCTTCTCTCACCATATCTCCTCGTCCCTTCCTCTCCTCTCTCCAGCCCTCTAAAGGTGAGCCCTCTCATATCATCTGTTAACTGTACGGGTGACTGGCTGAATGAGTTCTCTGGACCCCATCAGCTGATCTTGTGGAAAAGAATGATGCACGTGTTGCACACCAGTGAGTTGGCCTGGACACACAGACACACAGACACACAGACAGACAGAGACAGACCCTCTCTTGACTCTTCTATTTACATGTCTACTTGCTGCACAGGTGAACTTCCTGTCTAACATATCTCTCCTCGTCTCCCCCCTGTCTCTGTCTGTCTCTCTCTTTCTCTCCCTCACCCCCTCTACCTTTTCACTCTTTCTCTGTCCCTCTTCCACTTCCCCCTCTCTATCCCTCTGCCTCCCTTTCTCTCTCTCTCTCTCTCTCTCCCTCCTCCACCTCCCCCCTCTCTCCCCTCCTGCTCCCAGTGCCCCAGAACCTGACCCTGGACCCAGACACGGCTCACCCTAACCTGGCCATCACGGACTTCGACACCAAGGTAGAGGAGGTGCGTGCCCGTAGCCAGGACCCAGACCTGCCTCAGCGCTTCACCCGCTTCTGTGGTATTCTGGCCACTGCACAATACTCCAGCGGACAACACTACTGGGAGGTAATCATCTTTATATATATATACTGTACATTACGTTTTCTAAGTCTGATGAGGATGATGCTGTATGTACCAGGCACGTTTCCCCTCTGGGATAGCGAAGTATGTCATAGTTTAGCAGACACTCTTATCCAGAACGACTTAGTGTATTCAACTAAGGTAGCTAAATCTTAGAATTTGGGGGGGGTACTCCAGCGTTTTTGGATTTGAGATCAAATGTTTAATTTCATATGAGAGGACAGTACAGAATGTCATGTTTTATTTGAGGGTATTTTCATACATATACTCTCAAATAAACGAAGTTACAGGGGCATAAATATCATAACCTGCCCTCCCCCCCAAAAAACGTTAAATTCCCCTGTTATTGGTAATGGTGAGAGACTAGCATGTTTTGGGGACACGATCTGTGTTTCTTAACTTTCTCACTGATCTATTTCTCACGATTCATTCATGATTATTCGTAATCCTTAGACATGGGTGGTATCCAGATTTTCATAGCGTTCTTCTGCCATCCGGAGATTTACGGTATTACCGGTACATCACACCAGGGGGCGCTATAAATTCAACAACAACAAAAAAAATGCCCATGGCTTTTTACCAGAATGCTAACAAAATTAGCACAAGTAGTAGCGAAATCACATAGACACTGTTAGCTAAATGCTAACGAGTGAAAACGAACAAACTAATTGCAAAGCCAGGCAAATCCAGCTCATAAAGTTATACAAGCATAGCTAGTAGCTACCGAATGCTATTTTCCGTGAGTGTGGACATTTTACAAGCGAAAGTGAACAAAGTTGTGATCTCTGGATAAGAGCGTCTGCTAAATGACTTAAATGTAAATGTAAATGTGTGCTTTTCTGAAGGAAGATGTATATTCTGAGCAGAGGGGAGAAGAACAAAGTAGGAAAACCAAAGCTAGTAGGAAGCACAGGGACAAAATGGCCGCTGTACTATCTCATCCAGACCTCTGACTTCTGGCAGAAAGCCATTATAATAATATAGTATATCCCATTTAGCAGACTCTTTTATCCAAAGCGACTTTCAGCCATACGTGCATCCATTTAACATATATGGTGGTCCCGGGAATTGAACCCACTATCCCGGCGTTGCAAGCACTACGCTCTACCAACTGAGATACAGAGAACCACCAGATATCTAATGGTAAACATTTTAGTGGTGAATTGTATACAAGGGGGCGGCAGGTAGCCTAGTGGTTAGAGCGTTGAGCCAGTAACCGAAAGGTTGTCGGATCGAATCCTCGAGCTGACAAGGTAAAAATCTGTCTTTCTGCCCCGGAGCAAGGCAGTTAACCCGCTGTTCCCCAGGCTCAACGCTCTAACCACTGGGATCCTAATGTAAATTCTAGGGGTTGAAGCCGCATTTTCAATTGGGTCATGTGTACATGTAGGTGACAAAGGGAAACTTAATGAAGGCAAGTACAGTAAGGTGTTGGTGGTTGTTTCTTATTTCAGGTGGATGTGAAGGACAAGGGCGTATGGTACCTGGGGGTGACAGGGGAGTACAGTCCCAGGAAAGGTTTCGTCAACCTGTGTCCATCCTCCGGCTACTGGAGCCTTAGTCTGCAAGACAGGCTATATGCTAACGAGGAGGATGCCAAGATACCTCTGGCCGACTACTGGAACTCTCCGCGGGTGGGCGTGTACCTGGACTACGACGCAGGTCGCGTGTCCTTCTACGACGCAGTCACCATGAAGAAGTTGTACATGTTTGAGGCGTACTTCGAGGAGCCGGTATCTCCTTTCTTCAGCCCAGGGAAGAACGACCCTGGGAGCAGACTGCAGATCTGTCATTACTACTGAGATGTGGGGGGTGGGGTGGTGTGCCTGGGTAGAAGATTAGGTCTACAGCCTACTCTGAGAGTGTGTGTGTGTGTGTGTGTGTGTGTGGCTACTCATTACAGATTCACCCTTGATGACAGCAAGGGGGGGGGGGGTGTTCGCCTGGGTAGAAGATTAGGCCTAGAGCTAACTCTGACAGTGAGTGTGTGTGTGTGTGTGTGTGTGTGGCTACTCATTCCAGATTCACTCTTGATGATGTATGATCAACCATTTCAGCTGTGGTTTTGAGCCAGAGCCCCTGGAGTGTTCTAGAATGGTACTGATTCTACTGTGGCTTTGTGCCAGAGCCCCTGGAGTGTTCTAGAATGGTACTGATTCTACTGTGGCTTTGTGCCAGAGCCCCTGGAGTGTTCTAGAATGGTACTGATTCTACTGTGGCTTTGTGCCAGAGCCCCTGGAGTGTTCTAGAATGGTACTGATTCTACTGTGGCTTTGTGCCAGAGCCCCTGGAGTGTTCTAGAATGGTACTGATTCTACTGTGGCTTTGTGCCAGAGCCCCTGGAGTGTTCTAGAATGGTACTGATTCTACTGTGGCTTTGAGCCAGAGCCCCTGGAGTGTTCTAGAATGGTACTGATTCTACTGTGGCTTTGTGCCAGAGCCCCTGGAGTGTTCTAGAATGGTACTGATTCTACTGTGGCTTTGTGCCAGAGCCCCTGGAGTGTTCTAGAGTGGTACTGATTCTACTGTGGCTTTGAGCCAGAGCCCCTGGTGTGTTCTAGAATGGTACTGATTCTACTGTGGTTTTGTGCCAGAGCCCCTGGTGTGTTCTAGAATGGTACTGATTCTACTGTGGCTTTGAGCCAGAGCCCCTGGTGTGTTCTAGAATGGTACTGATTCTACTGTGGTTTTGTGCCAGAGCCCCTGGTGTGTTCTAGAATGGTACTGATTATACTGTGGCTTTGTGCCAGAGCCCCTGGAGTGTTCTAGAATGGTACTGATTCTACTGTGGTTTTGTGCCAGAGCCCCTGATGTGTTCTAGAATGGTACTGATTCTACTGTGGCTTTGAGCCAGAGCCCCTGGAGTGTTCTAGAATGGTACTGATTCTACTGTGGCTTTGTGCCAGAGCCCCTGGAGTGTTCTAGAATGGTACTGATTCTACTGTGTCTTTGAGCCAGAGCCCCTGGAGTGTTCTAGAATGGTACTGATTCTACTGTGGCTTTGAGCCAGAGCCCCTGGAGTGTTCTAGAATGGTACTGATTCTACTGTGGCTTTGTGCCAGAGCCCCTGGAGTGTTCTAGAATGGTACTGATTCTACTGTGGCTTTGTGCCAGAGCCCCTGGAGTGTTCTAGAATGGTACTGATTCTACTGTGGCTTTGTGCCAGAGCCTCTGGAGTGTTCTAGAATGGTACTGATTCTACTGTGGCTTTGAGCCAGAGCCCCTGGAGTGTTCTAGAATGGCACTGATTCTACTGTGGCTTTGTGCCAGAGCCCCTGGTGTGTTCTAGAATGGTACTGATTCTACTGTGGTTTTGTGCCAGAGCCCCTGGAGTGTTCTAGAATGGTACTGATTCTACTGTGGCTTTGTGCCAGAGCCCCTGGAGTGTTCTAGAATGGTACTGATTCTACTGTGGTTTTGTGCCAGAGCCCCTGGAGTGTTCTAGAATGGTACTGATTCTACTGTGGTTTTGTGCCAGAGCCCCTGGTGTGTTCTAGAATGGTACTGACTCTACTGTGGCTTTGTGCCAGAGCCCCTGGTGTGTTCTAGAATGGTACTGATTCTACTGTGTCTTTGAGCCAGAGCCCCTGGTGTGTTCTAGAATGGTACTGATTCTACTGTGGCTTTGTGCCAGAGCCCCTGGAGTGTTCTAGAATGGTACTGATTCTACTGTGGCTTTGGTGGGGGGTTCCAGAGTGTCTTGTTCAAACTTTGTATAATTTCTAAAATGGAAACATTTAAAATGAAAGACTCCCTGGGTGGTTGTGTGTGGCACCACAGGGACTCGTTGTGACTGATACATGACATCACGTTGAAAAGACAGTTGCCTTTCTCCTATAGGACACCAAGACATGGCCGTGAGCCGTTAATCACCTGCTGGGTATTGACGAAGTGTGGCCGTTTCAACGTGTTGAATCGTCTGCGAAGTGTTATTGACAACCAATATTCTGGTCAGAGGAGATGCCACCATCTGGTTCTAACCGCTGGACTTCACAGCGTGGTCTGTACCCGCCGGACTTCACAGCGTGGTCTGTACCCGCCGGACTTCACGGCGTGGTCTGTACCCGCCGGACTTCACAGCGTGGTCTGTACCCGCCGGACTTCACAGCGTGGTCTGTACCCGCCGGACTTCACGGCGTGCTCTGTACCCGCCGGACTTCACGGCGTGGTCTGTACCCGCCGGACTTCACGGCGTGGTCTGTACCCGCCGGACTTCACGGCGTGGTCTGTACCCGCCGGACTTCACGGCGTGGTCTGTACCCGCCGGACTTCACGGCGTGGTCTGTACCCGCCGGACTTCACGGCGTGGTCTGTACCCGCCGGACTTCACGGCGTGCTCTGTACCCGCCGGACTTCACGGCGTGCTCTGTACCCGCCGGACTTCACGGCGTGCTCTGTACCCGCCGGACTTCACGGCGTGGTCTGTACCCGCTGGACTTCACGGCGAGGTCCCGTGTGGCTCAGTTGGTAGAGCATGGCGCTTGCAACGCCAGGGTTGTGGGTTCATTCCCCACGGGGGGACCAGGATGAATATGTATGAACTTTCCAATTTGTAAGTCGCTCTGGATAAGAGCGTCTGCTAAATGACTTAAATGTAAAATGTAAATGTAAATGTCTGTACCCGCCGGACTTCACGGCGTGGTCCGTACCCGCCGGACTTCACAGCGTGGTCTGTACCCGCCAGACTTCACAGCGTGGTCTGTACCCGCCGGACTTCACAGCGTGGTCCGTACCCGCCGGACTTCACGGCGTGGTCCGTACCCGCCGGACTTCACAGCGTGGTCTGTACCCGCCGGACTTCACAGCGTGGTCTGTACCCGCCGGACTTCACAGCGTGGTCTGTACCCGCCGGACTTCACAGCGTGGTCTGTACCCGCCGGACTTCACGGCGTGGTCTGTACCCGCCGGACTTCACGGCGTGGTCCGTACCCGCCGGACTTCACGGCGTGGTCCGTACCCGCCGGACTTCACGGCGTGGTCTGTACCCGCCAGACTTCACGGCGTGGTCCGTACCCGCCGGACTTCACGGCGTGCTCTGTACCCGCCGGACTTCACAGCGTGGTCCGTACCCGCCGGACTTCACAGCGTGGTCCGTACCCGCCGGACTTCACGGCGTGCTCTGTACCCGCCGGACTTCACGGGGTGGTCTGACCTCTAAAAGCTGTGATAGGAAGTGTTTGCATCTCAAATGGCACCCTATTCCCTATATAGTGCACTACTTTAGACCAGAGCCCTATGGCACCCTATTCCCTATATAGTACACTACTTTAGACCAGAGCCCTATGGCACCCTATTCCCTATATAGTGCACTACCAGGGTCCATAGGGCTCTGGTAGAAAGTAGTGCACCATATAAGGGAAAAGGGTATGTGGTCATACTGTACCCATAGTAGTGGACAGAACGGCGCTTCTCAGTCACGGCTGTTCCTACAGACAGTCATTAGAGGTGTTAGTACACTACTACAGACACATTACGTGTCCCCAATAGCACTCTGTACCATATACAGTGCACCACTTTGGTCAAATTCAGTTCACTATATAGGACAGGGTTTCCCCAAACTCGATCCTCGGGAACCCAAGGGGTGCACGTTGAGTTTTTTTTAGTTTTTGAGAAGTGCTGTTCTGTCCACTACTATGAGTACAGTATGACCACATACCCTTTTCCCTTATATGGTGCACTACTTTCTACCAGAGCCCTATGGACCCTGGTAGTGCACTATATAGGGAATAGGGTGCCATTTAAGATGCTTCCATAGTTGATGTGCAGAAACGGAGGACTACTCTGAATTTTCCTAAAACACAAAGTACATACGTATAGGTAACTGCCAAAATAAAGGAAACACCAACACAGAGTCTTAATTAGGGTGTTGGACAACCACGAGCCACCAGAACAGCTTCAATGTGTCTTGGCACCGATTCTACAAGTGTCTGGAACTCTATTGGTTCTTCTACGATAATTACCATCATTTGGTGTTTTGTTGGATGGTGATGGAAAACACGGTCTCAGGCGCCACGCCAGAATCTACCGTAAGTGTTGAGTTGGGTTGAGATCTGATGACTGAGACACGCACCTATGAGACCCCTCTTTCAAATCACTGAGATCTCTTTTTTTTCTAGCCATGGTAGCCAAAGTATCAGGGCATTTTTATACATGAACATAAGCATTATGGGATGTTAATTGCTTAACTCAGGAACCACATCTGTGTGGAAGCACCTGCTTTCAATATACTTTTTATCCCCTCATACTCAAGTGTTTTCTTTATTATTATGGCAGTTACCTGTACAGTGCATCCTCTACGATACATCCTCTGTACCGGTACATTGACTATTAATGGGTCCTGGCTTTGTTGTCTAACATTACATTACATCCTGTTCTTTGTTGTCTAACATTACATCCTGTTCTTTGACGTCTAACATTACATCCTGTTCTTTGACGTCTAACATTACATTACATCCTGTTCTTTGACGGTTGTGAATAACCTTGTTTGTATTTTATTTTAATAGTCCATTTTAGATTTCAAGTTTTTAACCTGTGTGTAGTTTTTGGTTCACCGTCATTTCGTAAAGGTTTAACCAATTCCATTGTTTTGTCAAACTAAAGTTCTGACACTGGGCCATGTTCAGTTGCCAAACTTTCTCAGACATTGCAGATAGAACTGCCATGAATAGAGCTGATGTGAATCCTTATTCTACATCTGAGGCATGGTTGTTCTACACAGGCTATTTCTATCTGAACGTTCCAAAACATTGTGTGATGCTGAAAGCAATCTGGCTATTGTTGTTTCTTTTGGTGCTTTAACATGTGGAGAACACTGTTTACAGGGGTAGAAGGTTTTCCTATTGGCTGTGTGTCCGTCAATGGTCACATTGCTCTGGCTGCTGATTGGTCCATTTGAGCATGGTCGTCTTGACCATCTGCGGTCCAACCAGAATGTTCCACTGGGGTTGTGTTCAAATACAGGGCTGCGTTCAGTATTAATTTAGTGTAACGCTCGATGAAACGGTGCTGTACTGAACGACCAGTTGAAAAAAGGAGAGCGGTTGGAGGTTCAAAATGTACAGCTGCCCTTTTTTAAATACTTAACATATTGCTTCAAGTCACACTCACCAAATGAAGCAAATGTACCTTAGTCTGTTCAAGAACGTACAAGAAAGCTTTGGGGAAAGGTGTCGTTCAGTACAAACCGTTACGCGATGTAGCAAACGTTCAATCGAACTGAACGCACCCCCAAGAATACACAAGGTCAGTTGTCTTTATGTTTGAAGTTTTTATTTTTATCCTGTTATTCATTTACCCTTGAATACCAATGTATTTATTCGTTTTTTAAACATATTTTTTTTGAATTTAGCGTTTTACTTCATTTTTAATGAAATCATGATTGTTTTAATGAAATGATTGCAATGCATATTGGGTATTTTGGAAAGAATGGCTGTTTTTTAAAGTTGTGTTTGTTCATGTTGTCATTGGTGAACATTACAAATGCAATACTGTATGTAGGCCTACCGTCCTTGTGTTACTAATGAACATTTGGAAAATAAAATGTAACTGGACAATGTTTTGTTGTATTTACTAAATTTGTGTTTTTTTTTAATTTAGGATATCAGAGTGCTCTAGAAAATAATGTAATTTAGGCTGAGAATTGTTTTAAATATGATGAGTTATGTTCTGTATTATTCTAGGAGAACGGGAGGTCTGATCTAGAGCAGTTGTTGTAAGAATGGGAAGACTGGTATTCGAGGCGGCAGGTAGCCTCGTGGTTAGAGCGTTGGACTAGTAAACGGCTCGAGCTGACAAGGTAAAAATCTGTCGTTCTGCCCCTGAACAAGGCAGTTAACCAGCTGTTCCTAGGCCGTCATTGAAAATAAGAATTTGTTCTTAACTGACTTGCCTAGTTAAATAAAGGTACAATAAATTAGAGAGGGAAGCAAGAGGAAGGGCAGTTCACTAGGGCTGCACAATTAATCGATTTTTCATCAATGTGCAATAGTGACGCGCAATATCCATATCGCAAGAGGCTGCGATTTACTTTACCGTCATGAACGTAACATTCAAATGTAATAAGGGTCCCCTGGGAAACGGTATACCTGCCCTGTCACAACCACTTTTTTACAGTACCTGGCTTTGTCATTCGTTGTCATGACAACACCAACCCATAGAATCACAATACAAATTGTATTTTACAAGTCTCATGACGCACCTGTGCGCAATCTAACATAATACAAAAAAATCTGTCAATTTAAAATATAGATATATCAGCATGGTGTCTAAATCCACCGCAGCCGCTTATGTCGGCCTTTCCGCATCTGCGAAGGATGGTGGCCGAGCTACAGCTGCGTTTGTCAGACCGTGAGACACCCCCCCCAAAAAAATATATAGCGTTCGAATGCAATCCGCCGATGTCACTCTGCGGTGAAAGGTCACCGAGCTTGGTCTTCTCACAAAATAATCTGTAGCGTCCGAACGGTTTGGGCTGCACACTATTCTGATGCTCTATGATTACACGCGTCTCGGGACTCATCTGAAGTCGATCTTCCAACTTCTCTCTGTAGCGTCCGAACAGTTTGGGCTACACACTAACTAAAGGTTAGGCTCATGAACACCGTACATGTTTCTCTCTAGTAGGCCCATAACACTCGTCTGAAGGTCCCCGGTACCAGTTGGGAAAAAAATGAATATAAGTACAATATATTGTGCGTTCGGAAAGTATTCAGACCCTTTGACCTTTCTTTACAGCCTTATTCTAAAATTGATTAAATTATTTATTTTTCTCATCAATCTATACACTACTCTTTAATGACAAAGCGAAAACAGGTTTTTAGAAATGTTTGCAAATGTATTCCAAATTTAAAAAAAACATACCTTATTTACATAAGTATTCAGACCCTTTGATATGAGACTTGAAATTGAGCTCAGGTGCACCCTGTTTCCATTGATCATCCTTGAGATGTTTCTACAACTTGATTGGAGTCCATCTGTGGTAAATTCAATTGATTGGACATGATTTAGAAAGGCACACACCTGTCTATATAAGGTCCCACAGTTGACAGGGCATGTCAGAGCAAAAACCATGAGGTCGAAGGAATTGTCTGTAGAGCTCAGAGATAGGATTGTGTCGAGGCACAGATCTGGGGAAGGGTACCAAAACATCTCTGCAGCATTGAAGGTCCTGAAGAACACAATTTGGAACCACCAAGACTCTTCCTAGAGCTGGCCGCCCGGCCAAACTGAGCAATCGGGGGAGAAGGGCCTTGGTCAGGGAGATGACCAAGAACCCAATCGTCTCTCTGACCGAGCTCCAGAATTCCTCTGTGGAGATGGGAGAACCTTCCAGAAGGACAACCATCTCTGCAGCACTCCACCAATCAGGCCTTTATGGTAGAGTGGCCAGAGGGAAGCCACTCCTCAGTTAAAGGCACATGACAGCCCCCTTGGAATATGGCTGTAATGTAACAAAATGTGGGGAATGTAAAGGGGTCTGAATACTTTCTGATTGCACTGTATATGGAAACTGTTTACTGTAAAAAACAAATGCTTCTTATATTTCTCAGATATAGGACAGACACTTCAAAACAAACTTCCTTTAGATTTTTTTTTTTTGGGGGGGTGGGGGACTATCTGTTGTTCCATGTAGTGAATCTGTTGTTGAATGCGTTTGTATGGGTTTAATAGCAGTAAGGCCCAAAATCATTTTTCATCATTTTTTAAAATGTATTTATATACTTCAGGGGGTCTTAAAATTCTATATCAAATAAAACAATTATCCATATTATGACACTCTTAAAATAATTCCATGTGTTTGCTTAGTACCCCACCACACACACAGTTAAATGTTAACACATTCTGAGAACAAACCGGTTTCTTTGCCAGACGGCTTGTAGGAGGACAGGTGAGCTGCGTACACCTCGTACACCTGTAATTAGGCTACACTCAGCAGTCACTAGTGTACTAATATGGTCTGCCCTGTGTAACATTCACACCTGTCTTTTTCCTACTACTACTGACTTTACTGATAGCTGCTTTATTGAGGAAAATGTCTACCTTCTATGACTGTGATATGTGATTCGAGTCAATGTACAGGGGTACAGGTTAGTCAAGGTCATTTGTACATGTAATCAAAGATGATGTAAATAGTCCGGGTGGCCATTTGATTAATTGTTCAGCAGTCTTATGGCTTGGCGGTAGAAGCTGTTAAGGAGCCTTTTGGACCTAGACTTGGCGCTCCGGTACCGCTTTGCCATGCCTAGAAGGCCAGCATCCCGGAGTCGCCTCTTCACTGTTGATGTTGAGACTGGTGTTTTGTGGATACTATTTAATGAAGCTGCCAGTTGAGGACTTGTGATGCATCTGTTTCTCAAACTAGACACTCTAATGTACTTGTCCTCTTGCTCAGTTGTGCACCGGGGCCTCCCACTCTTTCTATTCTGGTTAGAGACAGTTTGCGCTGTTCTGTGAAGGGAGTAGTACACAGTGTCGTACAAGATCTTCAGTTTCTTAGCAATTTCTCGCATGGAATAGCCTTCATTTCTCAGAACAAGAATAGACTGACGAGTTTCAGAAGAAAGTTATTTGTTTCTGGCCATTTTGAGCCTGTAATCGAACCCACAAATGCTGATGCTCCAGATACTCAACTAGTCTAAAGAAGGCCCGTTTTATTGCTTCTTTAATCAGAACAACAGTTTTCAACTGTGCTAACATAATTGCAAAGGCGTTTTCTAATGATCAATTATCCTTTTAAAACGCTAAACTTGGATTAGCTAAAACAACATGCCATTGGAACACAGGAGTGATGGTTGCTGATAATGGGCCTCTGTACGCCTATGTAGATATTCCATAATAAATCCGCCTTTTCCAGCTACAAGTCCTTTACAACATTAACAATGTCTACACTGTATTTCTGAACAATTTGAAGTTATTTTAATGGACAAAAAAATAGCTTTTCTTTCAAAAACAAGGACATTTCTAAGTGACCCCAAACTTTTGAACGGTAGTGTATATCTTATACCACACAAACAAAGCACCCAGAAATCCATGCCCGTGTTGTGTCTTTAATATTTAACACACACCTTTGTAATCATATAATCTGAACAAAATACAAAACAAACTATTTTAAATGTATACTGTATATTATACAGGATCTTTGTAAAAGTAATGTCATATTTCTGGTGATTTTATTTCAGAGTTGGATTACTTACTATCTTATTTTAGTCCAAGCGCTAGATCATGCATTAGAGGGAGTCAATAAGACTATCACTCAAGGTAGGAGATTACTAAGGCAAATACAATATTTTCAGAATAGTTTGAGAGAGACAGTACTAATCAGTAACATGAATTAAGTCTTGGACAGAGTATTTATTCACACCCGTTCCAATAATTTAAATGTTTTATTTAACCTTTATTTAACTAGGCAAGTCAGTTTAGAACAAATTATTATTTAAAATGACGGCCTACCCCAGCCAAACCCTAACCCGGACGACGCTGGGCCAATTGTGCACCGCGCAATGGGACTCCCAATCACGGCCGGTTGTGATACAGCCTGGAATCAGAATCAGGGTCTGTAGTGACGCCTCTAGCACTGAGTTGCAGTGCCTCGGGAGCGGCAGATGGGGTGCGGTGGATTGAGATACAGCCCATGCACAGAGTATATGATTTATTCACTCAAACAGGGGAAATTAGAACAGGGTTGGCCATCTGTCATATTGGAGAGCTACTGGGCGTGCAGGCTTTTGCTCCAGCCCAATATCCTGAGGAGGAGCTGATTAATAGAATCAGGTGTGTTCTGAGTAGGGCTGGAACAAAACCCTGCAGGAGGGTATAGGTCTCCAGGAAGAGGGCTGGCCACCCTTGAATTAGAATATAACTGCAGGGGGGTGAAACTCTTTCAACATGCCCTTGTCTGTTAACTGGCGATGTTCTTCTCATTTACCACAAAGAAAGCCTCCTGAACAGCGAAAGGCCATCTCAAGGCCATCAGACTGTTAAATAGCCATCACTAGCCGGCTACGCAATCCTGCACCTTTGAGGCTGTTGCCCCATATACATAGACATGGAATCACTGGCCACTTTAATAATGGAACACTGGTCACTTTAATAATGGAACACTGGTCACTTTAATAATGGAACACTGGTCACTTTAATAATGGAACACTGGTCACTTTAATAATGGAACACTGGTCACTTTAATAATGGAACACTGGTCACTTTAATAATGGAACACTGGTCACTTTAATAATGGAACACTGGCCACTTTAATAATGGAACACTGGTCACTTTAATAATGTTTACATACTGCTTTACTCATGTCATATGTTTATCCTGTATTTTATTCTACTGTATTTTAATCAATGCCACTCTGACATTACTCAATCTAATATTTATATTTTTCTTAATTCCATTATTTTACTTTCAGATTTGTGTGTATTGTTGTGAATTGTTAGATATCACTGCACTGTTGGAGCTGGGAACACAAGCATTTCGCTACACCTGCAATAACATCTGCTAACTATGTGCATGTGACCAATAAAATGTGATTTGATTTGAAAGACAGAACAAATACTGGCAAACCCCCATGGAGAAAGTGCTTTCGTCAGCCACAACAACAATAATGAATTAATATACACTTTTAGAATATGATATAGGATAGTAATAATTAAATATACACAGAGTTATATATATATATATATATATATTATTCCTTTGAAAGTAATCATCTTTGTGTAATGTCCAACAACAACAATGTACAACAATATAATTCAGTAAAACAGTCTGGATGTGAATGTTTCCTCCACTAGAGGGCGCTGGTGAGCAGTGTTTCAGTGCTACAGTGTCACAAGGCCTGCGCTCCAATAATATCTCCTTTCTCCAGAAGTGTGCACTTGTTCACTTCCCTTTATTGGGGAGATTCACAGGTTGTTTCATTAACTCATCCTTCTTCGTCCAGGAGAGGAAATGTGGAAGCAAATGTGCTTGTTTTGATATGAAGTTAACACTTTATTTGGCTCTACAGACTACCAGTAACATTTCAAATACCTACTTGCCCTAGCTAGCCCTAGCTCTAACCGTAACCTTAGCAAGCAGCTTCTTATCAACAGATAGTCCGGACTATCCAAATAAAAACGTAACCGAAATGAAACTCTCCTTGTCCATTGGCGCGTCATCAGGCAAATAACATTTACAGAGGAGGAATCCAAAATATATGTGTAAAGTGGTAGAAATAAATGTTGCTAGTTGTGGCAGACCTTTAAGTAGCAGGTTGTTTATAAATGTCTGCTTGCTTTTCTTCTCTTCTCCTCTGACAAAACAACAGCTGATTCAAAGGGGGTGTGGCATATATTACACTCATATATTACAACAAAGGACTATCCTAGGTGAAAGGAGGATACTCTGGGAGGGGGGTGGCACCCGGGGAGGATACTCTGGGAGGGCGGGACACTCGGGGAGGATACTCTGGGAGGGGGGGGGGGGGGACACTCGGGGAGGACACTCTTGGAGGGAGGGACACCCGGGGAGGATACTCTGGGAGGGGGGGACACCCGAGGAGGATACTCTGGGAGGGGGGGGACACCCGGGGAGGGAAGGACACCCGGGGAGGATACTCTGGGAGGAGAGGACACCCGGGAGGATACTCTGGGATGGGGGGGACACCCGGGGAGGATACTCTGGGATGGGGGGACACCCGGGGAGGATACTCTGGGAGGGCGGGACACTCGGGGAGGATACTCTGGGAGGGGGGGGGGGGGGGGCACTCGGGGAAGACACTCTTGGAGGGAGGGACACCCGGGGAGGGGAGGACACCCGAGGAGGATACTCTGGGATGGGGGGACACCCGAGGAGGATACTCTGGGAGGGGGGGACACTCGGGGAGGATACTCTGGGAGGGGAGGACACTCGGGGAGGATACTCTGGGAGGGGAGGACACTCTTCCATTCCCCTACAAACTAATTGACACTTTCCTCTACCACTTATCGGTTTCCGGGCCACGGAGGAGTCGAAGAGAGGAAGGTATTTTTCCCAAATGTCTATTAGCCAATGTAAATGAATTGAATAAGATATTTATACATGGCAAAATAGCTAGTCAAAAAAGCTAGTCAAAATAGAAGGTCTTGACGTGTTTGTTCTATATCTGAGATACAGTAAATGTTTTTTAAATGTTTAATTACCCATATTACCCCCCATTCTTGGGCAATGAAGTACTTCCATATATAAACGGGTACCTTCAGACTAGTGTTGTGAGGCTTATGGGCATCCTAGAGCAAAACAACCAACACGTTTGTGTTCGTCTCCTATCAGTGTGTAGCCCAAACTGTTCGGACGCTACAGACAGAGCTTGGCAGATCAGCGGTACCGACTTCAGACGAGTCGTTGACGCTTGTGGGGGGGGGGGGGTCGTAGAGCAAAATGGAGAACACCAACGCATTTGTGAGAGTCTCGGCTTTCCGTGTGGACCCTACAGGCCTTTTCATGAGAAGAGCGATTTTTGGAATCTCTCCTGGTCTGACAATCACCGCTGCAGCTCTGCCACCTTTCAGATGTGGTGGATTGAGACGCAGCCCGTGAAAAAAAAAAAAGATATCTCTTGCTTAAAACTGACTAATTTGATTTCCCGGGGAGGCGCGGACATCCACTCTATTAAAAGGACATGACTGGTACAGTATATGGAAACTCACTTTAGCCCGAACAAGTGCACACTTCAGGAAGAAGGAGGAATTATTGGGACACACCCAAGGCCAGGAAGAGGAGGACATCTAAACAGGAGCAAATTAGATTGAAAAAAAACGTTTTTTGTTAAAAGATAAAATCATGTAGAAAGGGAACAATCTTAAAAATAAAAACAAGTCCTTTGTTTAAGTTCTTTAGAAAAAGAACACAAATAGAAATGTGTTTAACTTTGTGCTCTTGATATTTGCAATTCATACAGTCCAACCTCACATACTATATCTTGTGAAGTGGTTGATCTCTTCTACATAGCGTACCTAGACAGTGAATTGATCTGCAGTCTATAGTTTAACACGTACAGGAAGGAAGAAAGTATTCAGGTACCTCTACACACAAAAAAAGATATACATTATGTACATCTATTTAAGGTTATAGATCGCACAAAATGGCAGACGTAACACTCCTTTAGATTTAATGGTAAAAGATGACTGACTACAACCCAAGGGGATAACACGCTAAATCGATTCCACTTGTTTCCAAAGTGGTCCCCGATGGAATAGACACAAACAGGGTATGGAGTATGGACATATTAACTCTGTTTCATAGAGTATGGACATATTAACACTGTTTCCTGGAGTATGGACGTATTAATTTTCCTGTTGTCAAGTATTTATCTGATTCACCTATGATAAAGTCGTATTTTCCATTCCACTCCAGCCTCCTAAAGGAGAGTTCAGTTCTCCCTTGTCTGGCTGGAGAGTTTGGCAGAATGGAATGTGCAGAAAGTGGCATACGGGGAACAAGGTAAAGCTGCAGGTGGAGAGTCCCAACTGTCAGTCGCTCTACTGTAGGTAGAGAACCGTGGTTCGGTCTGTCCAACTCTCCATCCATCCATCCTACTGTAGGAAGCAGTAGGTCTTGAAGCAGTGGTTCTGTCGGTCCATGTGTCCACCTCTCTGTCCCTCCATCTGTCCACCCCTCCTATCATCCATCCCTGCAAACCTTTGAAGAGTCAGCCATAGCTACATGTCCCTCTCTCTCTCCCTCCAACCTCCCGATCCTTCCATCTCCCTGTCATTGTAGGTAGCGGTAGATCTTGAAGCAGTGGTTTCCAGAATCGGCTACGGCCACGTGTCCATCAGAGGTGAGGGTCAGACCCTGGGGGCCGTAAAGAGGGTCAGCTGATGTGTTGATATATGACAGGAAGGAACCAGCGCTGTCAAATACCTGGGGAAAGAAAAAGGCGTATCAAATCAAATCCAATTTTAATTCACAGATCAGAATACAACAGGTGTAGACCTTACAGTGAAATGCCCTTAACCAACAATGCAGTTAAGAAAAATACATTTTAAAATAATTAACAAATAATTAAAGAGCAGCAGTAAAATGACAATAGCGGGGCTATTTACAGGGGGTACTGGCACTGTGCAGGGGCACCGGTTAATTGAGGTAATATGTACATGTAGATAGAGTTATTAAAGTGACTATGCATAGATAATAACAGAGAGTCGCAACAGCGTAAAAGAGGGGGGTGTTAAGATATTTTATCAAGGTTTAAGATAAATTATTAAATAATTCTACCCAGAAACTTAACCATTAGGATTAGAGGTTATGTAGCATGGACAAGGGGTAATTAGAAATGATAACCATTGGGGAAGAAAGGAATGTATGTGTGTGCCTAAAGAAAACTAAGTGGATCATTAACCTATGTTTGAACCGACCAAGCTATAACTCTGTGGAGATAAGACAAGACAACCAGAGCCCCTCTAGGTTTTCCGTATCTGGGGGGGGGACTGGAACTGTCAGCTAAGTGGTAATAAAGTGTGGTGAGACTTCAGGAAATAATCCAGATATAGTGTGTAATGTATGTGCGTTAGTGTGTTGGAATGGACTTTGGAATCAGCTTTGTCTTGTCGGACAGGAGGAGGGACATTTTAGGACGCTATGACGCTATGTGTGATATATAAACTAATGTACATGGTATTTTGAGTAGAGATCTCTCGAGAATAAACGCTATTGATTAATTTGGTGGCTGGTCTTTGTCTATTTTATGCAAATAAGAATCTTACAAATTCTTAGAAACGGACAGAGTGTTTGCTTTGTTATAATTAAATTGGTTAACGAACATATAGTAAACAATTCCTTTAACAGAGGGGCAATGCAAATAGTCTGTGCAGCCATTTGATTAGATGTTCAGGAGTCTTATGACTTGGGGGTAGAAGCTGTTTAGAAGCCTCTTGGACCTAGACTTGGTGCTCCGGTACCGCTTGCCGTGCGGTAGCAGAAAGAACAGTCTGTGACTAGGGTGGCTGGAGTCTTGTTTCAGTTGTAGTTTTTGGGTTCAATTCTGTTCTTACAGCCCTTTTTTTCCCATCTGAAATTGTTTTGTTTTGTAAATGGATCTGAACCCCCAGGCTCCCGCTTGGGAAAACAACGTCTTAGCCCTTAGATTAGGAGGATGTTTCCTCTTCAACGGCTTAGACACGAGGCGTATGTGGCAGGGATTCCAGACAATCACGGATTATAAAGGGACGTCGTGGACACCGACGCAAAACACCTTTTTCGCTCGCTTAGAGGAAAACACAGAGCTGCCGACGCGAGTAAGACATTTAAGCGGGTTAACACTTGCAAGGCTGCCGGCCCAGAAGGCATCCCAAGCCGTGTTCTCAGAGCATATGCAGACCAGCTGGCTGTTTACGGACATATTAAATCTCTCTCTCCCTATCCCAGTCTGTTGTCCCCATTTGCTTCAAGGTGTCCACCATTGTTCCTGTACCAAAGAAGGCAAAGGTAACTGAACTAAATAACTATTGCCCCGTTTTATTGTTATGTATTACTGCACTGTTGGAGCTAGAAACACAAGCATTTAGTTAGGTATTACTGCACTGTTGGAGCTAGAAACACAAGCATTTAGTTAGATATTACTGCACTGTTGGAGCTAGAAACACAAGCATTTAGTTAGATATTACTGCACTGTTGGAGCTAGTAACACAAGCATTTAGTTAGGTATTACTGCACTGTTGGAGCTAGAAACACAAGCATTTAGTTAGGTATTACTGCACTGTTGGAGCTAGAAACACAATCATTTAGTTAGGTATTACTGCACTGTTGGAGCTAGAAACACAAGCATTTAGTTAGGTATTACTGCACTGTTGGAGCTAGTAACACAAGCATTTAGTTAGGTATTACTGCACTGTTGGAGCTAGTAACACAAGCATTTAGTTAGGTATTACTGCACTGTTGGAGCTAGAAACACAAGCATTTAGTTAGGTATTACTGCACTGTTGGAGCTAGAAACACAAGCATTTAGTTAGGTATTACTGCACTGTTGGAGCTAGAAACACAAGCATTTAGTTAGGTATTACTGCACTGTTGGAGCTAGAAACACAAGCATTTAGTTAGGTATTACTGCACTGTTGGAGCTAGAAACACAATCATTTAGTTAGGTATTACTGCACTGTTGGAGCTAGAAACACAAGCATTTAGTTAGGTATTACTGCACTGTTGGAGCTAGAAACACAATCATTTAGTTAGGTATTACTGCACTGTTGGAGCTAGAAACACAAGCATTTAGTTAGATATTACTGCACTGTTGGAGCTAGAAGAATAAGCATTTAGTTAGGTATTACTGCACTGTTGGAGCTAGAAACACAAGCATTTAGTTAGGTATTACTGCACTGTTGGAGCTAGAAACACAAGCATTTAGTTAGGTATTACTGCACTGTTGGAGCTAGAAACACAAGCATTTAGTTAGGTATTACTGCACTGTTGGAGCTAGAAGAATAAGCATTTCGCTGCACCTACAATAACTTCTGTGAAAATATGTGTACGTGACCAATAACATTTGATTTGATTTTGATTTGATTTCTTGGGCTGAGGGTGACTGATTTTACGTCGCAGGCAGAGCTACCTCGTCACGACAGACAGCGTGAGTCAAACTCATCTTCACCATACACTCGGATAGCTAATCTTGACCCAGGTGAAATTGCTTTTTTTATTTTTTTATTTGTGTCATAGAGATCAATAGAGAATACAACATCTTTCCCATTATTGTGTCTGTTAGAGAACTGGCAGCGCCATTAAGGCAGTCACCATTTTTAAGTAGTCACGTTTCTTCTCCTACTACTTCTATGAGTTGGCAAACAAACTGAAAGGGGTGCATACTGCCCCCTGGAGGGTGTTGTTGGAACAGGTGTAAAGACAACGTTGTAACTGCCCCCTGGAGGGTGATGTCTGAACAGGTATAAAGACAAGGTTGGTGATTTACTGCCCCCTGGAGGGTGTTGTCTGAACAGGTATAAAGACAAGGTTGGTGATTTACTGCCCCCTGGAGGGTGTTGTCTGAACAGGTATATAGACAAGGTTGGTGATTTACTGCCCCCTGGAGGGTGTTGTTGGAACAGGTGTAAAGACAAGGTTGTAACTGCCCCCTGCAGTGATGGAATGTTTCCTCACCAGTATAATTCAATCGCTGATCCCTCCTGATGACCTGCATGGAATTATGTGATCCTTCCTTAAACCATAGGAAGTTCCACCCAATTTGACTACTTCAAATTGTTGAAAGTCCTCAATGGTGCTGCCCATGCTAAAACAAGCTTTTGGGCACTAGAGTCCTCTATGCATCTCTATTGTTTGTGTGCGTCTCATGCCTGAGATGTTAGGTTACATGTAGGATGAAACAACGAGTTATCTCCCAAATTAGGTGCTGTGGGTGTGGCCTCCCCTGTATTAGGAGATGTGGGTGTGGCCCCACATTTAATAGGCACTGTGGGTGTGGCCTCACCTGTATTAGGCACTATGGGTGTGGCCTCACCTGTATCAGGTGCTGTGGGTGTGGCCTCACCTGTATCAGGTGCTGTGGGTGTGGCCTCACCTGTATTAGGTGCTGTGGGTGTGGCCTCACCTGTATTAGGTGCTGTGGGTGTGGCCTCACCTGTATCAGGTGCTGTGGGTGTGGCCTCACCTGTATTAGGTGCTGTGGGTGTGGCCTCATCTGTATCAGGTGCTGTGGGTGTGGCCTCACCTATATTAGGTGCTGTGGGTGTGGCCTCACCTGTATGCGGCTGTTGCCCCAGTCGGCCACGATGATGTTCCCATTTGTGTCCACGGCAACTCCGGTGGGGGCATTGAACTGGCCGTTCCCCTCGCCATGGGAACCAAACTTAAACAGGAACTCACCGTCTGCACTGTACACCTGGGGACAGGGAGTAGACACACACACACCTCTGTGATGTCACACCAGTGGGGGGGGGGGGGGGGTGAATTGAAAGGATCGTTTCCTTGTAGAATCTGAAGGGTAGACATCTTGTTACGGGCAGAGATTCAGTAGAATATGAAGGGTAGACATCTTGTTACGGGCAGAGATTCAGTAGAATATGCAGGGTAAACATCTTGTTACGGGCAGAGATTCAGTAGAATATACAGGGTAAACATCTTGTTACGGGCAGAGATTCAGTAGAATATACAGGGTAAACATCTTGTTACGGGCAGAGATTCAGTAGAATATACAGGGTAAACATCTTGTTACGGGCAGAGATTCAGTAGAATATACAGGGTAAACATCTTGTTACGGGCAGAGATTCAGTAGAATATGCAGGGTAAACATCTTGTTACGGGCAGAGATTCAGTAGAATATGAAGGGTAGACATCTTGTTACGGGAAGAGATTCAGTAGAATATGCAGGGTAGACATCTTGTTACGGGCAGAGATTCAGTAGAATATGCAACGTAGAGATGCAGAAGGTTCAGGTTCATAAGTGTCCATCATTATTTACAGTGCTTAAAGTTAGTTATTGTTATTGGATTTTTATGAATAATGACTAAATGATGTATACATTTAACGTAGAACTATAACTAAAACTACCCTGTCATTGTATGATTGTATGAAATTTATTAGAATCATACCTCTATAAATCTGATGTGTGTAGTTTTAGTCAGAATTAGGACAAGGACTTTTTGTTCCTTTTTAGTATGTAAGCAGGGTGCAAGTGTGAGACAATGTATGAGATAAGAGGAGCTATCGACAGACAAGCTGTACTACTGTGTTCCTTACAGGACATTCTGTCCTCACCCAGGGAGGGGAGAGACCTTGGGCTTGTAGTAGATTGTATAACAGGTGGCAGACAATGTATGACAGGAAGACTTGTGAACTATATTGTCATTGTTTCTGAGAGGAGGAGGGACATTTATGACGAAATGTGAGGTATATAGACCAATGTACAGGAAATGATAGGCAGAACATTCCTGTAAATAAACATTTGACTATTGTAGACTGGGCCTCTGTCTGTTTTTATTTCTATCAGTATCCTACAAATCCTGATATAGCAGACTGAGTAATTTAATTTAATTGGTTAAAGAACATGAGAACTTAATTCTCCTAACAGTTATAGCCGGCAAAGTTATTTACAAAATACACTTAGACAAAAGAGTTACTTGATTCAATACAAAACAACAAAACAAACCTCAAGCCTGCGTGCGTAACGGGTCCGCGGTCAAACGACCACCCCTCATCACTGTCAAACGCTCCCTAAAAAACACTTCAGCGAGCAGGCCTTTCTAATCGACCTGGCCCGGGTATCCTGGAAGAATATTGACCTCATCCCGTCAGTAGAGGATGCCTGGATGCTCTTCCAAAGTGTTTCCTCTCCATTTTAAATAAGCATGCCCCATTCAACAAATGTAGAACTAAGAACAGATATAGCCCTTGGTTCACCCCAGACTTGACTGCCCTTGACCAGCACAAAAATATCCTGTGGTGTTCTGCATTAGCATCGAATAGCCCCCGCGATATGCAACTTTTCAGTGAAGTCAGGAACCAATATACTCAGTCAGTTAGGAAAGCTAAGGCTAGCTTCCTGTAGCACTAATTCCAAAAGTTTTGGGACACTGTAAAGTCCATGGAGAATAAGAACA
Organism: Salvelinus alpinus; assembly: GCF_045679555.1. NCBI lineage: Eukaryota > Metazoa > Chordata > Actinopteri > Salmoniformes > Salmonidae > Salvelinus > Salvelinus alpinus. The sequence continues at coordinate 41,874,404 of NC_092109.1, forward strand.
CCTCCTCCCAGCTGTCCACTGCACTGAGGATAGGAAACACTGTCACCACCGATAAATCTACGATAATCAATAATTTCAATAAGCATTTTCCTACGGCTGGCCATGCTTTCCACCTGGCTACACCCCCCCCCCCCCCCCCCCCCCGCTTCTCCTTCAACCAAATCCAGACAGCTGATGTTCTGAAGGAGCTGCAACATCTGGATCCCTACAAATCAGCTGGGCTAGACAATCTGGACCCTCTCTAAAATTATCCGCGGAAATTGTTGCAACCCCTATTACTAGCCTATTCAACCTCTCTTTCTTATTGTCTGAGATCCCCAAAGATTGGAAAGCTGCCGCGGTCATCCCCCTCTTGAAAGAGGGAAACACTCTAGACCCAAACTGTTACAGACCTATATCCATCCTGATCCTGCCTTTCTAAAATCTTCAAAAGCCAAGTTAACAAACAGATCACTGACCGAATTCCATCGTACCTTCTCCGCTGTGCAATCCGGTTTCCGAGCTGGTCATGGGTGCACCTCAGCCACGCTCAAGGTCCTAAACAATATCATAACCGCCATCGATAAAAGACAGTACTGTGCAGCAGTTTTCATCGACCTGGCCAAGGCTTTCGACTCTGTCAATCACCGCATTCTTATCAGCAGCCTCAATAGCCTTGGCTTCTCAAATGAATGCCTCGCCTGGTTCACAAACTACTTCTGAGATAGAGTTCAGTGTGTCAAATCGTAGGGCCTGTTGTCCAGACCTCTGGCAGTCTCTATGGGTGTGCCACAGGGTTTAACCTATTTCGCAACAAAGCATCCTTCACTCATGCCGCCAAACATACCCTCGTAAAACTGACTATCCTACCGATCCATGACTTGTAGTCTATCACTATGTAGTCTATCACAGTGCCATCCATTTTGTCACCAAGCCCCATATACTACCCACCACTGCGACCTGTATGCTCTCGTTGGCTGGCCCTCACTACATATCCGTCGCCAAACCCACTGGCTCCAGGTCATCTATAAGTCTTTGCTAGGTAAAGCCCGCCTTATCACAGCTCACTGGTCACCTTAGCAACACCCACCCGTAGCACGTGTTCCAGCAGGTATATTTCACTGGTCACCTTAGCAACACCCACCCGTAGCACGCGCTCCAGCAGGTATATTTCACTGGTCACCTTAGCAACACCCACCCGTAGCACGCGCTCCAGCAGGTATATTTCACTGGTCACCTTAGCAACACCCACCCGTAGCACGCGCTCCAGCAGGTATATTTCACTGGTCACCTTAGCAACACCCACCCGTAGCACGCGCTCCAGCAGGTATATTTCACTGGTCACCTTAGCAACACCCACCCGTAGCACGCGCTCCAGCAGGTATATTTCACTGGTCATCCCCAAAGCCAACTCCTCCTTAGACCGCCTTTCCTTCCAGTTCTCTGCTGCCAATGACTGGAACGAACTGCAAAAATCTCTGAAGCTGGAGTCTCCCTCTCTAACTTTAAGCATCAGCTGTCAGAGCAGCTTACCGATCACTGTACACAGGCAATCTGTGAATAGCACACCCAACTACCTCATCCCCATATTATTATTTACCCTCTTGCTCTTTTGCACCCCAGTATCTCTACTTGCACATCAGCATCTGCACATCTATCACTTGAGTATTAAAGCTAAATTATTTTGCCTTTATGGCCTATTTGCTGCCTACCTCCCTACATTTGCACACACTGTACATAGATGCTTCTATGTTTCTTTTCTATTGTGTTATTGACTGTACATTTCTTTATGTGTAACTCTGTGTTGTTGTTTTTGTTGCACTGCTTTGCTTTATCTTTGTCACGTCCGTCGTCAATTGAATGAGACCAAAGCGCAGCGTGGAAAGTGTTCATCGTACTTTATTAAATGAACACCAAAAAACAACAAAATATAAACGAACGTAAAGCTCTGTAGCGCTAAACAGCAACTATACAAAGACAAGATCCCACAACTGAAGGTGGGAAAAAGGGCTGCCTAAGTATGATCCCCAATCAGAGACAACGAATGACAGCTGCCTCTGATTGGGAACCATCCCCGGCCAACAAAGAAATATACAAACTAGAATGCCCACCCAAATCACACCCTGACCTAACCAAATAGAGAAATAAAATGGCTCTCTAAGGTCAGGGCGTGACAATCTTGGCCAGGTCACAGTTGTAAATGAGAACTTGTTCTCAACTGGCCTACCTGGTTAAATAAATCAAAAATAAATTTATTAAAAAGCATGTTTACCCCATAACTCAGGGGTGCAACTCAGGGGTGCAACTCAGGGGTGCTCTCCCCCACATTCTGAAATTGCATTTTTGTCTTCCCCAGTTTTATCATTGGAATGTGATACAAAACTAGGCAACGATGTGCTTTAGGACCATGCGGACACCACAGAGCGGTCGGGTAGACTGTATGCCCCCCCCCAATTCTAAAGCCAAAGTTGTGCCCCTGCCTTAACAAGCAGCCTCCCCAGTCTATTCTCCAAAACAGAACTGAATGGGGACCTAAAACAAGCCTATATGTACCAAGGGCACTTCCTGGAACAAATAAGCATGGCAACATACAGTATAACACAAAGACTGGGCAAATACAAATAATAATAATAATAATAACCACATTCCACAATACACTGTCTACGACACTATGAGCTGTATCTTACTGTTAACAAATCATTATGAACTGTAGCTAATTGCTAACAAAGGAGCTAAAGGATAATATAGTCATGGACAATGTAATGCTTTTAGAAAGAAATGGCAAATACATATGGGAAATAGAACACCCTTTTAACATAATGACAGATTAGACTGTGTGCGCGTTGGAGTGGGCATAGATCCACTTCGTCACACAACTATATATTTTCAAATGAATAAAGCTTTTTTTTTTTTTTTTCATTCCCTCCTTCCTTGATCACAGCATAAAGGTTTGACTTACCTTTACAGAATGATTGTGGAAATCTGTGACAACGATTTCATTCTTGTTGTTCACCGCAACAAAGTGTGGACCTGGGGGAGAGACAGAGAGAGAGAGAAAGAGACAGAGAGAGACAGAAAGAACGTGATTCATGTTAGCATGACTAATGTCCTCTAAAATGCTGGTTTGATTTTTTTTAGGTTTAATTTTTTTGCACCAAAGAAAATAAGTGATAAAGAACAATAGAAAAAAAAAAACTACAAAATAACAGTGTGAAGGTAGGCGTTTATATAAGCCACAACACAAGAAAAGTACAAAAACAGATAACAAAACATTTGTAAATGTACAAATGAACCGATCAGAGTGATTACATAAATTTGATCCAGAGATCGATAGAGATCTCTAGATGGTTATAACTGGTTTTAGCATGGAGTTTGCCATTGAGGGCTTCCACCATTTTAAAGTAATCAACTGGGTGGGGAATCCTATGGGTTGGTAGCAGTCAGCCAATTATCAGAAAGCATTGTATTCTTTAAATTGGGTTGCCTATGGTTTGTAAAGGGCTTGGGTTGCCTATGGGTTGTAGACGGCTTAAAGCTTTATCACTGCCATCTAGAGGCCACAATAGATGAATGACACAAGAGTTGGTTCACGACTCCACACAACAGGTGGTGGTAAATCACCAATATTAGCTTTACACTTTTTTTTCCAGACACAAAAGAAGAAGACAATTGACTAGTTTAAAATTGAGATGCCATGATGGCATAGATACAAAGATGAGATCTCTATCTATCTCTATGGTTTAATCACTCATTTTCAGTGCTTCCGATTTTAATTTAATTAATTATTCAGGTGTTTTGAAATGTCTAAGGATGTAATATTTAAGAGCAAACAATTCAAAAATGGGTTAGTATCTAATCAATTTCATTAAATTCCAGCTCATTCATCTTATGCATTACTGTACATTACAGAGCATTACATTAAACACAGTTCGAACAACAATTATTGTAATGATCATGATATTACGATGACATATGTATCAATCTTTTGTTATGTTTTTACATATCTCAGGCACAGAGTGATCTGGGAAGATTTCAGATACAATTTCCAGGGCACACAACATCAGGGCAGGAGATGCAGGTGAGACAGAATAGTGCACTCTGGGTAAGGGGCGGGGCAACACTCGATACTTACTGAACACTGGGCCAGATCTATTTAAATGTGCACCACTTTTTTCTAGAACAGAAACAAAGGGAGAGAAAAAAAGAACAAGAAACAAACAAACGAAAAGGCAGAGTCAGAGATGAAAGACTAAACAACTAGAAGAACAGAGAGGATCTGCGGGATGAAACGGTTTCCGACGGCAACCAGGGTCCTGGCGGCCATCTTGGCTCCTGCAGGTGTGTCAGATCAGGTCAATCTGAACTTGGGTCGTGTTTTGGAGGAACGTTTCACAACGATCAGATACTAATGGGTTGTGTAGAACAGTATGCACCAAGCGTCTCAAAGTAGGAGTGCTGATCTAGAATCAGTTTTGCCTTTTTTACGTCCAGATGAATGAGATTACATGGACAGGGAGGACCTGGGCCCGTATCCACAAAGCATCTCAAAGTAGGAGTGCTGATCTAGGATCGGGTCCCAATCTGTCCGTCATATTCATTATGATCTGAAAGGCAACACTGATCCTAGATCAGCGAGAATAGGAAATAGTGTCAGCTGTAAACTCAGCGCATTGCTATCCGAACGTTTCACATCGCTGAACATTCTAGGCTCCACCCCCTTACCTGCAAACTGTCTCTCGGACGTCCCCCTGGCGCCAAACTTGGTGACCAGCTTCCCGTTAGACTGGAAGATGAAGACGCAGCAGGCCTTGTTGTCCACGGCGATGATGTGTCCGTTCCTGTCCACCGCCACGCCCTTAGGGCCCAACAGACGCCCCGCCCCGATCTTATTCTGAGTGGGAGAAGGAGGAGGTGATTCAACATGTAGAATTGTCAGGAAAGTAACAGGAAATTACAGCCAATGTTTTTGTGGTTAGAGTCAATAGAACGGCTGTCATTCATTTAAGGTGTGTCTTACCCAGAATCCTTAGTAAAATAACAAAGCGGTCACCAAGCCTCAGTTTTGGTACGTAGCTGAGGGACGGGCCTGGAATAATGTGACCACTGTCAAATTCATAGACAGAGCTATGGATGCAAGGACTGATCATCCATGATATCTTTTGAGGCTATTTGTTGTTTGTTTACATTTACTTTGTTTACAAACAATGGAGTAAAACAAGCTTTTATTTTGGGTTCTGATGGGAAATGACAGTTGAACTAAGCTCCTGAGGCATTTCAACGTTATATACGTCAAGAATCAATGGCTATATATCAATCATTTATACGTTTTTAAAAAATGTATGTAGCAACTAACAATTCTAGCTTTAAAATTAGAGAGGGAATCTCATGACCTCTGATGACCTCGTGACCTCTGACCTTGAACTTCCCATCGGAGGAGAAGATGCTGACCCATCGGTTGTCGTAGTCGGCCACGATGATGTCACCGTTCACATCCACGGTAACGCCCGTGGGTCGCTGCAGTTGCCCCGGCGACCGACCTCTGACCCCAAACCTCATTTTGAATTGCCCGTCATTGGAGAACACCTGTCGACAGGGTGGGACGACAGACACAGAAGTGAGTTTTAAATATCAAAATTAGTGTTTAGGGTAAAGTTTCGTTATAGGTCTAGCTGGTCTACCTCTTAGAATGCCCTAAGTATTTTTATACCATATTACCTTTCCCTCTCCTGTGTTGTATGGATGGTCTCCTACTTGTTACACTGGTTGTTACTATCTGGTCTCCTACCTGTATACACTGGTTGTTACTATCTGGTCTCTTACCTGTTTACACTGGTTGTTACTATCTGGTCTCCTACCTGTTTACACTGGTTGTTACTGTCTGGTCTCCTACCTGTTTACACTGGTTGTTACTATCTGGTTTCCTACCTGTTTACACTGGTTGTTACTATCTGGTCTCCTACCTGTTTACACTGGTTGTTACTATCTGGTCTCCTACCTGTTTACACTGGTTGTTACTGTCTGGTCTCCTACCTGTATACACTGGTTGCTACTATCTGGTCTCCTACCTGTTTACACTGGTTGTTAGTATCAGGTCTCCTACCTGTTTACACTGGTTGCTACTATCTGGTCTCCTACCTGTATACACTGGTTGTTACTATCTGGTCTCCTACCTGTATACACTGGTTGCTACTATCTGGTCTCCTACCTGTATACACTGGTTGTTACTATCTGGTCTCCTACCTGTTTACACTGGTTGTTACTATCTGGTCTCCTACCTGTTTACACTGGTTGCTACTATCTGGTCTCCTACCTGTTTACACTGGTTGTTACTATCTGGTCTCCTACCTGTATACACTGGTTGTTACTGTCTGCTACCACCACTCTGCCGTTGCTGGAGGCTGAGATCCCTTGCAGGTTGGTAAACTCTCCCTTCTCCCTCCCTCGCGTACCTAGACCACAGGTAAACACACACACACACACACACACACACACACACACACACACACACACACACACACACACACACACACACACACACACACACACACACACACACACACACACACACACACACACACACACACACACACACACACACAGTCACATCTCTACCATCACTTTATACATGCTTCATTATCATGGAGAGAATAGTGTAGGAATAACACATGAAACAAGCCCTGCTCCTTCTTTCTGGGCTGTGTTTCTGTCTCTCACAGACAGCTCTCGAGTTACACAACAACAACAACCACGTCAACGAAACGCAGGAAGCAACAATGGGATGACCAGCTGGTGGTAGTGGTAGTGTTAGGGGATGACCAGCTGGTGGTAGTGGTAGTGTTAGGGGATGACCAGCTGGTGGTAGTGGTAGTGTTAGGGGATGACCAGCTGGTGGTAGTGGTAGTGTTAGGGGATGACCAGCTGGTGGTAGTGGTAGGGGATGACCAGCTTGTGGTGGTGGTAGTGTTAGGGGATGACCAGCTGGTGGTGGTGGTAGTGGTAGGGGATGACCAGCTGGTGGTGGTGGTAGTGTTAGGGGATGACCAGCTGGTGGTGGTGGTAGTGTTAGGGGATGACCAGCTGGTGGTTGTGGTAGTGTTAGGGGATGACCAGCTGGTGGTGGTGGTAGTGTTAGGGGATGACCAGCTGGTGGTTGTGGTAGTGTTAGGGGATGACCAGCTGGTGGTGGTGGTAGTGTTAGGGGATGACCAGCTGGTGGTGGTGGTAGTGTTAGGGGATGACCAGCTGGTGGTTGTGGTAGTGTTAGGGGATGACCAGCTGGTGGTGGTGGTAGTGTTAGGGGATGACCAGCTGGTGGTGGTGGTAGTGTTAGGGGATGACCAGCTGGTGGTTGTGGTAGTGTTAGGGGATGACCAGCTGGTGGTTGTGGTAGTGTTAGGGGATGACCAGCTGGTGGTGGTGGTAGTGTTAGGGGATGACCAGCTGGTGGTTGTGGTAGTGTTAGGGGATGACCAGCTGGTGGTTGTGGTAGTGTTAGGGGATGACCAGCTGGTGGTTGTGGTAGTGTTAGGGGATGACCAGCTGGTGGTTGTGGTAGTGTTAGGGGATGACCAGCTGGTGGTTGTGGTAGTGTTAGGGGATGACCAGCTGGTGGTAGTGTTAGGGGATGACCAGCTGGTGGTTGTGGTAGTGTTAGGGGATGACCAGCTGGTGGTAGTGTTAGGGGATGACCAGGTGGTGGTAGTGGTAGTGTTAGGGGATGACCAGCTGGTGGTAGTGGTAGTGTTAGGGGATGACCAGCTGGTGGTTGTGGTAGTGTTAGGGGATGACCAGCTGGTGGTTGTGGTAGTGTTAGGGGATGACCAGCTGGTGGTAGTGGTAGTGTTAGGGGATGACCAGCTGGTGGTTGTGGTAGTGTTAGGGGATGACCAGCTGGTGGTAGTGGTAGTGTTAGGGGATGACCAGCTGGTGGTTGTGGTTGTGTTAGGGGATGACCAGCTGGTGGTAGTGGTAGTGTTAGGGGATGACCAGCTGGTGGTAGTGGTAGTGTTAGGGGATGACCAGCTGGTGGTTGTGGTAGTGTTAGGGGATGACCAGCTGGTGGTAGTGGTAGTGTTAGGGGATGACCAGCTGGTGGTTGTGGTTGTGTTAGGGGATGACCAGCTGGTGGTAGTGGTAGTGTTAGGGGATGACCAGCTGGTGGTAGTGGTAGTGTTAGGGGATGACCAGCTGGTGGTAGTGGTAGGGGATGACCAGCTGGTGGTAGTGTTAGGGGATGACCAGCTGGTGGTTGTGTTAGGGGATGACCAGCTGGTGGTTGTGGTAGGGGATGACCAGCTGGTGGTAGTGTTAGGGGATGACCAGCTGGTGGTTGTGTTAGGGGATGACCAGCTGGTGGTAGTGGTAGGGGATGACCAGCTGGTGGTTGTGTTAGGGGATGACCAGCTGGTGGTAGTGGTAGTGTTAGGGGATGACCAGCTGGTGGTGGTGGTAGTGTTAGGGGATGACCAGCTGGTGGTGGTGGTAGTGTTAGGGGATGACCAGCTGGTGGTAGTGGTAGTGTTAGGGGATGACCAGCTGGTGGTAGTGGTAGTGTTAGGGGATGACCAGCTGGTGGTAGTGGTAGGGGATGACCAGCTGGTGGTAGTGTTAGGGGATGACCAGCTGGTGGTAGTGTTAGGGGATGACCAGCTGGTGGTATTGTTAGGGGATGACCAGCTGGTGGTTGTGTTAGGGGATGACCAGCTGGTGGTAGTGTTAGGGGATGACCAGCTGGTGGTTGTGTTAGGGGATGACCAGCTGGTGGTAGTGGTAGTGTTAGGGGATGACCAGCTGGTGGTAGTGGTAGTGTTAGGGGATGACCAGCTGGTGGTGGTGGTAGTGTTAGGGGATGACCAGCTGGTGGTAGTGGTAGTGTTAGGGGATGACCAGCTGGTGGTAGTGGTAGTGTTAGGGGATGACCAGCTGGTGGTAGTGGTAGGGGATGACCAGCTGGTGGTAGTGTTAGGGGATGACCAGCTGGTGGTAGTGTTAGGGGATGACCAGCTGGTGGTGGTGGTTGTGGTAGTGTTAGGGGATGACCAGCTGGTGGTGGTGGTTGTGGTAGTGTTAGGGGATGACCAGCTGGTGGTGGTGGTTGTGGTAGTGTTAGGGGATGACCAGCTGGTGGTAGTGGTAGTGTTAGGGGATGACCAGCTTGTGGTGGTGGTAGTGTTAGGGGATGACCAGCTGGTGGTAGTGGTAGTGTTAGGGGATGACCAGCTGGTGGTTGTGGTAGTGTTAGGGGATGACCAGCTGGTGGTAGTGGTAGTGTTAGGGGATGACCAGCTGGTGGTAGTGGTAGTGTTAGGGGATGACCAGCTGGTGGTAGTGTTAGGGGATGACCAGCTGGTGGTAGTGGTAGTGTTAGGGGATGACCAGCTGGTGGTAGTGGTAGTGTTAGGGGATGACCAGCTGGTGGTAGTGGTAGTGTTAGGGGATGACCAGCTGGTGGTTGTGGTAGTGTTAGGGGATGACCAGCTGGTGGTAGTGGTAGTGTTAGGGGATGACCAGCTGGTGGTAGTGGTAGTGTTAGGGGATGACCAGCTGGTGGTTGTGGTAGTGTTAGGGGATGACCAGCTGGTGGTAGTGGTAGTGTTAGGGGATGACCAGCTGGTGGTTGTGGTAGTGTTAGGGGATGACCAGGTGGTGGTTGTGGCAGTGTTAGGGGATGACCAGCTGGTGGTTGTGGTAGTGTTAGGGGATGACCAGCTGGTGGTAGTGGTAGTGTTAGGGGATGACCAGCTGGTGGTTGTGGTAGTGTTAGGGGATGACCAGCTGGTGGTTGTGGTAGTGTTAGGGGATGACCAGCTGGTGGTTGTGGTAGTGTTAGGGGATGACCAGCTGGTGGTTGTGGTAGTGTTAGGGGATGACCAGCTGGTGGTTGTGGTAGTGTTAGGGGATGACCAGGTGGTGGTTGTGGTAGTGTTAGGGGATGACCAGGTGGTGGTTGTGGTAGTGTTAGGGGATGACCAGCTGGTGGTTGTGGTAGTGTTAGAGGATGACCAGCTGGTGGTTGTGGTAGTGTTAGGGGATGACCAGCTGGTGGTTGTGGTAGTGTTAGGGGATGACCAGGTGGTGGTTGTGGTAGTGTTTAGGATGTGGTTGTCTTACCGACTCTGTGGATGAGTTCATCCTCGATGGGGTTTTCCTTCTTTTTAGTGCTGAACATGCTGGAGGGTCTCCTCACAGCCTTCTGTCTGACATGACCCCCTGTCCCGCCAGGACTCTTCAGCCTCCTCTTCACGTCGTCCGGAGACTGCAGCACGTCCGAGGGCTTGACCGCCTGCAGCCGGAAGGGACTGCCGCGTACCGGCTGGCCGTAGAGGGACAAAGCGAAGGAGAACTCCCCCTCGGACCGTAGCGTGTATCCCACCTCGTACGTCCCGTTCTTGTTGTCCGTCACCTCCGGTTCCGTGACAACTCGGCTTCCGTCGGCAACCGGCGTGATATTGGCCCTCAGCGCCGCGTTCCCTGTCCGCACCAGCTCGCCGTCCTTGTCTTTGGTCGTCACGGTGACGCTGACATGTTGTCCGGTCGCTGCGTGGCGTAGTCCCTCTCCCGTGGCGACGGAGGTGTGGCCTACGGCTGCCGTAGTAATGAGGACGCCCAGGTTCTGGAGGGAGCGACGCAGGCCCTCTGTCTCCACCTGGGGGGCAGGTTAATTAACCACACACTCCCTGTTTATGCTGACCTCATTTCCTGTCCCTGGCTGCCAAAGCTGGTTTGCGGACTGTGTAATTTATTCCATGAACCCTAAATCGTACCTAGCCTTAATGTTAAATATACACATTTTTGTTCAACGAAATGTTTTAGTAACATCCTGGTTGGAGGATCCTATAAAACACGACTCAAGACAGGAATAAGACGAATACACCGTGGCCCAAAGTGTGGGACTGTATCCTGTCAGTCCAGGTGTGTATCCTGTCTGTACTAACTGTCAGTCCAGGTGTGTATCCTGTCTGTACTACCTGTCAGTCCAGGTGTGTATCCTGTATCCTACCTGACAGTCCAGGTGTGCGTTCTGGTGAGGCTGTTCAGGGAAGTCGTGACGGGCCATGGCAGAAACCCGCTCACTCATCTGTTTTTGCACCATCAGTACCTAACAACACAACAGGAAAAAAAATGCTGCATTATTTATGGGTGGGAATTACTGCTCTTGAGGTGGTAAATATGAGTTGGGTGCATTCACGGTTTGAACTGGTTCTTATGGAAAAAACACATGTAAGTGGGGGGGGGGGGGGTATCAAATCATATCAAATGTATTTATAAAGCCCTTCTTACATCAGCTGATATCTCAAAGTGCTGTACAGAAACCCAGCCTAAAACCCCAAACAGCAAGCAATGCAGGTGTAGAAGCACAGTGGCTAGGAAAAACTCCCTAGAAAGGCCCAAACCTCGGAAGAAACCTAGAGAGGAACCAGGCTATGAGGGGTGGCCAGTCCTCTTCTGGCTGTGCCGGGTGGAGATTATAACAGAACATGGCCAAGATGTTCAAATGTTCATAAATGACCAGCATGGTCAAATAATAATAATCACAGTAGTTGTCGAGGGTGCAACAAGTCAGCACCTCAGGAGTAAATGTCAGTTGGCTTTTCATATCCGATCATTAAAAGTATCTCTACCGCTCCTGCGGTCTCTAGAGAGTTGAAAACAGCAGGTCTGGGACAGGTAGTATGTCCGGTGAACAGGTCAGGGTTCCATAGCCGCAGGCAGAACAGTTGAAACTGGAGCAGCAGCACGGCCAGGTGGAATGGGGACAGCAAGGAGTCATCATGCCAGGTAGTCCTGAGGCAGAAATACCACTCAACATGGAGGTCATTGGAGGCTTGTGATTGGTTTGCTCTTTTTTTGCCCATAAAAAGTACACCCAGAACTACTTACAGTTCCAGTATCAAACAGAAGATGCATCAATGATTAGTATTTCGAACGGTCATAAACAATAACTGCTGAAGATGCCCGCCGTGCTCGCGGGATTTTGTGTTTGTTGACAAATGACGTCATAGAGGTGTAAGAGGGGAAACTCGGAGTTCAGGGACAGATAGACGAGTTAACCGCTAAGTAATTACCAGTTGGAGAGGCATTCAAGTGGATTTTATTCCCGAGTCGTAATCTGGTACTTATGAAATTACGTGATGTTGTGAACACGTCTCAATTTGAGATCCTACACATTAAGAAAATAGGGTTCCTCAAAGGGTTCTTTAGGAAGGGATATGGTGGGAGCAATGTGGAACAATATAGAACCATCACCCAGCGGTCTAAGGCACTGCATCTCAGTGCAAGAGGCGTCACTGCAGTACCTGGTTCGAATCCAGGCTGCATCACATCCGGCCGTGATTGGGAGTCCCATAGGGCGGTGCACAATTGGACCAGCGTCGTCCGGGTTTGGCCGTCATTGTAAATAAAATGTTGTTCTTAACCGATTTGCCAAGTTAAATTAAAGGTTAAATAAAAAATAAATAAATACTATATTATTCAATGAATCCCCTGAGCCTTTCGATGGCTCTTTGCAATTCACAAAACGGTTCTTTCCTCTCTTTGTGTAAATCTCTTTTAGTGATAATTAAAATGTAGTGGAGGCGGATCATTAGAACATGAGGGGGCGTGGTTTGTGATAATTAAAATGTAGTGGAGGCGGATCATTAGAACAGGAGGAGGCGTGGTTTGTGATAATTAAAATGTAGTGGAGGCGGATCATTAGAACACGAGGGGGCGTGGTTTGTGATAATTAAAATGTAGTGGAGGCGGATCATTAGAACACGAAGGGGCGTGGTTTGTGATAATTAAAATGTAGTGGAGGCGGATCATTAGAACACGAGGGGGCGTGGTTTGTGATAATTAAAATGTAGGGGAGGCGGATCATTAGAACACGAGGAGGCGTGGTTTGTGATAATTAAAATGTAGTGGAGGCGGATCATTAGAACACGAGGGGGCGTGGTTTGTGATAATTAAAATGTAGTGGAGGCGGATCATTAGAACATGAGGGGGCGTGGTTTATGATAATTAAAATGTAGTGGAGGCGGAGCATTAGAACATGAGGGGGCGTGGTTTGTGTTACCTTGAGTGAGAGTCATTCCAGTTGATCAATGTGTTGTGTGATGCTGTTACATGTGAATATGGTCAGTGTCTTGAGGAAGACTCACGTTTGGCCGTGTACCAATAGAGAACGGTTGACTAAGTCAGTAGTTTCTCTCCTCAGGGACCCTCAGCTGTTCCAGAGCCAGTTCACTTGATTAAACTTGTCAATTAAAGGGAAAATCCACTCAAAAACTATCTTTTGGTATTTTTGTCATTCGTCCATGATGCATTTTACATCATCACGATGATGTGGCTGGTGACACTTTGCTTCTTGAAAACTTGACTGCTGACATGCAAAACATTGTGAGTCTATCAACATTTGACTAATGAAAAACATACCAAAATATAATGTTTAAGTGGTTTCCCTTTAAAACAGTAATAACAGCTAAAAATAATTTGTAACAATATAATATGGCTGACCAGAATAAAATACCTGTATGGTTCTTCAAAAGGAGCTATAAAGAACCTTTAGGACTGAGAAAGGTTCTTTATAGAACCATTCTCCATAAAGGTTCTATAAAGAACCATACAAGATGGTTCTAAATAGCCCCCAAAAGGGTTGTACCCATAGCAGAACTCTTTTTTTTGTGTTATATAGAACCTTTTTTAAACTAGTTCTTTATAGCACCATACAGGTTCCATTTAGAACCTTCAGATTGTGGTTCTTTATAGAACCTTCAGAAAAGGTTCTATGTTTAACTAGGCAAGTCAGTTAAGAACAAATTCTTATTTAGAATGACGGCCTACACCGGCCAAACCCGGACAACAATGGGGCCAATTGTGAGCTGCCCTATGGTTTTGTGATACAGCCTGGATTCGAATCAGGGTGTCTGTAGTGACGCCTCAAGCACTGAGATGCAGTGCCTTAGACCGCTGCGCCACTAGGGAGTATTTAGTGCACTACTTTATACAGGGAATAGGGAGCTATTTGGGATGCAGCCTTGGACTTTACTGTGTTTTAGCTGCAACAGTGTAAAGTAGTGCTGTTTTAGCAATGGTATTATGACCTTTATATGTACAACCAGGTACCATTTAAAGTGTAAAGTTGTGCTTATACCGGTGTAATAACACTAATTACTTGAGCAATACATTTGTAATAACATATAATATGATAGTTATTGCTCTGTAAGGGCCTAGTCATGGAGTTAGTGGTTAACCAGTCCACTAACCTCTGTGGCACTGCCGTGGCTCAGGGCCTAGTCATGGAGTTAGTGGTTAACCAGTCCACTAACCTCTGTGGCGCTGCCGTGGCTCAGGGCCTAGTCATGGAGTTAATGGTTAACCAGTCCACTAACCTCTGTGGCGCTGCCGTGGCTCAGGGCCTAGTCATGGAGTTAATGGTTAACCAGTCCACTAACCTCTGTGGCGCAGCCGTGGCTCAGGGCCTAGTCATGGAGTTAGTTGTTAACCAGTCCACTAACCTCTGTGGCGCTGCCGTGGCTCAGGGCCTAGTCATGGAGTTAGTGGTTAACCAGTCCACTAACCTCTGTGGCGCTGCCGTGGCTCAGGTCCTAGTCATGGAGTTAGTTGTTAACCAGTCCACTAACCTCTGTGGCGCTGCCGTGGCTCAGGGCCTAGTCATGGAGTTAATGGTTAACCAGTCCACTAACCTCTGTGGCGCTGCCGTGGCTCAGGGCCTAGTCATGGAGTTAATGGTTAACCAGTCCACTAACCTCTGTGGCGCTGCCGTGGCTCAGGGCCTAGTCATGGAGTTAATGGTTAACCAGTCCACTAACCTCTGTGGCGCTGCCGTGGCTCAGGGCCTAGTCATGGAGTTAGTGGTTAACCAGTCCACTAACCTCTGTGGCGCTGCCGTGGCTCAGGGCCTAGTCATGGAGTTAATGGTTAACCAGTCCACTAACCTCTGTGGCGCTGCCGTGGCTCAGGTCCTAGTCATGGAGTTAGTTGTTAACCAGTCCACTAACCTCTGTGGCGCTGCCGTGGCTCAGGGCCTAGTCATGGAGTTAATGGTTAACCAGTCCACTAACCTCTGTGGCGCTGCCGTGGCTCAGGGCCTAGTCATGGAGTTAATGGTTAACCAGTCCACTAACCTCTGTGGCGCTGCCGTGGCTCAGGTCCTAGTCATGGAGTTAGTTGTTAACCAGTCCACTAACCTCTGTGGCGCTGCCGTGGCTCAGGGCCTAGTCATGGAGTTAATGGTTAACCAGTCCACTAACCTCTGTGGCGCTGCCGTGGCTCAGGGCCTGTTCAGTAAAACTACAGCTGCTCTGGATGTGGTCCTTCCCCTGGAGGAGAGAGGAGAGCTGGGCCTGCAGCACCTGGAGACAGGGAGCAGAGAGGATGGAGAGATGGTTAGTGACAGGGAGGAGAGGATGGAGAGATGGTTAGAGACAGAGAGGAGAGGATGGAGAGATGGTTAGAGACAGGGAGGAGAGCTAGTTAGAGACAGGGAGGAGAGAGGATGGAGATGTTTAGAGACAGGGAGGAGAGAGGATGGAGAGATGGTTAGAGACAGGGAGGAGAGGATGGAGAGATGGTTAGAGACAGAGAGGAGAGGATGGAGAGATGGTTAGAGACAGGGAGGAGAGAGGATGGAGAGATGGTTAGAGACAGGGAGGAGAGAGGATGGAGAGATGGTTAGAGACAGGGAGGAGAGAGGATGGAGAGATGGTTAGAGACAGGGAGGAGAGAGGATGGAGAGATGGTTAGAGACAGGGAGGAGAGAGGATGGAGAGATGGTTAGAGACAGGGAGGAGAGAGGATGGAGAGATGGTTAGAGACAGGGAGGAGAGAGGATGGAGAGATGGTTAGAGACAGGGAGGAGAGAGGATGGAGAGATGGTTAGAGACAGGGAGGAGAGAGGATGGAGAGATGGTTAGAGACAGGGAGGAGAGCTAGTTAGAGACAGGGAGGAGAGAGGATGGAGATGGTTAGAGACAGGGAGGAGAGAGGATGGAGAGATGGTTAGAGACAGGGAGGAGAGAGGATGGAGAGATGGTTAGAGACAGGGAGGAGAGAGGATGGAGAGATGGTTAGAGACAGGGAGGAGAGCTAGTTAGAGACAGGGAGGAGAGAGGATGGAGATGGTTAGAGACAGGGAGGAGAGAGGATGGAGAGATGGTTAGAGACAGGGAGGAGAGCTCGTTAGAGACAGGGAGGAGAGAGGATGGAGATGGTTAGAGACAGGGAGGAGAGAGGATGGAGAGATGGTTAGAGACAGGGAGGAGAGAGGATGGAGAGATGGTTAAAGACAGGGAGGAGAGAGGATGGAGA
This sequence comes from Salvelinus alpinus, assembly GCF_045679555.1. Taxonomy (NCBI): domain Eukaryota; kingdom Metazoa; phylum Chordata; class Actinopteri; order Salmoniformes; family Salmonidae; genus Salvelinus; species Salvelinus alpinus. The sequence goes on from NC_092109.1 coordinate 41,890,691, forward strand.
GATGGCTAGAGACAGGGAGGAGAGAGGATGGAGAGATGGTTAGAGACAGGGAGGAGAGAGGATGGAGAGATGGCTAGAGACAGGGAGGAGAGAGGATGGAGAGATAGAGACAGGGAGGAGAGGATGGAGAGATAGAGACAGGGAGGAGAGACGATGGAGAGATAGAGACAGGGAGGAGAGGATTGAATTTGGCCTTACTGCTATCAGCCCATAGAAATGCGTAGAATAACAGATTTATACAGGTAAATACAGATAGTCAAGCCCAAAAAACGATCTAAAGGAAGGAGGTGTGTCTAGCTTTTAAGGGGTGTGTCTAGCCTAAAGGAGGTGTGTCTGACCCATAGTGGGTGTGTCTGGCCCGGAGAGGGTGTGTCTGTAGCCTAGAGGGTGTGTGTCTAGCCTAAAGGGGGGGTGTCTGACCCACAGTGGGTGTGTCTGGCCCGGAGAGGGTGTGTCTGTAGCCTAGAGGGGGTGTGTCTAGCCTAAAGGGGGGGGGGTGTGACCCATAGTGGGTGTGTCTGGCCCAGAGAGAGTGTGTCTAGCTTTAAGGGGTGTGTCTGACCTTCTGCTTGGCCCCGTATATGTTCTCCAGGTCATTGATGAGGGCTGTCTTCCTGAGCTGTAGCGCCCTCTCCAGCTCCTCGAAGGTACTGCTGATCTCAGTCACCGCCTCGTTCTTCCTGTCTGTCAGCTGCTTGGAGATCTCCCCTACCAGCTCTATAGCTGCTGTTAGCTGGGGCAGTCTAAAGGGAGGGAGAGAGGAGGGAGGAGGAGGGTGGAGGAGAAAATAGAAAGGAGGGAGGAGGAGGAAAGAGGAGAGAGGAGGGAGGAGGAGAAAAGAGGAGAGAGGAGGGAGGAGGAGAAAAAAGAAAGGAGGGAGAGTGGAGGGAGGAGAGATGAGGAGAGGAAAGAGAAGGGAGGAGGAGGGGAGGAGGAGAGAGGAGAGAGGAGAGGGGAGAAAAGAGGGGGAGGAGAAGAGAGGGGGAGAGGAGAGAGTAAGAGAGAGGAGGAGAGAGATTGCAGTGCATTGCAGGAGAGAATCCAATGTTCCTTCTTCTGACCTCCTCCAGCTTTGATAGGGAGGTGAGGAATGGAGGAAATGATGAAGCAAGAGTTTGATGTCTAATAAAGACACAGCCCTCAACTGAGCATATAGCTATATATGAGTATATAGGTATATATGAGTATATAGTTTTTAGGGATATCTGCCTATATAAGTATATCTGAGTATATAGGTATATCTGAATATATAGTTTATAGGTATATCTGAGAATATAGGTATATCTGAGAATATAGGTATATCTGAGTATATAGGTATATCTGAGTATATAGGTATATCTGAGTATATAGTTTATAGGGATATCTGCCTATATAAGTATATCTGAGTATATAGGTATATCTGAATATATAGTTTATAGGTATATCTGAGAATATAGGTATATCTGAGAATATAGGTATATCTGAGTATATAGGTATATCTGAGTATATAGGTATATTTGAGTATATCTGAGTATATAGGTATATCTCAGTATATAGTATATATGTATATCTGAGTATATAGTATGTAGGTATATCTGAGTATATAGGTATATTGGAGTATATAGTATTTAGGTATTTCTGAGTATATAGGTATATCTGAGTATATAGTACATAGGTATTTCTGAGTATATAGTATGTAGGTATATCTGAGTATATAGGTATAGGGATATCTGCGTATATAGGTATATCTGAGTATATAGGTATATCTGAGTATATAGTATGTAGGTATATCTGAGTATATAGGTATATCTGAGTATATAGTATTTAGGTGTTTCTGAGTATATAGGTATATCTGAGTATATAGTATTTAGGTATATCTGAGTATATAGTACATAGGTATATCTGAGTATATAGGTATATCTGAGTATATAGTATATAGGTATATCTGAGAATATAGGTATATCTGAGTATATAGGTATATCTGAGTATATAGGTATATCTGAGTATATCTGAGTATATAGGTATATCTGAGTATATCTGAGTATATAGGTATATCTGAGTATATAGATATATCTGAGTATATTGTATATATGTATATCTGAGTATATAGTTTATAGGTATATCTGCGTATATAGGTATATCTGAATATATAGTTCATAGGTATACCTGAGAATATAGGTATATCTGAGTATATAGTTTATAGGGATATCTGCGTATAATGGTATATCTGAGTATATAGGTATATCTGAGTATATAGTATGTAGGTATATCTGAGTATATAGGTATATCTGAGTATATAGTATGTATATATTTCTGAGTATATAGTTATATCTGAGTATATAGGTATATCTGAGTATATAGTATTTAGGTATTTCTGAGTATATAGGTATATCTGAGTATATAGTACATAGGTATATCTGAGTATATAGGTATATCTGAGTATATAGGTATATCTGAGTATATAGTATATAGGTATATCTGAGTATATAGTATATAGGTTTATCTGAGTATATAGCTATATCTGAGTATATAGCTATATCAGAGTTAATGTTTGGGTTAAGGCTAGAGTCAGAGTTAAGGTTAGAATCAGAGTTAAGGTCAGGGTCAGAGTTAAGGTCAGGGTCAGAGTTAAGGTTAGGGTCAGAGTTAAGGTCAGGGTCAGAGTTAAGGTCAGGGTCAGAGTTAAGGTCAGGGTCAGAGTTAAGGTCAGGGTCAGAGTTAAGGTCAGGGTCAGAGTTAAGGTTAGGGTCAGAGTTAAGGTCAGGGTCAGAGTTAAGGTCAGGGTCAGAGTTAAGGTCAGGCTCAGAGTTAAGGTCAGGGTCAGAGTTAAGGTTAGGGTCAGAGTTAAGGTCAGGGTCAGAGTTAAGGTCAGGGTCAGAGTTAAGGTCAGGGTCAGAGTTAAGGTTAGGGTCAGAGTTAAGGTCAGGGTCAGAGTTAAGGTCAGGGTCAGAGTTAAGGTCAGGCTCAGAGTTAAGGTCAGGGTCAGAGTTAAGGTCAGGCTCAGAGTTAAGGTCAGGCTCAGAGTTAAGGTCAGGGTCAGAGTTAAGGTTAGGGTCAGAGTTAAGGTCAGGGTCAGAGTTAAGGTCAGGGTCAGAGTTAAGGTCAGGCTCAGAGTTAAGGTTAGGGTCAGAGTTAAGGTCAGGGTCAGAGTTAAGGTCAGGGTCAGAGTTAAGGTTAGGGTCAGAGTTAAGGTCAGGCTCAGAGTTAAGGTCAGGGTCAGAGTTAAGGTCAGGCTCAGAGTTAAGGTTAGGGTCAGAGTTAAGGTCAGGGTCAGAGTTAAGGTCAGGCTCAGAGTTAAGGTCAGGGTCAGAGTTAAGGTTAGGGTCAGAGTTAAGGCTAGTAGGGGAATGTTTTGAGTCACAAAATGGTCGGCTCCTTGTATTACTTAGGCCTGCCTACGCCAGTGAACGGTGTTGGCCTGCAATGGTCATGTGACCATGTGACATCACATCTAACCATAGCACCACCTTGAGTTTGAAAAACGGAATTGGCACTTGGATTGGATTCGTTGCTATGGTCAGAGGATATGAAAATGGAGCTCTTTGGCCACGCGCCAGTAGAGGGTTTGGAATAGGAAAACAGAAGCATATGCAGAAAAGGACCTCATACCTACTGTAAAATATGCTGGTGGATCGTTCATGTTATGGGGCTATTTTGCTTCCTCTGGTTCTGAGGCCCTTGTTAAAATTCTTGAGTCCAACAGTAAGATAATGAATCTGATATAACTGGGGGGGTTTTAAGTTCAGAACCCTCCTTGGTTTGAATGGTGTCAGCAATTTTTTTATCTTGTATTCTTTTCAACTTAACCACATGAATTGGGGTATTTATAGTACTGTATAGGTAGAGAACATGGAACAGAACAAGGCTATGTCAATAACTACATTTTGACAAAAATGCAGACAGACCCTTATAGTCCCAAGCTCTCGAACAATACATCTCATGGATGCAGCTGTTTATGTCAAATTGTTGTGTATTCCACGTTTAGCCCTGGTTGTCCTAAAAATAACATGGTAAACACTTCAATGTGAGTCTAAACATGAGGGCAGAGCAAGCAGATTAACAACAGTATTGAATGTCAGCTTTGCTGTGGGAAAACTGGTTGCAATGGAGTTCAGGTCAACGATATCATGAATTTGACCCAGTTATACCAGGATATCCAGGCTGTATCACATCTGGTTTGATTCCAGGCTGTATCACATCCGGTCGTGATTGGGAGTCCCACAAAGCGGCGCCCAGTTGGCCCAGCGTCGTCCAGGTTTGGCCGGTGTAGGCCGTCATTGTAAATAAGAATTTGTTCTTAACTGACTTGCGTAGTTAAATAAAGGTTAAATAAAAAATTTAAAAAACAACTCAAACATAAACCTGTTTCCCTCTGCCAGGAGGCTGACACTTGGCCGCAAGTGGATCTTTCCGCCTCGACGATAATCCCAAGCACACATAAACATCCACAAAGAAATTGGTTAATTGGCCACAAAATCAAGATTTTGCAATGGCCATCTGTCTCTGGACTTGAACCCCATTTGAAAACCTGTGATTTGAGTGGAAGAAGGCCAGTCCTTAACGACAGATGAAGGATATCAAGGATCTGGACAGATTATGTATGGAGGAATGGTCTAAGATCCTTCCCAATGTGTTCTCCAATCTCATAATTTGTATTTATTTTTTTAAGTCTCAAGTGTCGTAATCCTGGATTTCCCTTATAAATCAGGGTTAGTTAGGGTCAAATTGAGGGTCAAGGATAGTTAGGGTCAAGTTGAGGGTCAGGGTTAGTTAGGGTCAAATTGAGGGTCAGGGTTAGAGTTAGGGTGAAGTTGAGGGTCAGGGTTAGAGTTAGGGTGAAGTTGAGGGTCAGGGTTAGAGTTAGGGTCAAGTTGAGGGTCAGGATTAGAGTGAGCGTACCTATTGCGTATGGCGTCTAGCTGTGTCTTTAATTGTGTTTTGTGCTGCTCCAGGACATCCCTCAGAGGGACGGTCACATGCTCTCTGTGCTCTCCCTTTGTACACTCCAGACACATTGCGGTCTCACACGACTCGCAGTAGAACTCCATTACCTGCAGGGGGAGACAAACACCACATTGCACCATTGTGTCCCAAGCACTTTAAGAGGTCCTGAACAGTCATTCTGATTCCCATGTAAAATAGCCTTTTCAACTACCAAAACATCACCCATAACATTTTTGTTCCCCGCTAGAAAAATGCTCAGAATTTGAGCAAATAAATATTTTCTCCCATGTCAAACTACCAGGACGTCAAGCAACCTACGTCAAGCAACCTACGTGAAGCAACCTACGTCAAGCAACCTACGTGAAGCAACCTGCGTCAAGCAACCTACGTGAAGCAACCTACGTGAAGCAACCTACGTCAAGCAACCTACGTCAAGCAACCTACGTCAAGCAACCTACGTCAAGCAATCTATGTCAAGCAACCTGGACGCAGTGAGCAGCGTTGCATCTCAAACAAATGTGCTGTTACGCAAAGAAACTCAAACAACATTGAACATTGCATGCAACATCCAATCCTGTCATGGTTTCACAAAACTATTTGTGAATTGTCAGCAACGTTTTATCAAGCTAGCTAGCTAGTTCATCTTGGACAATTTTAGTATGAAAATGGACAGGGATGAATTCTGGGTACACTTCATACATTAAATATATTGACTGATAGACCCTTTTTCGTTCATATAGCGTTGACTATCAATTATGAGAAGAAGTTCGGCACGTAATCTTCTGTGCGGCATGTCTCTTGATGTCATGACAACACAACTGCGTCTGAGTTTTGGGCAACCCTTCCCCTGCGTGTGTTCCATACTGGCTGAAGACCTGGCTAGCGAGTAACGAGCTAACCCCAGACACAGGTGAAAGAGGAAACCGATAAGAATCTTTCCCTAAAGGCTACTAGGTTTGATCTGCTCCTAGCAGGCGGAGCAAATGTCTGTAACTCGCATACCTGCTTAAAAAAACCTTTGCTTGGAAAATGAGGAAAAAAAGGAAATATTACACTTTGTCCCTCTTGAGACGCCGTAGCAACAACATAGCCAGTATACACTTCCTCAAAATAGTCCAAATTCATTTAAGATAAATCAAGAAATTTGTAATTAAGTTTCTTTTTTACGTGTTTTACTTTCGGTGTTATTCACTGGCTTCAAAAAGCTGAAAATACAATAGTTTTCCACATGGAAAATATATTTTACCGCAGTTTAGATGGTATAATGATTCTCTACACTACACTTGCTCGTTTGTAACAATCTAAAATTAGGCGAACTATAAGAATTTTAGTAACCATGAAATGGCAGAGTGATTTCTGCATAGTGCACCTTTAAATTAGGTTATTAAATTAGGAGTTTAAGACGTTACCATTGGTGTGTTAAAATGAGAGGCATTTTGTGATGTCACAAAATGTCCTTAATAATTGCGCCTCTTTAATTAAAGTGTTTGGGTAGGGGACGAGCAACTTTATGATCAAACTTTATCAGTGTAGAAGCAACAGCCATTTTCCATAGTTTGGTCATAGTACAGGGATCTGGTTCCATCCAAATATCATCACATGTTCCAGTATAATATTTTACAGGTCCCACTTCCAATCATGGAAGACTTGATTTTGACTGTGTGGAACCTTTAAGACATTTTACTGGGGTCAGACATACTCATCATGATAATAGATTATAATACATTATACCTGCATCATAATGCATTATACCTGCATCATAATACATCATACCTGGAGGCCTTCAGTAAAGTGTTACTACATGATTCAACAAGTAAACAAAATCAAGTCTTTAAGTCAGTTATCTTGCCTTGATGCATCCACCATGGCTCACCAGCGGGGCAGTAGGGTCAGGGGGAGATGGGGTGGCAGGGGGTAATATAATGTACATTGCCCTGATGGTTGGGGCAGCAGAGGGGCAATAAGGGGATGTAGTGGGTGTTTTAGAAGGGTAGATGGGGTAGAAGAGGGGTATTAGTTGTAGTAGGGGGTAGTAGAGGGGTATTAGTGGTAGTAGAGGGGTATTAGTGGTAGTAGGGGGTAGTAGAGGGATATTGGTGGTAGTAGAGGGCACTAGAGTGGTATTAGTGGTAGTAGAGGGCATTAGTGGTAGTAGGGGGTAGTAGAGGGGTATTGGTGGTAGTAGAGGGCACTAGAGTGGTATTAGTGGTAGTAGAGGGCATTAGTGGTAGTAGGGGGTAGTAGAGGGGTATTGGTGGTAGTAGAGGGCACTAGAGTGGTATTAGTGGTAGTAGAGGGCATTAGTGGTAGTAGGGGGTAGTAGAGGGGTATTAGTGGTAGTAGAGGGGTATTAGTGGTAGTAGGGGGTATTAGTGGTAGTAGAGGGGTATTAGTGGTAGTAGGGGGCAGTAGAGGGGTATTAGTGGTAGTAGGGGGTAGTAGAGAGGTATTAGTGGTAGTAGAGGGGTATTAGTGGTAGTAGGGGGGTATTAGTGGTAGTAGGGGGTAGTAGAGGGGTATTAGTGGTAGTAGAGGGGTATTAGTGGTAGTAGAGGGATTTACAAAAGGCAGACGTAGCCTACATATCAGTACATACACACAAACTATCCAGGTCAAATAGGGGAGAGGCGTTGTGCAGTGAGGTTTTGCTTTATCTGTTTTTTGAAACCAGGTTTGCTGATCCTTTGAGCAATATGAGATGGAAGGGAGTTCCATGCACTAATGGCTCTATATAATACTGTACGCTTTCTTGAGTTTCTTCTGGATTTTGGGACTTTGAAAAGACCCCTGGTTTCATATCTGTTGGGGTGTGTGTGTGTGTCAGTGCTGTGTGTAAGTTAACTAAGCAAACAATTTAAAACACATTAATGAAGAAGTGCAGTCAGTCTCCCATCAACTCTTAGCCAAGAGAGACAGGCATGCATAGTATTAATATTAGCCCTCTGATAACAGCAAAGAGCAAGACGTGCCGCTCTGTTCTGGGCCAGCTGCAGCTTAACTAGTTATTTCCTTGCAGCACTGGACCACACGACTGGACAATAATCAAGATAAGACAAAACTAGAGCCTGCAGGACTTGCTTTGGGGAGGGTGGTGTCAAAAAGCAGAGCATGTCTTTATTACGGATAGACCTCTCCCCATCTTTACAACCATTGAATCTACAGTTGAAGTCGGAAGTTTACATACACCTTAGCCAAATACATTTAAACTCAGTTTTTCACAATTCCTGACATTTAATCCTAGTAATAATTCCCTGTTTTAGGTCAGTTAGGATCACCACTTCATTTGAAGAATGTGAAATGTCAGAATAACGGTAGAGAGAATGATTTTCATCACATTCCCAGTGGGTCAGAAGTTTACATACACTCAATTAGTATTTGGTAGCATTGCCTGTAAATTGTTTAACTTGGGTCAAATGTTTCGGGTAGCCTTCCACAAGCTTCCCACAATAAATTGGGTGAATTTTGGCCCATTCCTCCTGACAGAGCTGGTGTAACTGAGTCAGGTTTATAGGCCTTTTTGCTTTGGTCAGGGCTTTGTGATGGCCAGTCCAATACCTTGACTTTGTTGTCCTTAAGCCATTTTGCCACAACTTTGAAAGTATGCTTGGGGTCATTGTCCATTTGGAAGACGCATTTGCGAACAAGCTTTAACTTCCTGACTGATGTCTAAAGACGTTGCTTCAATATATCCACATAATTTTCCTTGCTCATGATGCCATCTATTTTGTGAAGTGCACCAGTCCCTCCTGCAGCAAAGGACCCCTACAACATGATGCCCGCCACCCCCGTGCTTCACTTTTGGGATGGTGTTCTACGGCTGGCAAGCCTCCCCCATTTTCCTCCAAACATAACGATGGTCATTATGGCAAAACAGTTATATTTTTGTTTCATCAGACCAGAGGACATATCTCCAAAAAATACAGTCTTTGTCCCCATGTGCAGTTGCAAACCGTAGTCTGGCTTTTTTATGGCGGTTTTGGAGCAGTGGCTTCTTCCTTGCTGAGCGGCCTTTCAGGTTATGTCGACATAGGACTCGTTTTGCTGTGGATATAGACACTTTTGTACCGGTTTCCTCCAGCATCTTCACAAGGTCCTTTGCTGTTGTTCTGGGATTGATTTGCACTTTTCGCACCAAAGTACGTTTATCTCTAGGAGACAGAATGCGTCTCCTTACTGAGTGGTTTGACGGCTGCGTGGTCCCATGGTGTTTATACTTGCATACTATTGTTTATACAGATTAATGTGCTACCTTCAGGCGTTTGGAAATTGCTCCCAAGGATGAACCAGACTTGTGGAGGTCTACACTTATTTTCTGAGGTCTTGGCTGATTTCTTTAGATTTTCCCATGATGCCAAGCAAAGAGGCACTGAGTTTGAAGGTAGGCCTTGAAATACATCCACAGGTACACCTCCAATTGACTCAAATTATGTAAATTAGCCTATCAGAAGCTTCTAAAGCCATGCCATAATTTCTGGAATTTTCCAGGCTGTTCAAAGGCACAGTCAACTTAGTGTATGTAAATTTCTGACCCACTTGAATTGTGATACAGTGAATTTTAAGTGAAATAATCTGTCTGTAAACAAATATTGGAAAAATGACTTGTGTCATGCACAATGTAGATGTCCTAACCAACTTGCCAAAACTATAGTTTGTTAACAAGAAATTTGTGGAGTGTTTGAAAAACGAGTTTTAATGACTCAACTGTATATGTTTTGACCATGACAGTTTACCATCTAAGGTAACACCAAGTAATTTAGTCTCTTCAACTTGTTCAACAGCCACACCATTGATTACCAGATTCAGCTGAGGTCTAGAATTTAAGGAATCATTTCTACCGAATACAATGTTCTTAGTTTTAGAGATGTTCAGGACCAGTTTATTACTGACCACCCATTCCAAAACAGACTGCAACTCCTGGTTAAGGGTTTCAGCGACTTCATTAGCTGTGGTTGCTGACACGTATATGGTTGAGTCATCAGCATGCATGGACACACAGGCTTTGTTTAATGCCAGTGGTGGCAGGTCATTGGTAAAAATAGAAGAGTAGAGGGCCTAGAGAGCTGCCCTGCGGTACACCACACTTTACATGTTTGACAATAGAGAAGCTTCCATTAAAGAAAACCCTCTGAGTTCTATTAGATAGATAGCTCTGAATCCACAATATGGCAGAGGTTGAACAGCCATAACACATACGTTTCTCAACAACAGCTCATGGTCAATAATATAAAAGGCTGCACTGAAATCTAACAGTACAGATCCCACAATCTTCTCTTCCCTATAAGTATGCTGAAAGTCTGTGGTTAATTTGTTTACAGAGAAATAGCATTGCATTAGGTAAAAAAAAAAATCCCAAACAGTTTGCTAAGAGCTGGCAGCAAGCTGATAGGTCTGCTGTTGGAACCAGTAAAGGCCTCTTTACCACTCTTAGGGTAGCGGAATGACGTTGGCTTCCTACCAGGCCTGAGGATAAATCATTTTCTCGAGGCTCAGATTAAATATATGACAGATAGGAGTGGCTATAGAGTCAGCTATCATCCTCAGTAGCTTTCCGTCTAAATTGTCAATGGCAGGAGGATTGTCATTATTGATCAATAACAATATTAGTAGTAGGGGGTAGTAGAGGGGTATTAGTGGTAGTAGAGGGGTAGTAGAGGTAGTAGAGGGTAGTAGAGGTGGATTAGTGGTAGTAGGGGCAGTAGAGTGGTATTAGTGGTAGTAGGGGGTAGTAGAGGGTAGTAGAGGGGTATTAGTGGTAGTAGAGGGGTATTAGTGGTAGTAGGGGCAGTAGAGTGGTATTAGTGGTAGTATGGGGTAGTAGAGGGTAGTAGAGGGGTATTAGTGGTCATAGAGGGGTATTAATGGTAGTAGGGGCAGTAGAGTGGTATTATTGGTAGTAGAGTGGTATTAGTGGTAGTAGGGGGGTATTAGTGATAGTAGGGGGTAGTAGTGGTAGTAGGGGGTAGTAGTGGTAGTAGGGGGATGTAGAGGGGTATTAATGGTAGTAGGGGGTAGTAGAGGGTTATTAGTGGTAGTAGGGGGTAGTAGAGGGGTATTAATGGTAGTAGGGGGCAGTAGAGGGATATTAGTGGTAGTAGAGGGGTATTAGTGGTAGTAAGGGCAGTAGAGTGGTACTGGTGGTAGTGGGAGGTGGTAGAGGGGAATTATTGGTAGTAGGGGCACTGGGGGTATTAGTGGTAGTAGGGGGCAGTAGAGGGGTATTCGAGGTAGTAGGGGGTAGTAGAGGGGTGGATAAGGTAGTAGGGGGTAGTAGAGGGCTATTAGTGGTAGTAGGGTGTTGTAGAGTGGTATTAGTGGTATCAGGGGGTAGTAGAGGGGTATTTGAGGTAGTAGGGGTAGTAGAGTGGTATTAGTGGTAGTAGGGGTAGTAGAGGGGTATTAGTGGTAGCAGGGGGTAGTAGAGGGGTATTAGTGGTAGTAGGGTGTTGTAGAGTGGTATTAGTGGTAGCAGGGGGTAGTAAAGGGGTATTTGAGGTAGTAGGGGGTAGTAGAGTGGTATTAGTGGTAGTAGGGGTAGTAGAGGGGTATTAGTGGTAGCAGGGGGTAGTAGAGGGATATTAGTGGTAGTAGGGTGTTGTAGAGTGGTATTAGTGGTAGCAGGGGGTAGTAAAGGGGTATTTGAGGTAGTAGGGGGTAGTAGAGTGGTATTAGTGGTAGTAGGGGTAGTAGAGGGGTATTAGTGGTAGCAGGGGGTAGTAGAGGGGTATTAGTGGTAGTAGGGTGTTGTAGAGTGGTATTAGTGGTAGCAGGGGGTAGTAGAGGGGTATTAGTGGTAGTAGGGGGTAGTAGAGTGGTATTAGTGGTAGTAGGGGTAGTAGAGGGGTATTAGTGGTAGCAGGGTGTAGTAGAGGGGTATTAGTGGTAGCAGGGGGTAGTAGAGGGATATTAGTGGTAGTAGGGTGTTGTAGAGTGGTATTAGTGGTAGCAGGGGGTAGTAGAGGGGTATTAGTGGTAGTAGGGGGTAGTAGAGTGGTATTAGTGGTAGTAGGGGTAGTAGAGGGGTATTAGTGGTAGCAGGGGGTAGTAGAGGGGTATTTGAGGTAGTAGGGGGTAGTAGAGGGGTATTAGGGGTAGCAGGGGGTTGTAGTGGGGTATTTGAGGTAGTAGGGGGTAGTAGAGTGGTAATAGTGGTAGCAGGGGGTAGTAGAGGGGTATTAGTGGTAGCAGGGGGTTGTAGAGTGGTATTAGTGGTAGCAGGGGTAGTAGAGTGGTATTAGTGGTAGTAGGGGGTAGTAGAGGGGTATTAGTGGTAGCAGGGGGTAGTAGAGTGGTATTAGTGGTAGTAGGGGGTAGTAGAGGGGTATTAGTGGTAGCAGGGGGTAGTAGAGGGGTATTTGAGGTAGTAGGGGGTAGTAGAGGGGAGTTAGTGGTAATAGAACCCTACCTTGCCCTCGTGGTTGGGGCAACAGAGGGGTTTCCCTGCAGCAGCAGCATTAACTGACTCCAGGACACTACAGGCTTCAAGCCTCGAACACTCTGGATCCCTCTGGAGGACCTAACCACAACACAATCAACATCAAGATTTATTGAGACAGCATTTAAAACTTCTCAATATTTTATAATATATCAAAGGCTGTGTCTCAAATGAGACCCTATTCACCATACAGAAGACACATACATTTGACTAGAGACCTAGGTGGGAGCAGTACATGTCTCCTGTCAAAGGTAGTAAACTATACAGCAGGATTCCCCAACTGACGGCATGCGGGTGATTTTATTCTGGCCCCCAAAATTTTAAAAAAATATAGATTTTTTAAAATGTTTATTGTTGGACATAGAAGACTGTAAAAAATACCAGGAAATCAGCTCCAAATGATTTTAATTTAGGAAATCTGTTCCCAAGTATTAGAGAGAGTAGAGACACATTTACATTTGCATATTATCAAGGTTAAAAATGATTATGTTTTAGTCAAATATTATATCTCTTTGGGCTTCTTACGGTCATTTTGCAGTCTTCTAATTATATATAACTATGTTCCGGGCCCCCCCGATCATTAGCGCGACTAAAGCTGTCCAATGAAAGCGGACACCACTGATAGAAATAAAAACAGACAGAGGCCCAGTCTACAATAGTCAAATGTTTATTTACGGGAACGTTCTGCCTATCGTTTCCTGTACATTGGTCTATATACCTCACATTTCGTCATAAATCCTCTCAGAAACAATGACAATATAGTTCAGAAGTCTTCCTGTCATACATTGTCTGCCACCTGTTATACAATCTACTACAAGCCCAAGGTCTCTCCCCTCCCTGGGTGAGGACAGAATGTCCTGTAAGGAACACAGTAGTAGAGCTTGTCTGTCGATAGCTCCTCTTATCTCATACATTGTCTCACACTTGCACCCTGCTTACATACTAAAAAGGAACAAAAAGTCTTTGTCCTAATTCTGACTAAAACCACACACATCAGATTTATAGAGGTATGATTCTAATAAATTTCATACAATCATACAATGACAGGGTAGTTTTAGTTATAGTTCTACGTTAAATGTATACATCATTTAGTCGTTATTCATAAAAATCCCATAACACACCACAACACAGTAAAGATGTGGACAGCAATTATCCCCGAATGCTAATCAATAAAAAATGCCTGTAAAATTCACTGCTCTGTTTTTTTGCTTGTTTACAGCTGGTCATGTCATAGGGGCCCGTTTTGTTACATCACCAACATTATGAATATGGCCCAACTCGCTTAAATATATGGCTCTGCTCAAAAGGTAGTGCACTATGGGAAACTACCCTGAAAATCCAGACCTGTTTTATTTATATTTAAACTTCTTGAACCAGACTGGTACCCAGGCTATAACCTACCCACAACATAACACACCGTAATCAAACTTTAGACTACAACAAGTGACACCATGTTAGCCATAAATAGGCTCTACCTCTGACCACAACAACGGAAGAAGCCATACCTCCATGAGGTTAGTGATGAAGAAGTTGTCCTGTAGAGCGGATACTCCTTTCTCTGGTAGGATGGACGTCTGTCGACACACAGGACACGACAACGTCAGAGACTCTGGAGGGATGTAGTTCTGTAAACAGCTGAAGAGAGAGAGAGAGAGATAGGGGAGATGGGGGGAGAGAGAGAGAAATAAGGGGAAGGACAGAGGAAGAAAGAGGGGGAGAGAGAGTGAGTGAGAAAGAGAGTGAGTGAAAGGGAGAGAGTGAGGGAGAGAGAAAGGGAGAGAGAGCGAGAGAGAGAGAGGGAGAGGGAGGGAGAGAGTGAGTGAAAGGGAGAGAGACAGAGGGAGTGAAAGGGAGAGAGAGAGAGAGAGGGAGGGTGAAAGGGAGAAAGGGTTTGCAAAAGGGGGAGAAACAGAAAGAACAGATTTCTGTTACAAATGATAACGCAATATGCAACCGCTTTGGGACGTGTATATCTGTTAATACTCTATTGCTTTGCCAGGCGCGCATCACTGTCATACCAAAAGAGCCTGAGCCAGGGAAAGCTGACAACCTTCCTGTCAAGCATAACAGAGAGAGAGAGAGAGGGGGAGGGATATAGAGAGGGGAGAGAGAGAGGGGGAGGGATATAGAGAGGGGAGAGAGAGAGGGGGAGGGATATAGAGAGGGGAGAGAGAGAGGGGGAGGGATATAGAGAGGGGAGAGCGAGAGGGGGAGGGATATAGAGAGGGGAGAGAGAGAGGGGGAGGGAGAGAGAGAGGGGAGAGAGAGAGGGGGAGGGATATAGAGAGGGGAGAGAGAGAGGGGGAGGGATATAGAGAGGGGAGAGAGAGAGGGGGAGGGATATAGAGAGGGGAGAGAGAGAGGGGGAGGGATATAGAGAGGGGAGAGCGAGAGGGGGAGGGATATAGAGAGGGGAGAGCGAGAGGGGGAGGGATATAGAGAGGGGAGAGAGAGAGGGGGAGGGATATAGAGAGGGGAGAGAGAGAGGGGGAGGGATATAGAGGGGAGAGAGAGAGGGGGAGGGATATAGAGAGGGGAGAGAGAGAGGGGGAGGGATATAGAGGGGAGAGAGAGAGGGGGAGGGATATAGAGGGGAGAGAGAGAGGGGGAGGGATATAGAGAGGGGAGAGCGAGAGGGGGAGGGATATAGAGAGGGGAGAGCGAGAGGGGGAGGGATATAGAGGGGAGAGAGAGAGGGGGAGGGATATAGAGAGGGGAGAGCGAGAGGGGGAGGGATATAGAGAGGGGAGAGCGAGAAGTGTTAAGTGTTTCATGAGACAGTACTTCTTTCTCTTTCCCTCTGTCACCTATTTCTCTCTCTCTCTCTAACTCTCTCTTGCTCTCCTCCCTTTCATCACATGTCTCTTTTCATCCTGAGGACACCTAAGATCTGCAGTCTGAGACACAGACAGACACCAGCTACAGACACCAGCTACAGACACCAGCTAGAGATACCTACATACACCAGCTGCAGACACCAGCTGCAGACACCACATACAGACACCAGCTACATACAGCCACAGACAGCTACAGACACCAGCTACAGACACCAGCTACAGACACCAGCTACAGACACCAGCTACATACACCAGCTACAGACACCAGCTACAGACACCAGCTACAGACACCAGCTACATACACCAGCTACAGACACCAGCTACAGACACCAGCTACAGACACCAGCTACAGACACCAGCTACATACACCAGCTACAGACACCAGCTACAGACACCAGCTACAGACACCAGCTACAGACACCAGCTACAGACACCAGCTAGAGATACCTACATACACCAGCTGCAGACACCAGCTACAGACACCACATACAGACACCAGCTACATACAGCCACAGACAGCTACAGACACCAGCTACAGACACACACAGACACCGACAGGCACCTACAGACACCAGCGACAGACACCAGCTACTGCCATCTACAGACACCCACAGACACCAGCTACAGACACCTACAGACACCAGCTACAGACACCTAGAGATAGCTCTATGCATAAACAGTAACCTAAAGTAAAGTAACTTTAAGTAACGTTTTGGGGTCGAATCCTTCGTTAAATTCAATCTATGTTCAATTTATGAATATTGTTGCACTCCTATACAGAGAAATGTCAAATAAAACTGACTCGAATTGAAAGAGATTGAACGACTGATTGTTTTCCTCGTGTGTGTCTGTGAGTTTGCCCATGTGCATGCGTGTGCCTGGTTGATTATGATGCCATGTTGGTACCAAGCCCTCCGACACCCCCAGCTCTCTTCCCTCCCTCCTCCATCTAAAAGCCTCTGATAGAGGCGGTGTTTTGTTTCTGAAAGAGAGAGAGAGAGAGAAGGATAGAGAGAGAGGGGGACAGAGAGTGAAAGAGAAGGATAGAGAGAGAGGTAGAAAGAAAGATAGATAGAGGGATTTTTAATCGTCTCTGACTACCTTTCAACAATGGCCGTCTCTCAGATTGCTGCATGGTGTTGGCAGATCTTAAAACTCAGGAACGCACTTAGAAACTTTAGTACCTTTTAGAACCGTTTGGAACCTTTTAGAGCCTTTAGAAGTTTTAGAACATTTAGATTTTTTTTTAGAACCTTTAGAACATTAGAACCTGTATAACGTTAGAAACTTTAGACCCTTTTAGAACCTTTAGAACATTTAGAACCTTTAGAAGCTCTAGAACCTTTAGAACCTTTAGAAGCTCTAGAAGCTTTAGAACGTTTAGACGCTCTATAAGCTCTAGAAACTTAACACATTTAACACCTTTAGAACCTTTAGAAACTTTAGAACCATTAGAAACCTTTAGAAGCTTTAGAACCTTTAGAAGCTTTAAAAGCTATAAGCTTTAGAACCTTTAGAACCTTCAGAAGCTCTATAAGCTTTAGAAGCTTTAAAAGCTCTATAAGCTTTAAAACCTTTTAAAAACTTTAGAAGCTTAAGAAGCTTTAGAACCTTTTAAAACCTTTAGAAGCTCTAGAAGCTTTAGAAACTCTAGAAGCTTTAGAACCTTTAGAACCTTTAGACGCTTTAAAAGCTTTAAAAGCTCTAGAAGCTTTAGAATGTTTAGAAGCTTTAGAAGGTTTAGAAGCTTTAGAACCTTTTAAAACCTTTAGAAGCTCTATAAGCTTTAGAACCTTTAGAAACTTTAGAACCTTTAGAAGCTTTAAAAGCTCTGTAAGCTTTAGAACATTTAGAAGCTTTAGAAGCGTTAGAAGCTTTAGAACCTTTAGAACCTTTAGAACCTTTAGAAGCTTTAAAAGCTCTGTAAGCTTTAGAACATTTAGAAGCTTTAGAAGTGTTAGAAGCTTTAGAACCTTTTAAAACCTTTAGACGCTCTAGAAGCTTTAGAACCTTTAGAAACTTTAGAACCTTTAGAACCTTTAGAAGCTTTAAAAGCTCTGTAAGCTTTAGAACATTTAGAAGCTTTAGAAGTGTTAGAAGCTTTAGAACCTTTTAAAACCTTTAGACGCTCTAGAAGCTTTAGAACCTTTAGAAACTTTAGAACCTTTAGAAGCTTTAAAAGCTCTATAAGCTTTAGAACCTTTAGAAACGTTAGAACCTTTAGAAGCTTTAAAAGCTCTATAAGCTTTAGAACCTTTAGAAACTTTAGAACCTTTAGAAGCTTTAAAAGCTCTATAAGCTTTAGAACCGTTAGGACGTTTAGAAGGTTTAGAACCTTTAGAACCTTTGGAAGCTCTAGAACCGTTAGAAACTTTTAAAACCTGTCAAACCTTTAGAATCTATCTATGTGATTACCACACTGAACACCTACACCACCCGATGTCACAGGAAGGCCAAAAAGATCCTCAAGGACAACAACCACCCGAGCCACTGCCTGTTCACCCTGCTATCATCCAGAAGGCGAGGTCAGTACAGGTGCATCAAAGCAGGGACCGAGAGACTGAAAAACAGCTTCTATCTCAAGGCCATCAGACTGTTAAACAGCCACCACTAGCACATTAGAGGCTGCGGTCAACATACAGACTTGAAATCCCTGGCCACTTTAATAAACGGATCACTAGTCACTTTAATAACGCCACTTTAATCATGTTTACATATCTTACATTACTCATCTCATATGTATATACTGTATTTTATCTATTGCATCTTGCCTATGCCGCTCTGTCATCGCTCATCCATATATTTACATGTATATATTCTTATTCCATTCCTTTACTTAGATTTGTGTGTATTAGGTAGTTGTGAAATTGTTAGATTACTTGTTAGAAATTACTGCACTGTCGGAACTAGAAGCACAAGCATTTCGCTACACTCGCATTAACATCTGCTAACCATGTGAATGTGACCAATACGATTTGATTTTAGTTATTTTTGAGCTAACGGTAAGTAATTTAGTAGGGTAGGGTTTAGGGGTTAGGGTGTATAAGTAGGGTTAGGGTAGTGGTTAGGGTTTAAGGGTTTAGGGGTTAGGTTGGTTAGCGTGTATAAGTAGGGTTAGGGTAGTGGTTAGGGTTTAGGGGTTAGGGGCTAGGGTGGTTAGCGTGTATAAGTAGGGTTAGGGTAGTGGTTAGGGTTTAGGGGTTAGGGTAGTGGTAGTGGTAAGGGTATATATAGGGTGTAGTGGTTAGGGTACAGGGTACAGGGTAGGCTTACTTCTCACAGAAGGTGTGGAGGCAGGGCAGGACTTTAGGGTTGTGATAGTGGTTAGGGTATAGGATGTAGGGTGTAGGGGTTAGGGTGTAGTGTAAACTTACTTCTCACAGAAGGTGTGGAGGCAGGGCAGGACTTTAGGGTTGTGGTAGTGGTTAGGGTATAGGATGTAGGGTGTAGGGGTTAGGGTGTAGTGTAAACTTACTTCTCACAGAAGGTGTGGAGGCAGGGCAGGACTTTGGGATTGTGGTAGTGGTCTAGACAGATGCTGCAGACCAGGAACTGTTTGTCGATCTGCCGGACCACCGGGCTGGTGCCGCCTGTCTCCCGCTGCGCCATGGGAACAGACATTCACACACACAGCCAGCCACCGCCACTACACTTAACCTGCAGAGAAGGAGAGAGAGAGAGATGTCTTTATTCGTTTTGAACTTTTGGGAGTGTAATGTTTACTGTAAACGTTTTTATTGTTTATTTCAGAGAGAGAGAGAGAGAGAGAGAGAGACAGAGAGAGAGACAGAGAGACAGAGAGAGAGAGAGAGACAGAGAGAGAGACAGAGAGACAGAGAGAGAGAGAGAGAGAGAGAGAGAGAGAGAGAGAGAGAGGGGTGGTTGTGAGTAGTGGGGCCTGTGGTTGTGACTAGCGGTGGGGCCTGTGGTGGAAGTAGTGGTGGGCCTGTGGTTGTGAGTAGCGGTGGGGACTGTGGTTGTGAGTAGCAGTGAGCCTGTGGTTGTGAGTAGTGATGGGGCCTGTGGTTGTGAGTAGTGATGGGGCCTGTGGTTGTGAGTAGCAGTGAGCCTGTGGTTGTGAGTAGCAGTGAGCCTGTGGTTGTGAGTAGCAGTGAGCCTGTGGTTGTGAGTAGCAGTGAGCCTGTGGTTGTGAGTAGCGGTGGGGACTGTGGTTGTGAGTAGTGATGGGGACTGTATTTGCATTTGTATTTACTTAGGCCTCACTCCCCCCTATCTGAGATATCTACTGTAGCCCTCATCCTCCACATACAACATCCGTTCTGCCAGTCACATTCTGTTAAAGGTCCCCAAAGAACACACATCCCTGGGTCGCTCGTCTTTTCAGTTCGCTGCAGCTAGCGACTGGAACGAGCTGCAACAAACACTCAAACTGGACAGTTTTATCTCCATCTCTTCATTCAAAGGCTCAATCATGGACACTCTTACTGACAGTTGTGGCTGCTTTGCGTGATGTAATGTTGTCTCTACCTTCTTGCCCTTTGTGCTGTTGTCTGTGCCCAATCATGGCTGTACCCTGTGCTGCTACCATGTTGTGATGCTACCCTGTTGTTGTCATGTTGTGTTGCTACCATGTTGTTGTCATGTTGTGATGCTACCCTGTTGTTGTCATGTTGTGATGCTACCCTGTTGTTGTCATGTTGTGATGCTACCCTGTTGTTGTCATGTTGTGTTGCTACCATGTTGTTGTTATGTTGTGTTGCTACCATGTTGTTGTTATGTTGTGTTGCTACCATGTTGTTGTTATGTTGTGTTGCTACCATGTTGTTGTTTTCATGTTGTGTTGCTACCATGTTGTGATGCTACCATGTTGTTGTCATGTTGTGTTGCTACCATGTTGTTGTTTTCATGTTGTGTTGCTACCATGTTGTTGTTGTGTTGTGTTGCTACCATGTTGTTGTTTTCATGTTGTGTTGCTACCATGTTGTGATGCTACCATGTTGTTGTCATGTTGTGTTGCTACCATGTTGTTGTTTTCATGTTGTGTTGCTACCATGTTGTTGTTATGTTGTGTTGCTACCATGTTGTTGTTTTCATGTTGTGTTGCTACCATGTTGTGATGCTACCATGTTGTTGTCATGTTGTGTTGCTACCATGTTGTTGTTTTCATGTTGTGTTGCTACCATGTTGTTGTTGTCATGTTGTGTTGCTACCAAGCTGTGTTGTCATGTGTTCCTGCCTTGCTATGTTGTTGTCTTAGGTCTCTCTTTATGTAGTGTTGTCTCTTGTTGTCATAATGTGTGTTTAGTCCTATATTTTTATGCAATTCATTTTTTTTTTTTAATCCCAGCCCCCGTCCCCGCAGGAGGCCTTTTGCCTTTTGGTAGGACGTCATTGTAAATAAGAATTTGTTCTTAACTTACTTGCCTAGTTAAATAAAGGTTTAATATATATATAAAAAAATTTAAACACACACACACGCACACAAATAGGTCAAGTGACACAAGTGTCCATCCAAACCTCACATAAAAACAAGACTGTACAGCATACACTGAGTGTACAAAACATTAAGAACACCTGCTCTTTCCATGACATAGACTGACCAGGTGAATCCAGGTGAAAGCTATGATCCCTTATTGATGTCACCTGTTAAATCCACTTCAAATCAGTATAGATTGTCCCGTGTAGTTCGTAAAGCATGTCGCTTTACAACAGCAGGATCGTGGGTTAGCTTCCCACCAGGAGAACAAATATGTACGTGCAGTAATGTGTAGTTTGTAGATGCTGTTCGAGGAACTAGAAGCATTCCTAGTGGGTCAGGGGATTTACAATTTATGTTCCTGACACACATTAAAACACGCACACACATACGCACACATGCACACACACACACATGCACACGCACGTATGCACATGCAAGCGTAAACAAACATTCGACCCCCCACCCCCCATTCTGCACATCTGCCACAGATATACTGGAGTCTTAAATCTGAGGCGGACTCCCTGCTGTTACCGTGCTGACGCTGATCTGGATAACACACACACACATACACACACACACATCCACATACACACATCCACATACACACATGCACATACACACATGCACATACACACATGCACACATATATGCACACACACACACTCAAGCATGCACACACACACACGACACACACATGCACGCACACAAACACACACACACACGTACACGCGTACACACACACTCTCTCGTTCTGTTCTTTTCTCTCACTCTATATATAACACTACCCACCCTATACACTACCCACCCTATATACTACCACCCTATACACCACCCACCCTATACACTACCCACCCTATACACTACCCACCCTATATACTACCACCCTATACACTACCCACCCTATACACTACCACCCTATATACTACCACCCTATACACTACCACCCTATATACTACCACCCTATACACTACCACCCTATATACTACCACCCTATACACTACCACCCTATATACTACCACCCTATATACTACCACCCTATATACTACCACCCTATACACTACCACCCTATAAACTACCCACCCTATATACTACCACCCTATATACTACCACCCTATATACTACCACCCTATATACTACCACCCTATACACTACCCACCCTATATACTACCCACCCTATATACTACCCACCCTATACACTACCACCCTATATACTACCCACCCTATATTCTACCCACCTTATACACTACCCACCCTATATACTACCACCCTAAATACTACCACCCTATATACTACCACCCTATACACTACCCACCCTATATACTACCCACCCTATATACTACCCACCCTATACACTACCACCCTATATACTACCCACCCTATATACTACCACCCTATACACTACCCACCCTATATACTACCCACCCTATACACTACCCACCCTATACACTACCACCCTATATACTACCACCCTATATACTACCACCCTATATACTACCACCCTATACACTACCACCCTATATACTACCACCCTATATACTACCCACCCTATATACTACCACCCTATATACTACCACCCTATATACTACCACCCTATATACTACCACCCTATATACTACCACCCTATACACTACCACCCTATATACTACCACCCTATATACTACCCACCTTATATATACTACCACCCTATATACTACCACCCTATATACTACCCACCCTATATACTACCACCCTATATACTACCCACCCTATATACTACCACCCTATATACTATCCACCTTATATACTACCACCCTATATACTACCACCCTATATACTACCCACCCTATATACTACCACCCTATATACTACCCACCCTATATACTACCACCCTATATACTACCCACCCTATATACTACCCACCCTATATACTACCACCCTATATACTACACACCCTATATACTACCACCCTATATACTACCACCCTATATACTACCCACCCTATATATACTACCACCCTATATACTACCACCCTATATACTACCCACCCTATATATACTACCCACCCTATATACTACCCACCCGATATACTACCCACCCTATATACTACCCACCCTATATACTACCACCCTATATACTACCCACCCTATATATACTACCACCCTATATACTACCACCCTATATACTACCCACCCTATATACTACCCACCCTATATACTACCCACCCTATACACTACCCACCTTATATACTATCCACCTTATATACTACCACCCTATATACTACCACCCTATATACTACCCACCCTATATACTACCACCCTATATACTACCCACCCTATATACTACCACCCTATATACTACCACCCTATATACTACCCACCCTATATATACTACCCACCCTATATACTACCCACCCTATATACTACCACCCTATATACTACCACCCTATATACTACCCACCCTATATATACTACCCACCCTATATACTACCCACCCTATATACTACCACCCGATATACTACCCACCCTATACACTACCCACCCTATATACTACCCACCTTATATACACTACCCACCCTATACACTACCCACCCTATATATACTACCCACCCTATATACTACCCACCCTATATACTACCACCCGATATACTACCCACCCTATACACTACCACCCTATATACTACCACCCTATATACTACCCACCCTATATACTACCACCCTATATACTACCCACCTTATACACTACCCACCCTATATACTACCACCCGATATACTACCCACCCTATACACTACCACCCTATATACTACCACCCTATATACTACCCACCCTATATACTACCACCCTATATACTACCCACCTTATACACTACCCACCCTATATACTACCACCCGATATACTACCCACCCTATACACTACCCACCCTATACACTACCACCCTATATACTACCCACCTTATACACTACCCACCCTATATACTACCACCCGATATACTACCCACCCTATACACTACCCACCCTATATACTACCACCCGATATACTACCCACCCTATACACTACCACCCTATATACTACCCACCTTATACACTACCCACCCTATATACTACCACCCGATATACTACCCACCCTATACACTACCCACCCTATATACTACCCACCTAATACACTACCCACCCTATATACTACCACCCGATATACTACCCACCCTATACACTACCCACCCTATACACTACCACCCTATATACTACCCACCTTATACACTACCCACCCTATATACTACCACCCGATATACTACCCACCCTATACACTACCACCCTATATACTACCCACCCTATATACTACCCACCCTATACACTACCCACCCTATATACTACCCACCCTATACACTACCCACCCTATACACTACCACCCTATATACTACCCACCTTATACACTACCCACCCTATATACTACCACCCGATATACTACCCACCCTATACACTACCCACCCTATATACTACCACCTAATACACTACCCACCCTATATACTACCACCCGATATACTACCCACCCTATACACTACCCACCCTATACACTACCACCCTATATACTACCCACCTTATACACTACCCACCCTATATACTACCACCCGATATACTACCCACCCTATACACTACCACCCTATATACTACCCACCCTATATACTACCCACCCTATACACTACCCACCCTATATACTACCCACCTTATACACTACCCACCCTATATACTACCACCCTATATACTACCCACCCTATATACTACCCACCCTATACACTACCCACCCTATATACTACCCACCTTATACACTACCACCCTATATACTATACCCTATACTCTACCACCCTATATACTATACCCTTTATACTACCCACCCATTCACATACAGACAGACATGACAGACTGACACCAAGCCAGACAGATTCCTTTACACTCTATCCTACATTTAGTGTGTAATCAAACCTTCTGTAGGAACATCCCATTGAGGTCAATCACATGACGTATCCTCCGCAGTATTCTAACCTTAGGTGGAGGATGTTGACATTAAAACAAAGAACGGGGAAGGAGCTCCACGTGTTCACCACGGCGACTTACAAAAAACAGAAACATCTCACTTAAACTCAAAAGCAAGCGTTCTTCAACATGACGTGTGTACTACTCCATGGAGCAGAGACATGCAGGTATTAGACTAATCTTGAGCGTAAAGCGGTCTGAGCGGATTTCTAATATATACGAAAGAAATTAAAACGAAGTCGAGTACCATTCAAGAGCAGGATTAGAGATGGGTCGGCCACTCAGTCTGGAGAGGCCCAGAGAAAATCACAAAACATGACCAGGAATGGAATCCATAAGGAAAGCGAATAGGAGGGCGTCCAACAATGACCTGGTGTAGGTGTCTAGACCCAGAAATCAAGAGAAACAAAGTCCTCACCCTGTGGTCTCTTCATCATCCAAATACATTGGACTCAAACAACAACACTTCAACCAATCCAATAGTATCCATTTTGACTTCTGTGTCACTGTCACTAGTACAACTGGTTGAAAACAAGATGTCGCCGACAGCTGAACTGAATGTGAACGATCGAACTGGTTCAGTGTGATTTTTGTTGTTCTTGTGTGTTTCTGTACTTTGTCCCCACAAAGCTATCCTGGATTTGCCTATTAACAAGGGTGGTGGTGTGTAGGGGATAAGACACACACACACACACACACACACACACACACACACACACACACACACACACACACACACATATATACTACCCACCCTATATACTACCACCCTATATACTACCCACCCTATATACTACCACCCTATATACTACCACCCTATATACTACCCACCCTATATATACTACCCACCCTATATACTACCCACCCTATATACTACCACCCTATATACTACCACCCTATATACTACCCACCCTATATATACTACCCACCCTATATACTACCCACCCTATATACTACCACCCGATATACTACCCACCCTATACACTACCCACCCTATATACTACCCACCTTATATACACTACCCACCCTATACACTACCCACCCTATATATACTACCCACCCTATATACTACCCACCCTATATACTACCACCCGATATACTACCCACCCTATACACTACCACCCTATATACTACCACCCTATATACTACCCACCCTATATACTACCACCCTATATACTACCCACCTTATACACTACCCACCCTATATACTATCACCCGATATACTACCCACCCTATACACTACCCACCCTATATACTACCCACCCTATATACTACCCACCCTATATACTACCCACCCTATATACTACCCACCTTATACACTACCCACCCTATATACTACCACCCGATATACTACCCACCCTATACACTACCCACCCTATACACTACCACCCTATATACTACCCACCTTATACACTACCCACCCTATATACTACCACCCGATATACTACCCACCCTATACACTACCCACCCTATATACTATGCACCAAAACCCTATGCACCAAAACACTACCCACCTTATACACTACCCACCCTATATACTACCACCCTATATACTACCCACCCTATATACTACCCACCCTATACACTACCACCCTATATACTACCCATCCTATATACTACCCACCCTATACACTACCCACCCTATATACTACCCACCTTATACACTACCCACCCTATATACTACCACCCTATATACTACCCACCCTATACACTACCCACCCTATACACTACCCACCCTATATACTACCCACCTTATACACTACCACCCTATATACTATACCCTATACTCTACCACCCTATATACTATACCCTTTATACTACCCACCCATTCACATACAGACAGACATGACAGACTGACACCAAGCCAGACAGATTCCTTTACACTCTATCCTACATTTAGTGTGTAATCAAACCTTCTGTAGGAACATCCCATTGAGGTCAATCACATGACGTATCCTCCGCAGTATTCTAACCTTAGGTGGAGGATGTTGACATTAAAACAAAGAACGGGGAAGGAGCTCCACGTGTTCACCACGGCGACTTACAAAAAACAGAAACATCTCACTTAAACTCAAAAGCAAGCGTTCTTCAACATGACGTGTGTACTACTCCATGGAGCAGAGACATGCAGGTATTAGACTAATCTTGAGCGTAAAGCGGTCTGAGCGGATTTCTAATATATACGAAAGAAATTAAAACGAAGTCGAGTACCATTCAAGAGCAGGATTAGAGATGGGTCGGCCACTCAGTCTGGAGAGGCCCAGAGAAAATCACAAAACATGACCAGGAATGGAATCCATAAGGAAAGCGAATAGGAGGGCGTCCAACAATGACCTGGTGTAGGTGTCTAGACCCAGAAATCAAGAGAAACAAAGTCCTCACCCTGTGGTCTCTTCATCATCCAAATACATTGGACTCAAACAACAACACTTCAACCAATCCAATAGTATCCATTTTGACTTCTGTGTCACTGTCACTAGTACAACTGGTTGAAAACAAGATGTCGCCGACAGCTGAACTGAATGTGAACGATCGAACTGGTTCAGTGTGATTTTTGTTGTTCTTGTGTGTTTCTGTACTTTGTCCCCACAAAGCTATCCTGGATTTGCCTATTAACAAGGGTGGTGGTGTGTAGGGGATAAGACACACACACACACACACACACACACACACACACACACACACACACACACACACACACACACACACACACACACACACACACACACACACACACACACACACACTTTCAGAGCCTGTTGGTCATACTGAGTTGACCTGCTTCTGCCCCACAACTAACTAATCATCTGAGAACAGTACAAAGACATACAGTGTGTATGTGTGTGTGTGTGTGTGTGTGTGTGTGTGTGTGTGTGTGTGTGTGTGTGTGTGTGTGTGTGTGTGTGTGTGTGTGTGTGTGTGCACGCGCAGGGCTGGCACAATTACCATAGAACTGTGTAATCGACGGTTATGGATGAAGACCGTCATCTAAATCAAACAATAAATAAATAACCGGCATAACCATAAAAAAAAAAAAACGCTGACTGAAGACGGGACTGCCGGGCAGTTGTGTAGTTGAGTCCAGTTCAGTCCGTTTCTACGGTAACGTGGACAATCAACAACGTAATGTTGCTCCTTCCTGAAACAAGATAGTATCGAAAGAGTCTTCAGTTGCCTAGGCAACTGCCCCCCACAATGCAGAAGCAGGACACATAGAAATAACGTGGAACCTCTGAAGTTTACCGTATGCTTCCAACCCTAAACAGTTTGAGCATATATTATGACCAAATATTTTGACGTTTTTTTGTTCGTTTTGGTGTGTCGGCAGGGTTTATATTTTTTTCAGCTGTTCGAGCACACACTTTTTTTTCTTGAGGCTAGTCAAAGTTCGGTATCTGAAGTCTTCGGTCCTTCGACCGTGATTGGTCAAAAGAAGGGATTCTTCAAGAAGTGTTTGTTGTCATTCAACGAGAGACAACTAGTTGTCATGCCTATTTTTTTCCACTTGAGAAATACTGCACCAAAACATATTATTTATATGTCAAATTGACTAACTAAGACCTCTGAACAAAACGTAATGTATTACAGATTTCTTGATTTATCTATGCGTACTACTAGTATACGTTTGCACTTGCCTTTAAAAATCGCAAACGTATTATTATATGTTGACTAACCAATCGCAGTGAAATTAGATTTAAATCTAGTCATGATCAGTTTCGTTATTAAAGTTTAGTAGATGCAGTCAGTTGTTGACATTGTTGGTTGGCTAGCAAGCACTTGACGTTACACATCGTTCACTGTTGGGAAAACTGGTCCAGGTACTTGATAGCTAGCTATCGTTAGTTTAATTTAAATAAAGCTAAATTATGTGCTAATATGAAAGTTAAACTGTAAACTATAAAGTATAACCCACCATAGCTTAAATTATCAATGAGGTCCCGGGTGGAGGGTTCTTGGGTTGAACGTGGACGAACGTGGACGAGTACAACCCACACCACCGTCACATAGAGCACCGCCCACCGGGCGTGGAAAGTCTCCTTGTTCCTCTGTGTACACTCCGCCCATCGGGTGTGGAAAGTTCTCTTGTTCCTCTTTGTACACACCGCTCACCGGACTGCTAGTCCAACCATTATGCCATAATTGACTTGAATGGTGACGCCTGTTATACTCATTCTATCTCTATGGCAGCACATGCAGTCAATAGCGAAGGACAGGAGATAATGTGTGTGTCCCCCGACAAAAAAGAAAACGGATATTACAGAGACCGCGGTCATTTGGCTGGGCAGTTACCGTCATGCAAAGTTCTATGACCTCACAACCCTATGTGTGGTCCAGATCAACCTAATATCCTGTAGTCTCAGTACAGAACTAGTGATCAACCTAATATCCTGCAGTCTCAGTCTCAGTACAGAACTAGTGATCAACCTAATACCCTGCAGTCTCAGTACAGAACTAGTGATCAACCTAATATCCTGCAGTCTCAGTCTCAGTACAGAACTAGTGATCAACCTAATACCCTGCAGTCTCAGTACAGAACTAGTGATCAACCTAATATCCTGTAGTCTCAGTACAGTACAGAACTAGTGATCAACCTAATACCCTGCAGTCTCAGTACAGAACTAGTGATCAACCTAATATCCGGCAGTCTCAGTACAGAACTAGTGATCAACCTAATACCCTGCAGTCTCAGTACAGAACTAGTGATCAACCTAATACCCTGCAGTCTCAGTACAGAACTAGTGATCAACCTAATACCCTGCAGTCTCAGTACAGAACTAGTGATCAACCTAATACCCTGCAGTCTCAGTACAGAACTAGTGATCAACCTAATATCCTGCAGTCTCAGTACGGAACTAGTGATCAGCCTAATACCCTGCAGTCTCAGTACAGAACTAGTGATCAACCTAATATCCTGCAGTCTCAGTACAGTACAGAACTAGTGATCAACCTAATACCCTGCAGTCTCAGTACAGAACTAGTGATCAGCCTAATACCCTGCAGTCTCAGTACAGAACTAGTGATCAACCTAATACCCTGCAGTCTCAGTACAGAACTAGTGATCAACCTAATACCCTGCAGTCTCAGTACAGAACTAGTGATCAACCTAATATCCTGCAGTCTCAGTACGGAACTAGTGATCAGCCTAATACCCTGCAGTCTCAGTACAGAACTAGTGATCAACCTAATATCCTGCAGTCTCAGTACAGAACTAGTGATCAACCTAATATCCTGCAGTCTCAGTACAGAACTAGTGATCAACCTAATACCCTGCAGTCTCAGTACAGAACTAGTGATCAACCTAATACCCTGCAGTCTCAGTACAGAACTAGTGATCAACCTAATATCCTGCAGTCTCAGTACAGAACTAGTGATCAACCTAATACCCTGCAGTCTCAGTACCGAACAGAACTAGTGATCAACCTAATATCCTGCAGTCTCAGTACAGAACTAGTGATCAACCTAATATCCTGTAGTCTCAGTACAGAACTAGTGATCAACCTAATACCCTGCAGTCTCAGTACAGAACTAGTGATCAACCTAATACCCTGCAGTCTCAGTACCGAACAGAACTAGTGATCAACCTAATACCCTGCAGTCTCATTACAGAACTAGTGATCAACCTAATACCCTGCAGTCTCAGTACAGAACTAGTGATCAACCTAATATCCTGCAGTCTCAGTACAGAACTAG
The DNA here is from genome assembly GCF_045679555.1 of Salvelinus alpinus. Classification (NCBI taxonomy): domain Eukaryota; kingdom Metazoa; phylum Chordata; class Actinopteri; order Salmoniformes; family Salmonidae; genus Salvelinus; species Salvelinus alpinus. Next base: position 41,921,018 of record NC_092109.1, read on the forward strand.
TGATCAACCTAATACCCTGCAGTCTCATTACAGAACTAGTGATCAACCTAATATCCTGCAGTCTCAGTACAGAACTAGTGATCAACCTAATACCCTGCAGTCTCAGTACAGAACTAGTGATCAACCTAATACCCTGCAGTCTCAGTACAGAACTAGTGATCAACCTAATACCCTGCAGTCTCAGTACAGAACTAGTGATCAACCTAATACCCTGCAGTCTCAGTACAGAACTAGTGATCAACCTAATATCCGGCAGTCTCAGTACAGAACTAGTGATCAACCTAATACCCTGCAGTCTCAGTACAGAACTAGTGATCAGCCTAATACCCTGCAGTCTCAGTACAGAACTAGTGATCAACCTAATACCCTGCAGTCTCAGTACAGAACTAGTGATCAGCCTAATACCCTGCAGTCTCAGTACAGAACTAGTGATCAACCTAATACCCTGCAGTCTCAGTACAGAACTAGTGATCAACCTAATACCCTGCAGTCTCAGTACAGAACTAGTGATCAACCTAATATCCTGCAGTCTCAGTACGGAACTAGTGATCAGCCTAATACCCTGCAGTCTCAGTACAGAACTAGTGATCAACCTAATATCCTGCAGTCTCAGTACAGAACTAGTGATCAACCTAATATCCTGCAGTCTCAGTACAGAACTAGTGATCAACCTAATACCCTGCAGTCTCAGTACAGAACTAGTGATCAACCTAATATCCTGCAGTCTCAGTACAGAACTAGTGATCAACCTAATACCCTGCAGTCTCAGTACAGAACTAGTGATCAACCTAATACCCTGCAGTCTCAGTACCGAACAGAACTAGTGATCAACCTAATATCCTGCAGTCTCAGTACAGAACTAGTGATCAACCTAATATCCTGCAGTCTCAGTACAGAACTAGTGATCAACCTAATACCCTGCAGTCTCAGTACCGAACAGAACTAGTGATCAACCTAATATCCTGCAGTCTCAGTACAGAACTAGTGATCAGCCTAATACCCTGCAGTCTCAGTACAGAACTAGTGATCAACCTAATATCCTGCAGTCTCAGTACAGAACTAGTGATCAACCTAATACCCTGCAGTCTCAGTACAGAACTAGTGATCAACCTAATACCCTGCAGTCTCAGTACCGAACAGAACTAGTGATCAACCTAATATCCTGCAGTCTCAGTACAGAACTAGTGATCAGCCTAATACCCTGCAGTCTCAGTACAGAACTAGTGATCAACCTAATACCCTGCAGTCTCAGTACCGAACAGAACTAGTGATCAACCTAATATCCTGCAGTCTCAGTACAGAACTAGTGATCAACCTAATATCCTGCAGTCTCAGTACAGAACTAGTGATCAACCTAATACCCTGCAGTCTCAGTACAGAACTAGTGATCAACCTAATACCCTGCAGTCTCAGTACCGAACAGAACTAGTGATCAACCTAATACCCTGCAGTCTCATTACAGAACTAGTGATCAACCTAATACCCTGCAGTCTCAGTACAGAACTAGTGATCAACCTAATATCCTGCAGTCTCATTACAGAACTAGTGATCAACCTAATATCCTGCAGTCTCAGTACAGAACTAGTGATCAACCTAATACCCTGCAGTCTCAGTACAGAACTAGTGATCAACCTAATACCCTGCAGTCTCAGTACAGAACTAGTGATCAACCTAATACCCTGCAGTCTCAGTACCGAACAGAACTAGTGATCAACCTAATACCCTGCAGTCTCAGTACAGAACTAGTGATCAACCTAATACCCTGCAGTCTCAGTACGGAACTAGTGATCAGCCTAATACCCTGCAGTCTCAGTACAGAACTAGTGATCAACCTAATATCCTGCAGTCTCAGTACAGAACTAGTGATCAACCTAATATCCTGCAGTCTCAGTACAGAACTAGTGATCAACCTAATACCCTGCAGTCTCAGTACAGAACTAGTGATCAACCTAATACCCTGCAGTCTCAGTACCGAACAGAACTAGTGATCAACCTAATATCCTGCAGTCTCAGTACAGAACTAGTGATCAACCTAATATCCTGCAGTCTCAGTACAGAACTAGTGATCAACCTAATACCCTGCAGTTTCAGTACAGAACTAGTGATCAACCTAATATCCTGCAGTCTCAGTACAGAACTAGTGATCAACCTAATATCCTGTAGTCTCAGTACAGTACAGAACTAGTGATCAACCTAATACCCTGCAGTCTCAGTACAGAACTAGTGATCAACCTAATACCCTGCAGTCTCATTACAGAACTAGTGATCAACCTAATACCCTGCAGTCTCAGTACAGAACTAGTGATCAACCTAATATCCTGCAGTCTCATTACAGAACTAGTGATCAACCTAATATCCTGCAGTCTCAGTACAGAACTAGTGATCAACCTAATACCCTGCAGTCTCAGTACAGAACTAGTGATCAACCTAATACCCTGCAGTCTCAGTACAGAACTAGTGATCAACCTAATACCCTGCAGTCTCAGTACAGAACTAGTGATCAACCTAATACCCTGCAGTCTCAGTACAGAACTAGTGATCAACCTAATATCCTGCAGTCTCAGTACGGAACTAGTGATCAGCCTAATACCCTGCAGTCTCAGTACAGAACTAGTGATCAACCTAATATCCTGCAGTCTCAGTACAGAACTAGTGATCAACCTAATATCCTGCAGTCTCAGTACAGAACTAGTGATCAACCTAATATCCTGCAGTCTCAGTACAGAACTAGTGATCAACCTAATACCCTGCAGTCTCAGTACAGAACTAGTGATCAACCTAATACCCTGCAGTCTCAGTACCGAACAGAACTAGTGATCAACCTAATATCCTGCAGTCTCAGTACAGAACTAGTGATCAACCTAATACCCTGCAGTCTCAGTACAGAACTAGTGATCAACCTAATACCCTGCAGTCTCAGTACCGAACAGAACTAGTGATCAACCTAATATCCTGCAGTCTCAGTACAGAACTAGTGATCAACCTAATATCCTGCAGTCTCAGTACAGAACTAGTGATCAACCTAATACCCTGCAGTCTCAGTACAGAACTAGTGATCAACCTAATACCCTGCAGTCTCAGTACCGAACAGAACTAGTGATCAACCTAATACCCTGCAGTCTCATTACAGAACTAGTGATCAACCTAATACCCTGCAGTCTCAGTACAGAACTAGTGATCAACCTAATATCCTGCAGTCTCATTACAGAACTAGTGATCAACCTAATATCCTGCAGTCTCAGTACAGAACTAGTGATCAACCTAATACCCTGCAGTCTCAGTACAGAACTAGTGATCAACCTAATACCCTGCAGTCTCAGTACAGAACTAGTGATCAACCTAATACCCTGCAGTCTCAGTACAGAACTAGTGATCAACCTAATACCCTGCAGTCTCAGTACAGAACTAGTGATCAACCTAATATCCTGCAGTCTCAGTACGGAACTAGTGATCAGCCTAATACCCTGCAGTCTCAGTACAGAACTAGTGATCAACCTAATACCCTGCAGTCTCAGTACAGAACTAGTGATCAACCTAATATCCTGCAGTCTCAGTACAGAACTAGTGATCAACCTAATACCCTGCAGTCTCAGTACAGAACTAGTGATCAACCTAATACCCTGCAGTCTCAGTACAGAACTAGTGATCAACCTAATACCCTGCAGTCTCAGTACCGAACAGAACTAGTGATCAACCTAATACCCTGCAGTCTCAGTACAGAACTAGTGATCAACTTAATACCCTGCAGTCTCAGTACAGAACTAGTGATCAACCTAATACCCTGCAGTCTCAGTACAGAACTAGTGATCAACCTAATACCCTGCAGTCGCCAGTTCAATAGAAAATAGCAAAAATAAAGTAAAATCATTGAATGAGTAGGTGTGTCCAAACTTTTGACTGGTACTGTGTAAATCTATGTACGTACATATGCATGTATGTATGTATGTATGTATGTTTGAAAAAAAAAATATTACGCAATAAGTAAAGTGTTGGTCCCATGTTTCATGAGCTGAAATAAAATATCCCAGCAGTTTTCCATACTCAGAAAAAGCTTATTTCTCTCAGATTTTGTGCAGAAATGTTTTTACGTCCCTGTTAGTGAGCATTTCTCCTTTGCCAAGATAGTCCATCCACCTGACAGTTGTGGCATATCAAGTGCTGATTAAACGGCATGATCATTACAGAGGTGCACCTTATGCTGGGCTGTAAAAGGCCACTCTAAAATGTGCAGTTTTGTCTCATAACACAACGCCACAGATGTCTCAAGTTTTGAGGGAGCGGTGCATTTGGCATGTTGACTGCAGGAATGTCCACCAGAGCTGTTGCCAGAGAATGGAATGCTAATTTCTATACCATATACTGCCTTCAACCTCGTTTAAAATAATTTGGCATTGTGTCCAACCGGCTTCACAACCACAGGCCACGTGTAACCAAACCAGCCCAGGAACTCCACATCAGGCTTCCTCACCTGCGGGATCTTCTGACAGCTGATGCAAATGTGGATTTTCTCAACCGAAGAGAATTAACACAATTTAATTTTATTGTTGGCAATTTCAATGCACAGAGATACTGTGACGTGATCCTGAGGCCCATTGTCGTGCCATTCATTCGTTCACCATCACCTCATGTTTCAGCATAATAATGCACGGTCCCATGTCACAAGGATCTGTACACAATTCCTGGAAGTTGAAGCAATCCCAGTTCTTCAATGGCATACTCACCAGACAATATCACCCGCCGAGCAAGTTTGGGATGCTCTGGATCGACGTCTACGACAGAGTTTTCCAGTTCCCGCCGTTATCCATCAACTTCACACAGCCATTGAAGAGAAGTGGGACAACACTCCACAGGCCACAATCAACAGCCTGATCAACTCCATGTGAAGGAGATGTGTCGCTCTGCATGAGGCAAATGGTGGTCACACCAGATACTGACTGGTTTTCTGATCCATTCCCATAACAAAACGAAACAAAGTTAACTGTGACCAACAGATGCATATCTGTATTCCCAGTCATGTGAAATCACTAGATTAGGGCCTCATGAATTTATTTAAATTGTCGGAAATCCTCCCTCACTCCCAGCTCTCCCTGCTCTCCCCAACAAATCCTCCCTCACTCCCAGCTCTCCCTGCTCTCCCCAACAAATCTTCCCTCACCCCCATCTCTCCCTGCTCTCCCCAACAAATCCTCCCTCACTCCCAGCTCTCCCTGCTCTCTCCAACAAATCCTCCCTCACTCCCAGCTCTCCCTGCTCTCCCCAACAAATCCTCCCTCACTCCCAGCTCTCCCTGCTCTCCCCAACAAATCCTCCCTCACTCCCAGCTCTCCCTGCTCTCCCCAACAAATCCTCCCTCACTCCCAGTTCTCCCTGCTCTCCCCAACAAATCCTCCCTCACTCCCAGCTCTCCTTGCTCTCCCCAACAAATCCTCCCTTACTCCCAGCTCTCCCTGCTCTCCCCAACAAATCCTCCCTCACTCCCAGTTCTCCCTGCTCTCCCCAACAAATCCTCCCTCACTCCCAGCTCTCCTTGCTCTCCCCAACAAATCCTCCCTCACTCCCAGCTCTCCCTGCTCTCCCCAACAAATCCTCCCTCACTCCCAGCTCTCCCTGCTCTCCCCAACAAATCCTCCCTCACTCCCATCTCTCCCTGCTCTCCCCAACAAATCCTCCCTCACTCCCAGCTCTCCCTGCTCTCCCCAACAAATCCTCCCTCACTCCCAGCTCTCCCTGCTCTCTCCAACAAATCCTCCCTCACTCCCAGCTCTCCCTGCTCTCCCCAACAAATCCTCCCTCACTCCCAGCTCTCCCTGCTCTCCCCAACAAATCCTCCCTCACTCCCAGCTCTCCCTGCTCTCCCCAACAAATCCTCCCTCACTCCCAGCTCTCCCTGCTCTCCCCAACAAATCCTCCCTCACTCCCAGCTCTCCCTGCTCTCCCCAACAAATCCTCCCTCACTCCCAGCTCTCCCCAACAAATCCTCCCTCACTCCCAGCTCTCCCAAACAAATCCTCCCTCACTCCCAGCTCTCCCAACAAATCTCCCTCACTCCCAGCTCTCCCCAACAAATCCTCCCTCACTCCAAGCTCTCCCCAACAAATCTCCCTCACTCCCAGCTCTCCCCAACAAATCCTCCCTCACTCCCAGCTCTCCCCAACAAATCCTCCCTCACTCCCAGCTCTCCCCAACAAATCCTCCCTCACTCCCAGCTCTCCCCAACAAATCCTCCCTCACTCCCAGCTCTCCCTGCTCTCCCCAACAAATCCTCCCTCACTCCCAGCTCTCCCCAACAAATCCTCCCTCACTCCCAGCTCTCCCCAACAAATCCTCCCTCACTCCCAGCTCTCCCCAACAAATCCTCCCTCACTCCCAGCTCTCCCCAACAAATCCTCCCTCACTCCCAGCTCTCCCCAACAAATCCTCCCTCACTCCCAGCTCTCCCTGCTCTCTCCAACAAATCCTCCCTCACTCCCAGCTCTCCCTGCTCTCCCCAACAAATCCTCCCTCACTCCCAGCTCTCCCTGCTCTCCCCAACAAATCCTCCCTCACTCCCAGCTCTCCCTGCTCTCCCCAACAAATCCTCCCTCACTCCCAGCTCTCCCTGCTCTCCCCAACAAATCCTCCCTCACTCCCAGCTCACCCTGCTCTCCCCAACAAATCCTCCCTCACTCCCGGCTCTCCCAAACAAATCTTCCCTCACTCCCAGCTCTCCCCAACAAATCTCCCTCACTCCCAGCTCTCCCCAACAAATCCTCCCTCACTCCCAGCTCTCCCCAATAAATCCTCCCTCACTCCCAGCTCTCCCCAACAAATCCTCCCTCACTCCCAGCTCTCCCCAACAAATCCTCCCTCACTCCCAGCTCTCCCTGCTCTTAGCCGGCTGGGATCAACAAATAACAGCAACAGAGAGACCTAGAGAGGCAGAAGAAGAGAGGAAATACAGCAGGGTCTGGGAGGGTAGAGACGCACACTGGGGGCGAGATAGCTGAAACAATAGCATTGCTCTGTGTCTATGTCACGGCCAATAACTTGTCCACTGAGTATAAACAATAAATAACACACACCCTCCTGTAGCACGCGACTGCTCGGTGGTAAACAAAAAAAACACACACACACACAC
>NC_092109.1:41938134-41978134 GCF_045679555.1 Salvelinus alpinus
TGATACGGGGTTACAGTAGAATGTGGACAACCAGGAGATGGAGACATTAATGATACGGGGTTACAGTAGAATGTGGACAACCAGGAGATGGTGGAGACATTAATGATACGGGGTTACAGTAGAATGTGGACAACCAGGAGATGGTGGAGACATTAATGATACGGGGTTACAGTAGAATGTGGACAACCAGGAGATGGTGGAGACATTAATGATACGGGGTTACAGTAGAATGTGGACAACTAGGAGATGGTGGAGACATTAATGATACGGGGTTACAGTAGAATGTGGACAACCAGGAGATGGTGGAGACATTAATGATACGGGGTTACAGTAGAATGTGGACAACCAGGAGATGTTGGTAACATTAATGATACGGGGTTACAGTAGAATGTGGACAACCAGGAGATGGTGGGGACATTAATGATACGGGGTTACAGTAGAATGTGGACAACCAGGAGATGTTGGGGACATTAATGATACGGGGTTACAGTAGAATGTGGACAACCAGGAGATGGTGGGGACATTAATGATACGGGGTTACAGTAGAATGTGGACAACCAGGAGATGGTGGAGACATTAATGATACGGGGTTACAGTAGAATGTGGACAACCAGGAGATGGAGACATTAATGATACGGGGTTACAGTAGAATGTGGACAACCAGGAGATGGTGGGGACATTAATGATACGGGGTTACAGTAGAATGTGGACAACCAGGAGATGGAGACATTAATGATACGGGGTTACAGTAGAATGTGGACAACCAGGAGATGGAGACATTAATGATACGGGGTTACAGTAGAATGTGGACAACCAGGAGATGGTGGAGACATTAATGATACGGGGTTACAGTAGAATGTGGACAACCAGGAGATGGTGGAGACATTAATGATACGGGGTTACAGTAGAATGTGAACAACCAGGAGATGGAGACATTAATGATACGGGGTTACAGTAGAATGTGGACAACCAGGAGATGGTGGAGACATTAATGATACGGGGTTACAGTAGAATGTGGACAACCAGGAGATGGAGACATTAATGATACGGGGTTACAGTAGAATGTGGACAACCAGGAGATGGTGGAGACATTAATGATACGGGGTTACAGTAGAATGTGGACAACCAGGAGATGGAGACATTAATGATACGGGGTTACAGTAGAATGTGGACAACCAGGAGATGGTGGAGACATTAATGATACGGGGTTACAGTAGAATGTGGACAACCAGGAGATGGAGACATTAATGATACGGGGTTACAGTAGAATGTGGACAACCAGGAGATGGTGGAGACATTAATGATACGGGGTTACAGTAGAATGTGGACAACCAGGAGATGGAGACATTAATGATACGGGGTTACAGTAGAATGTGGACAACCAGGAGATGGTGGAGACATTAATGATACGGGGTTACAGTAGAATGTGAACAACCAGGAGATGTTGGAGACATTAATGATACGGGGTTACAGTAGAATGTGGACAACCAGGAGATGGTGGAGACATTAATGATACGGGGTTACAGTAGAATGTGGACAACCAGGAGATGGTGGAGACATTAATGATACGGGGTTACAGTAGAATGTGGACAACCAGGAGATGTTGGGGACATTAATGATACGGGGTTACAGTAGAATGTGGACAACCAGGAGATGGTAACATTAATGATACGGGGTTACAGTAGAATGTGGACAACCAGGAGATGTTGGGGACATTAATGATACGGGGTTACAGTAGAATGTGGACAACCAGGAGATGGTGGAGACATTAATGATACGGGGTTACAGTAGAATGTGGACAACCAGGAGATGGTAACATTAATGATACGGGGTTACAGTAGAATGTGGACAACCAGGAGATGGTAACATTAATGATACGGGGTTACAGTAGAATGTGGACAACCAGGAGATGGTGGAGACATTAATGATACGGGGTTACAGTAGAATGTGGACAACCAGGAGATGGTGGAGACATTAATGATACGGGGTTACAGTAGAATGTGGACAACCAGGAGATGGTGGGGACATTAATGATACGGGGTTACAGTAGAATGTGGACAACCAGGAGATGGTGGGGACATTAATGATACGGGGTTACAGTAGAATGTGGACAACCAGGAGATGGTGGAGACATTAATGATACGGGGTTACAGTAGAATGTGGACAACCAGGAGATGGTGGAGACATTAATGATACGGGGTTACAGTAGAATGTGGACAACCAGGAGATGGAGACATTAATGATACGGGGTTACAGTAGAATGTGGACAACCAGGAGATGGTGGGGACATTAATGATACGGGGTTACAGTAGAATGTGGACAACCAGGAGATGGTGGGGACATTAATGATACGGGGTTACAGTAGAATGTGGACAACCAGGAGATGGTGGGGACATTAATGATACGGGGTTACAGTAGAATGTGGACAACCAGGAGATGGTGGGGACATTAATGATACGGGGTTACAGTAGAATGTGGACAACCAGGAGATGGAGACATTAATGATACGGGGTTACAGTAGAATGTGGACAACCAGGAGATGGTGGAGACATTAATGATACGGGGTTACAGTAGAATGTGGACAACCAGGAGATGTTGGAGACATTAATGATACGGGGTTACAGTAGAATGTGGACAACCAGGAGATGGTGGAGACATTAATGATACGGGGTTACAGTAGAATGTGGACAACCAGGAGATGGTGGAGACATTAATGATACGGGGTTACAGTAGAATGTGGACAACCAGGAGATGGTGGAGACATTAATGATACGGGGTTACAGTAGAATGTGGACAACCAGGAGATGGTGGAGACATTAATGATACGGGGTTACAGTAGAATGTGGACAACCAGGAGATGGTGGAGACATTAATGATACGGGGTTACAGTAGAATGTGGACAACCAGGAGATGGTGGAGACATTAATGATACGGGGTTACAGTAGAATGTGGACAACCAGGAGATGGTGGAGACATTAATGATACGGGGTTACAGTAGAATGTGGACAACCAGGAGATGGTGGAGACATTAATGATACAGGGTTACAGTAGAATGTGGACAACCAGGAGATGGTGGAGACATTAATGATACGGGGTTACAGTAGAATGTGGACAACCAGGAGATGGTGGAGACATTAATGATACGGGGTTACAGTAGAATGTGGACAACCAGGAGATGGTGGAGACATTAATGATACGGGGTTACAGTAGAATGTGGACAACCAGGAGATGGTGGAGACATTAATGATACGGGGTTACAGTAGAATGTGGACAACCAGGAGATGGTGGAGACATTAATGATACGGGGTTACAGTAGAATGTGGACAACCAGGAGATGGTGGAGACATTAATGATACAGGGTTACAGTAGAATGTGGACAACCAGGAGATGGTGGAGACATTAATGATACGGGGTTACAGTAGAATGTGGACAACCAGGAGATGGTGGAGACATTAATGATACGGGGTTACAGTAGAATGTGGACAACCAGGAGATGGTAACATTAATGATACGGGGTTACAGTAGAATGTGGACAACCAGGAGATGGTAACATTAATGATACGGGGTTACAGTAGAATGTGGACAACCAGGAGATGGTAACATTAATGATACGGGGTTACAGTAGAATGTGGACAACCAGGAGATGGTGGAGACATTAATGATACGGGGTTACAGTAGAATGTGGACAACCAGGAGATGGTAACATTAATGATACGGGGTTACAGTAGAATGTGGACAACCAGGAGATGGTAACATTAATGATACGGGGTTACAGTAGAATGTGGACAACCAGGAGATGGTGGAGACATTAATGATACGGGGTTACAGTAGAATGTGGACAACCAGGAGATGGTGGAGACATTAATGATACGGGGTTACAGTAGAATGTGGACAACCAGGAGATGTTGGAGACATTAATGATACGGGGTTACAGTAGAATGTGGACAACCAGGAGATGGTGGAGACATTAATGATACGGGGTTACAGTAGAATGTGGACAACCAGGAGATGGTGGAGACATTAATGATACGGGGTTACAGTAGAATGTGGACAACCAGGAGATGTTGGGGACATTAATGATACGGGGTTACAGTAGAATGTGGACAACCAGGAGATGGTGGAGACATTAATGATACGGGGTTACAGTAGAATGTGGACAACCAGGAGATGGTGGAGACATTAATGATACGGGGTTACAGTAGAATGTGGACAACCAGGAGATGGTGGAGACATTAATGATACGGGGTTACAGTAGAATGTGGACAACCAGGAGATGGAGACATTAATGATACGGGGTTACAGTAGAATGTGGACAACCAGGAGATGGAGACATTAATGATACGGGGTTACAGTAGAATGTGAACAACCAGGAGATGTTGGAGACATTAATGATACGGGGTTACAGTAGAATGTGGACAACCAGGAGATGGTGGAGACATTAATGATACGGGGTTACAGTAGAATGTGGACAACCAGGAGATGTTGGAGACATTAATGATACGGGGTTACAGTAGAATGTGGACAACCAGGAGATGTTGGAGACATTAATGATACGGGGTTACAGTAGAATGTGGACAACCAGGAGATGTTGGAGACATTAATGATACGGGGTTACAGTAGAATGTGGACAACCAGGAGATGGTGGAGACATTAATGATACGGGGTTACAGTAGAATGTGGACAACCAGGAGATGGAGACATTAATGATAAGGGGTTACAGTAGAATGTGGACAACCAGGAGATGGTGGAGACATTAATGATACAGGGTTACAGTAGAATGTGGACAACCAGGAGATGGTGGAGACATTAATGATACGGGGTTACAGTAGAATGTGGACAACCAGGAGATGGTGGAGACATTAATGATACGGGGTTACAGTAGAATGTGGACAACCAGGAGATGGTGGAGACATTAATGATACGGGGTTACAGTAGAATGTGGACAACCAGGAGATGGTGGAGACATTAATGATACGGGGTTACAGTAGAATGTGGACAACCAGGAGATGGTGGAGACATTAATGATACGGGGTTACAGTAGAATGTGGACAACCAGGAGATGGTGGAGACATTAATGATACGGGGTTACAGTAGAATGTGGACAACCAGGAGATGGAGACATTAATGATACGGGGTTACAGTAGAATGTGGACAACCAGGAGATGTTGGAGACATTAATGATACGGGGTTACAGTAGAATGTGGACAACCAGGAGATGGTGGAGACATTAATGATACGGGGTTACAGTAGAATGTGGACAACCAGGAGATGGTGGAGACATTAATGATACGGGGTTACAGTAGAATGTGGACAACCAGGAGATGGTGGAGACATTAATGATACGGGGTTACAGTAGAATGTGGACAACCAGGAGATGGTGGAGACATTAATGATACGGGGTTACAGTAGAATGTGGACAACCAGGAGATGGTGGAGACATTAATGATACGGGGTTACAGTAGAATGTGGACAACCAGGAGATGGTGGAGACATTAATGATACGGGGTTACAGTAGAATGTGGACAACCAGGAGATGGTGGGGACATTAATGATACGGGGTTACAGTAGAATGTGGACAACCAGGAGATGGTGGAGACATTAATGATACGGGGTTACAGTAGAATGTGGACAACCAGGAGATGGTAGACATTAATGATACGGGGTTACAGTAGAATGTGGACAACCAGGAGATGGTGGAGACATTAATGATACGGGGTTACAGTAGAATGTGGACAACCAGGAGATGGTGGAGACATTAATGATACGGGGTTACAGTAGAATGTGGACAACCAGGAGATGGTGGAGACATTAATGATACGGGGTTACAGTAGAATGTGGACAACCAGGAGATGGTGGAGACATTAATGATACGGGGTTACAGTAGAATGTGGACAACCAGGAGATGGTGGAGACATTAATGATACGGGGTTACAGTAGAATGTGGACAACCAGGAGATGGTGGAGACATTAATGATACGGGGTTACAGTAGAATGTGGACAACCAGGAGATGGTGGAGACATTAATGATACGGGGTTACAGTAGAATGTGGACAACCAGGAGATGGAGACATTAATGATACGGGGTTACAGTAGAATGTGGACAACCAGGAGATGGAGACATTAATGATACGGGGTTACAGTAGAATGTGGACAACTAGGAGATGGTGGAGACATTAATGATACGGGGTTACAGTAGAATGTGGACAACCAGGAGATGGTGGAGACATTAATGATACAGGGTTACAGTAGAATGTGGACAACCAGGAGATGTTGGTAACATTAATGATACGGGGTTACAGTAGAATGTGGACAACCAGGAGATGGTGGAGACATTAATGATACGGGGTTACAGTAGAATGTGGACAACCAGGAGATGGTGGAGACATTAATGATACAGGGTTACAGTAGAATGTGGACAACCAGGAGATGGTGGAGACATTAATGATACGGGGTTACAGTAGAATGTGGACAACCAGGAGATGGTGGAGACATTAATGATACGGGGTTACAGTAGAATGTGGACAACCAGGAGATGGAGACATTAATGATACGGGGTTACAGTAGAATGTGGACAACCAGGAGATGGTGGAGACATTAATGATACGGGGTTACAGTAGAATGTGGACAACCAGGAGATGGTGGAGACATTAATGATATTAAATTAATGCTAATTTGAATATATACACATGTGGAATTGCATATTATTTTTTTGTGTCCAATCATTTTGAAATGTTAAATCATAATGTCACACATTGGTACCATTATACATAGAAAGACCATAAACAGTATGCTGGCAAACCAAACAGGTTTCTGCGAAACATAGAAAATAAATTAAAACTAGTCCCGTGTGGCTCAGTTGGTAGAGCATGGCGCTTGCAACGCCAGGGTTGTGGGTTCATTCCCCACGGGGGGACCAGGATGAATATGTATGACCTTTCCAATTTGTAAGTCGCTCTGGATAAGAGCGTCTGCTAAATGACTTAAATGTAAATGTAAATGTAAATATGTCTGTGTTCCAAATGACATCCTATAGGGTCCTGGTCAAAAGTAGTGCACTAAATAGGGAATAGGGAGCCATTTGGTACGCATACTATGTGTGTTTGAGTGTTTTCCGGTTTGGATGATAAATAATTCACATGTCCTGGTTTCAGAGAGGACCCGACTGGATGACTCAATCTGCTTCCTTTTTTATAGGGAAAGACTGAATAGGTGTTTGTCTAATAGGCTACACCAACCAGGATCGACCAGGATCTACTGTCCAATACACACAGAATCAGTTAAGGACTGTATTTGGTCTAATAGGCTACACCAACCAGGATCGACCAGGATCTACTGTCCAATACACACAGAATCAGTTAAGGACTGTCTTTGGTCTAATAGGCTACACCAACCAGGATCGACCAGGATCTACTGTCCAATACACACAGAATCAGTTAAGGACTGTCTTTGGTCTAATAGGCTACACCAACCAGGATCGACCAGGAACTAATGTCCAATACACGCAGAATCAGTTAAGGACTGTCTTTGGTCTAATAGGCTACACCAACCAGGATCAACCAGGAGCTACTGTCCAATACACGCAGAATCAGTTAAGGACTGTCTTTGGTCTAATAGGCTACACCAACCAGGATCGACCAGGATCTACTGTCCAATACACACAGAATCAGTTAAGGACTGTCTTTGGTTTAATAGGCTACACCAACCAGGATCGACCAGGATCTACTGTCCAATACACACAGAATCAGTTAAGGACTGTATTTGGTCTAATAGGCTACACCAACCAGGATCGACCAGGATCTACTGTCCAATACACACAGAATCAGTTAAGGACTGTCTTTGGTCTAATAGGCTACACCAACCAGGATCGACCAGGATCTACTGTCCAATACACACAGAATCAGTTAAGGACTGTCTTTGGTCTAATAGGCTACACCAACCAGGATCGACCAGGAACTAATGTCCAATACACGCAGAATCAGTTAAGGACTGTCTTTGGTCTAATAGGCTACACCAACCAGGATCAACCAGGAGCTACTGTCCAATACACGCAGAATCAGTTAAGGACTGTCTTTGGTCTAATAGGCTACACCAACCAGGATCGACCAGGATCTACTGTCCAATACACACAGAATCAGTTAAGGACTGTCTTTGGTCTAATAGGCTACACCAACCAGGATCGACCAGGAACTAATGTCCAATACACACAGAATCAGTTAAGGACTGTCTTTGGCGTTTTGTGTCTCTTTCTACCTCACTATCTTTCTCCTCTCCTCCCCCCTACCTCTCAACTCTCTACTTCCCTCTCTCGCTCTCTACCTCCCTCCCCCTCCATCTCCCTCCCTCTTTCTCTTTCTACCTCCCTATCTATCTCCTCTCCTCCCCCCTCCCTCTCCACTTCCCTCTCTCTCTCTCTCTACCTCCCTCCCTCTCTCTCTTTCTACCTCCATCTCTCTCCCTCTTTCTCTTTCGACCTCCCTATCTATCTCCTCCCCCTCCCTCTCCCACTCTCTATCTACCTCCCTCTCTTTCTACCTCACAATCTCTCTCCTCTCCTCCCCCTCGCTCTCAACTCTCTATCTTTCTCTCCATCTCCCCTCTCTCTCTCTCACTCTCTCTGATCTCTCAACAGTAAATTAATCTGTAACTCGTGATGAGAGGACAGGAATGGACACACAGAGCAGAAATCACTTCAGTTAATTTTCCCCACTAATCATCCGCTCAAGTTAAAGTTCCCAAAATAGATTAGAACTCTGAATCCCGTGGAGAATCTGCATAAGACATTTTCAAAGTATATAAGAAGCTATGACAATGTCCTCAGGGTGACACAAAACTACCTAGCATAACAACTAAGTAATGATCAATATAACTTGAATGTACATAATGCAGATATCACATAGAATATACAGTACCAGTCAAAAGTTTGGACACACCTACTCATTCAAGGGTTTTTATTTATTTTGACTCTTTTCTACATCGTAAAAATAATAGTGAAGACATCAAAACTGTGCTAAACAAATCAAAATATATTTGAGATTTTTCAAAGTAGCCACCCTTTGCCTTGATGATAGCTTTGCACACTCTTGGCATTCTCTCAACCAGCTTCACCTGCAATGCTTTTCCAACAGTCTTGAAGGAGTTCCCTCATATGCTTGTTGTTGGCTGCTTTTCCTTAACTCTGTGATCCAACTCATCCCAAACTATCTCAATTGGGTTCAGGTCGGGTGATTGTGGAGGCCAGGTCATCTGATGCAGCACTCCATCATTCTCCTTCTTGGTCAAATAGCTCTTACACAGCCTGGAGGTGTGTTGGGTCATTGTTATGTTGAAAAACAAATGATAGTCCCATTAAGCGCAAATCAGATGGGATGGCGTATCGCTGTAGAAGTGTGACTTGAATTGTAAATAAATCACAGACAGTGTCACCAGCAAAGCAACCCCACACCATCATACCTCCTCCTCCTCCATGCTTCACGGTGGGAAGCGAAGATCATCCGTTCACCTACTCTGCGTCTCACAAAGACATTGCGGTTGGAACCAAAAATCTCAAATTTGGACTCATCAGACCAAAGGACAGATTTACACCGGTCTAATGTCCATTGCTCATGTTTCTTGGCCCAAGCAAGTCTCTTCTTTTTATTGGTGTCCTTTAGTAGTGGTTTCTTTGCAGCAATTCGACCATGAAGGCCTGATTCACACAGTCTCCTCTGAACACTTTTTTGGTTACTACATGATTCCATATGTGTTATTTCATAGTTTTGATGTCTTCACTATTATTCTACAATGTAGAAAAAAAGAGAAAAATAAAGAAAAACCCTTGAATGAGTAGGTGTGTCCGAACTTTAGACTGGTACTGTATATTCTATATCATTTTAACACATACAACACATCGACAGTGGGGCGGCAAGTAGCCTAGTGGTTAGAGCGTTGGGCCAGTAACCGAAAGGTTGCTGGATCGAATCCCTGAGCGGACAAGGTAAAAATTGGTCGTTCTGCCCCTGAACAGGGCAGTTAACCCACTGTTCTCCGGTAGGCTGTCATTGTAAATAAGTATTTGTTCTTAACTGACTTGCTTAGTTAAATAAAAAGGTTAAAAAAATGTCAGCTAATATTATGAGGAATGTGTCACATTAACTGCACACCCTTACAGACATGTAGGCATATGTACTAACAAGGACACGCTCAGGCTTGCATGGAACATCAAACAAACTTCTCTGTCTTTCCTTGACAATCCCGTTTTGCCAGGCTGTGTATCTCTGGGATATGGTAAATCTTTCATGAAGAAAAATTGTGTGACTTGCTTCAGCTTTTTAAAAGTATTTTTGTAGAAGAAGTTTAAAACGTTCTTACTTGAAGACGGAAGCCACAGTAGGGGGAAATCAGCGCCACTGGCCGAGCCTCACCACCGTTGTCGTTGTTGTTGTAGTAGCCGTGCTGAGGAGCGTCAGTCACCACGGTAACAACACGTGCTGTTCTATCGCTGGTCCGATGACGTCACAGGGGAAATAACTGTGTTGTGTTTTTAGCAGTAACTTCATTGTTGTTGTAATATACCAAACGGACTCTGGCATTTCTTTAGGTATATAATGAATGACATGTACCCATGGATTCTTGACTGAATAACTTCATGAGCTTCGTTAAACTGCCGTAACCCCATCAGAACCCAATGTTTGTAAACAAAGTTTACATTTTACATAAACAAAGTAATTGTAAACAAACACTTAATCTTCTTAACACATGCTCATCTGATGGATGACTAGGTTTAGCATCCATAGATCTGTCTATGAATTTGACAGTGATTACATTTCTCCAGACCCTTCCCTCCAGGTTTTTACCGAAACAGAGGTGAGGAGTCGTTTTGTTATTTTTCAACAGTTGATAGAGAAACAGCGAAGTATAGTCCCTGTCCCCACCAGCCGTGAGGGAGGAGGGTCGGCAGGGTCATTTAAGAGAATATAGTCCCTGTCCCCACCAGCCGTGAGGGAGGAGGGTCGGCAGGATCATTTAAGAGAATATAGTCCCTGTCCCCACCAGCCGTGAGGGAGGAGGGTCGGCAGGATCATTTAAGAGAATATAGTCCCTGTCCCCACCAGCCGTGAGGGAGGAGGGTCGGCAGGATCGTTTATCCTATTATGTTTGATGACAGTTTCTGTGTAAGTTTGTGCACACGTATGTGTGCATGCAGAAGTGAAAGGAATTGCTTGAGTGTGTATGTGTGTGTGTGTGGTTGTGTGTGCATGCACATCCGTGTGTATGTACATGTATATTCATATAAGGACCTACGTATGTAGTCTAATGATGTAGTCTAAGCGTGTGCGTCTAAGCGTGTAGTCTAAGCGTGTAGTCTAAGCGTGTGAGTCAAAGCGTGTGAGTCTAAGCGTGTGAGTCTAAGCGTGTAGTCTAAGCGTGTGAGTCTAAGCGTGTGAGTCTAAGCGTGTGAGTCTAAGCGTGTGAGTCTAAGCGTGTATTCTAAGCGTGTGAGTCTAAGCGTGTAGTCTAAGCGTGTATTCTAAGCGTGTGAGTCTAAGCGTGTGAGTCTAAGCGTGTGAGTCTAAGCGTGTGAGTCTAAGCGTGTATTCTAAGCGTGTGAGTCTAAGCGTGTGAGTCTAAGCGTGTGAGTCTAAGCGTGTGAGTCTAAGCGTGTGAGTCTAAGCGTGTGAGTCTAAGCGTGTGAGTCTAAGCGTGTAGTCTAAGCGTGTGAGTCTAAGCGTGTGAGTCTAAGCGTGTGAGTCTAAGCGTGTGAGTCTAAGCATGTGAGTCTAAGCGTGTGAGTCTAAGCGTGTAGTCTAAGCGTGTGAGTCTAAGCTTGTGAGTCTAAGCGTGTAGTCTAAGCGTATAGTCTAAGCGTGTGAGTCTAAGCGTGTAGTCTAAGCGTGTAGTCTAAGCGTGTGAGTCTAAGTGTGTGAGTCTAAGCATGTGAGTCTAAGCGTGTAGTCTAAGCGTGTAGTCTAAGCGTGTGCGTCTAAGCGCGTGAGTCTCATCGTGTTAGTCTAAGCGTGTAGTCTAAGCATGTAGTCTAAGCATGTGAGTCTAAGCGTGTAGTCTAAGCGTGTAGTCTAAGCGTGTAGTCTAAGCGCGTAGTCTAAGTGTGTAGTCTAAGCGTGTAGTCTAAGCATTTGAGTCTAAGCGTGTAGTCTAAGCGTGTAGTCTAAGCATGTAGTCTAAACATTTGAGTCTAAGCGTGTAGTCTAAGCGTGTAGTGTTTGCTCCAGTGAATAAGACTTCAACGTGACAATAAAGGCACTGGAGCAGCATCACAGCATCGTTAGACTAGATCAGCCCATGTGTCTAATCTATCTTGTCCTAGATCTACATCCAGCACATGTGACACTGTCTATTGCGCTCTCTGTTACCGCGGTAGCGTCAGAGAGAGGAGGAGCCAGGGCCCCTCTCCCGCTCCTTTCTCGTGTCCTGCCAACTTCATGATGTCATGCTCTGCTTTAACTATGTTATATGTGCAACTTGATGACCACACACACATCCTTATCATCACCAGCCTCCCTGGGTCTGTCTACTATAGAGCATTATCATCACCAGCCTCCCTGCGACTAGTGGTTAGAGCGTTGGACTAGTAACTGAAAGGTTGCAAGTTCAAATCCCCGAGCTGACAAGGTACAATTCTGTCGTTCTGCTCCTGAACAGGACAGTTAACCCACTGTTCCTAGGCCATCATTGAAAATAAGAATTTGTTCTTAACTGACTTGCCTAGTTAAATAAAGGTCAAATAAACAAAAATCCCTCTAGCTCCTCTCCTCTCTCCTCTCTCTAGCCCCCTACTCTCCATCTCCTCTCTCTAGCCCCTCCTCATCTCTCCTCTCCTCTCTAGCCCTCTCCTCTCCTCTCTCTAGCCCCCTCCTCATCTCTCCTCTCCTCTCTAGCCTCCTCTCCTCTCTAGCCCCCTCCTCATCTCTCCTCTCATCTCTCTCCTCTCCTCACCTCTAGCCTCCTCATCTCTCCTCTCCTCTCTCTAGCCCCCTCCTCACCTCTAGCCTCCTCATCTCTCCTCTCTCTAGCCCCCTCCTCATCTCTCCTCTCCTCTCTCTAGCCCCCTCCTCATCTCTCCTCTCCTCTCTCTAGCCCCCTCCTCATCTCTCCTCTCCTCTCTAGCCTCCTCATCTCTCCTCTCCTCTCTCTAGCCCCCTCCTCATCTCTCCTCTCCTCTCTAGCCCCCTCCTCATCTCTCCTCTCCTCTCTAGCCCCCTCCTCATCTCTCATCTCCTCTCTAGCCCCCTCCTCATCTCTCCTCTCTCTAGCCCCCTCCTCATCTCTCCTCTCCTCTCTCTAGCCCCCTCCTCATCTCTCCTCTCTCTAGCCCCCTCCTCATCTCTAGCCTCCTCTTCTCTCCTCTCATCTCTCTAGCCCCCTCCTCTCTCCTTTATCCCTCTCCTCTCTAGCCCCTCCTCATCTCTCCTCTCTCTAGCCCCCTCCTCATCTCTAGCCTCCTCTTCTCTCCTCTCCTCTCTCTAGCCCCCTCCTCTCTCCTTTATCCCTCTCCTCTCTAGCCCCCTCCTCATCGCTCTTCTCTCTAGCCCCCTCATCTCTCCTCTCCTCTCTAGCCCCCTCATCTCTCCTCTCCTCTCTAGCCCCCTCCTCATCTCTCCTGTCATCTCTCTAGCCCCCTCCTCATCTCTAGCCCCCTCCTCTCTCTAGCCCCCTCCTCATCTCTCCTCTCCTCTCTCTAGCCCCCTCCTCATCTCTCCTCTCCTCTCTCTAGCCCCCTCCTCATCTCTCCTCTCCTCTCTAGCCCCCTCCTCATCTCTCCTCTCCTCTCTCTAGCCCCCTCCTCATCTCTCCTCTCTCTACCCCCCTCCTCATCTCTCCTCACCTCTAGCCTCCTCATCTCTCTTCTCCTCTCTCTAGCCCCCTCCTCATCTCTCCTCTCCTCTAGCCCCTCCTCATCTCTCCTCTCTCCAGCCCCCTCCTCATCTCTCCTCACCTCTAGCCTCCTCATCTCTCCTCTCCTCTCTCTAGCCCCCTCCTCATCTCTCATCTTCTCTCTAGCCCCCTCCTCATCTCTCCTCTCCTCTCTCTAGCCCCCTCCTCTCTCTAGCCCCCTCCTCATCTCTCCTCTCCTCTCTCTAGCCCCCTCCTCATCTCTCCTCTCCTCTCTCTAGCCCCCTCCTCATCTCTCCTCTCCTCTCTCTAGCCCCCTCCTCATCTCTCCTCTCCTCTCTCTAGCCCCCTCCTCATCTCTCCTCTCTCTAGCCCCCTCCTCATCTCTCCTCTCCTCTCTAGCCCCCTCATCTCTCCTCTCCTCTCTCTAGCCCCCTCCTCACCTCTAGCCTCCTCATCTCTCATCTCCTCTCTCTAGTCTAGCCCCCTCCTCATCTCTCCTCTCTCTAGCCCCTTCCTCATCTCTCCTCTCCTCTCTCTAGCCCCCTCATCTCTCATCTTCTCTCTAGCCCCCTCCTCATCTCTCCTCTCCTCTCTCTAGCCCCCTCCTCATCTCTAGCCTCCTCTTCTCTCCTCTCCTCTCTCTAGCCCCCTCCTCATCTCTCCTCTCCTCTCTCTAGCCCCCTCCTCATCCCTCTCCTCTCCTCTCTCTATCCCCCTCCTCATCTCTCCTCTCCTCTCTCTAGCCCCCTCCTCATCTCTCCTCTCCTCTCTCTAGCCCCCTCATCATCCCTCTCCTCTCCTCTCTCTAGCCCCCTCCTCACCTCTAGCCTCCTCTTCTCTCCTCTCCTCTCTCTAGCCCCCTCCTCATCTCTCCTCTCCTCTCTCTAGCCCCCTCCTCATCTCTAGCCTCCTCATCTCTCCTCTCTATCCCCCTCCTCATCTCTCCTCTCCTCTCTCTAGCCCCCTCCTCACCTCTAGCCTCCTCATCCCTCTCCTCTCCTCTCTCTAGCCCCCTCCTCATCTCTCCTCTCCTCTCTCTATCCCCCTCCTCATCTCTCCTCTCTTCTCTCTAGCCCCCTCCTCATCTCTCCTCTCCTCTCTCTAGCCCCCTCCTCATCTCTCCTCTCCTCTCTCTAGCCCCCTCCTCATCTCTCCTCTCTTCTCTCTAGCCCCCTCCTCATCTCTCCTCTCCTCTCTCTAGCCCCCTCCTCATCTCTCCTCTCCTCTCTCTAGCCCCCTCCTCACCACTCCTCTCCTCTCTAGCCCCCTCCTCATCTCTCCTCTCCTCTCTCTAGCCCCCTCCTCATCTCTCCTCTCCTCTCTCTAGCCCCCTCCTCATCCCTCTCCTCTCCTCTCTCTAGCCCCCTCCTCACCTCTAGCCTCCTCATCTCTCCTCTCCTCTCTCTATCCCCCACCTCATCTCTCCTGTCATCTATCTAGCCCCCTCCCCTCTCCTTTAACCCTCTCCTCTCCTCTCCTCTCCTCTCCTCTCCTCTCCTCTCCTCTCCTCTTCTCTCCTCTCTCATTTAACCCCCTTCTCTACTATCCTTTCTATCCCTTTCCTCTCTCTAGAGAGACGTTGGGAGGAGACTCAACAACAGATAGGACAGAGAAGGAGAGAGAGAGATTCACTTGAGAGACAGAGAGAGAGACAGATAGGACAGAGAAGGAGGAGGTACTCACTTGAGAGACGGAGAGAGAGACAGATAGGACAGAGAAGGAGGGGGTACTCACTTGAGAGACGGAGAGAGAGACAGATAGGACAGAGAAGGTACTCGGGAAAGACAGAGAACACACACAACGACAGATAGGGTAGAGAGGACAAGGTACTCACGTGAGAGAAGAAGAAAGCTGTTCAGCATGGAATCAGTGTTTTCCCCCACGAGGGGAGATATCCATACAGAGAACCAGCCAACATCGCACACAGAGACAGAGGAGAAATCACACGCACAGAATAAAGATAGAGAGAATGTAGGAAAGAAGGAAGGAGAGAGAGAGAAGTCATACTATCAGGGAGGCAGGACTAGGGTGTGTGATCGTGATCTGGATTGAGTGCATGTATGTGTAAAAAAGAGAGGCAGAGAGAGAGAGAGAGAGAGAGAGAGAGAGAGAGAGAGGAGAGAGAGGGGAGAGAGAGAGAATGTGCAAGCTCATTCGCTGAGCTGAAAGTGGGAAGGGGCAAGATTATCCAATGATATGAGAGAGGAGAAATAGCAGCAGAGCGATATAGAGAGAAGGAGGCAGAGAGAGAGAGAGAGAAAGGGAGGCAGAGAGAGAGACAGAGAAGGAGAGGGGGGGTGCAGAAAGAAAGAGACAGGCAGAGAGCGAGAGAGACGGGGAGATCAACCACTTCCAGACTCGGGGACATGTACTAGTCTGTGGAGACCTAAATGCCAGAACTGGACAGGAACCTGAACCTCTCAGCACACAGGGGGACACACACCTACCCAGGAGGTGACAGCATTCCCTCTCCAATATACCCCCCCTAGACACAACTATGACAAAACAACAATAACTAGGTGACAACTCCTGCAGCTCTGTCACACGCTGGGTATGTACATAGTCAATGGTAGGCTTCGAGGGGACTCCTACGGTAGGTACACCTACAGATCATCTCCTGGCAGTAGTTCTGTAGATTACTTTATCACTGATCTCAACCCAGAGTCTCTCAGAGCGTTCACAGTCAGCCCATTAACACCCCTATCAGATCACAGCAAACTCACAGTCTACGTGAACAGAGCAATACTCAATCTTGAGGCATCAAAGCCAAAGGAACTGCATAATGTTAAAACATGTTGAAACTTACCCATAAATTATTAGCCAACAACTAATTCTATCCCTTTTAGACAACTTCCTGGACAAAACGTTTCACTGTATTAGTGAAGGTGTAAACTCGGCCGTAGAAAACCTAAACAGTATATTTGACCTTTCAGCTTCCCTATCAATTTGTTTTTTCAAGCAGACAACCTAAGAAAATTAACAACAATGACAAATGGTTTGATGAAAAAATGCTAAAACCTAAGAAAGAAATTAAGAAACCTGTCCAACCAAAAACACAGAGACCCAGAAAACCTGAGTCTACGCCTTCACTATAGTGAATCACTAAAACAATACAGAAATACGCCACGGAACAAGAAGGAACAGCTCGTCATAAGCCGAATAGCCCTTTTTGGTCCCAGATAGCATCGATAGAATCAAAGCACGGAATGAAACACACTCAACAAACAGCAACACAAAGACTTATCCAAAACAGCAGAGGTGGGAAAAAAAGTACCCAATTGTCATACTTGAGTAAAAGTAAAGATACCTTAATAGAAAATAACTCAAAATAAAAGTGAATTTCACTCAGTAAAATACTCCTTGAGTAAAAGTCTAAAACAATTTGGTTTTAAATACACTTCAGTATCAAAAGTAAATGAAATTGCTAAAAATATACTTAAGTATCATAAGTTAATTAAAGTAAAAGTTGAAATCTTTTGAAATTCCTTATATTAATTAAGTAAATCAGACGGCAACATTTTCTTGTTTTTTTTAATGTACGGATAGCCAGGGGCACGCTCCAACACTCAGACATCATTTACAGACAGCCAGGGGAACACTCCAACACTCAGACGTCATTTACAGACAGCCAGAGGAACACTCCAACACTCAGACATCATTTACAGACAGCCAGGGGAACACTCCAAAACTCAGACATCATTTACAGACAGCCAGGGGAACACTCCAACACTCAGACGTCATTTACAGACAGCCAGAGGAACACTCCAACACTCAGACATCATTTACAGACAGCCAGGGGAACACTCCAACACTCAGACGTCATTTACAGACAGCCAGAGGAACACTCCAACACTCAGACATCATTTACAGACAGCCAGGGGAACACTCCAAAACTCAGACATCATTTACAGACAGCCAGGGGAACACTCCAACACTCAGACGTCATTTACAGACAGCCAGAGGAACACTCCAACACTCAGACATCATTTACAGACAGCCAGGGGAACACTCCAAAACTCAGACATCATTTACAGACAGCCAGAGGAACACTCCAACACTCAGACATAATTTACAGACAGCCAGGGGAACACTCCAACACTCAGACATCATTTACAGACAGCCAGAGGAACACTCCAACACTCAGACATAATTTACAGACAGCCAGGGGAACACTCCAACACTCAGACATAATTTACAGACAGCCAGAGGAACACTCCAACCTCAAACATAATTTACAGACAGCCAGGGGAACACTCCAAAACTCAGACATCATTTACAGACAGCCAGGGGAACACTCCAAAACTCAGACATCATTTACAGACAGCCAGGGGAACACTCCAACACCCAGTCATCATTTACAGACAGCCAGGGGAACACTCCAAAACTCAGACATCATTTACAGATAGCCAGGGGCACGCTCCAACACTCAGACATCATTTACAGACAGCCAGGGGAACACTCCAACACCCAGACATCATTTACAGACAGCCAGGGGAACGCTCCAACACTCAGACATCATTTACAGACAGGCAGGGGAACACTCCAACACTCAGACATCATTTACAGACAGCCAGGGGAACACTCCAACACTCAGACATCATTTACAGACAGCCAGGGGAACACTCCAACACTCAGACATCATTTACAGACAGCCAGGGGAACACTCCAACACTCAGACATCATTTACAGACAGCCAGGGGAACACTCCAACACCCAGACATCATTTACAGACAGCCAGGGGAACACTCCAACACCCAGACATCATTTACAGACAGCCAGGGGAACACTCCAACACTCAGACATCATTTACAGACAAAGCATTTGTGTTTAGTGACTCTGTCAGAACAGAGGCAGTAGGGATGACCAGGGATGTTCTCTGTTTAGTGACTCTGTCAGAACAGAGGCAGTAGGGATGACCAGGGATGTTCTCTTGATAAGTGTGTGAATTGGACCATTTTCCTGTCCTGCTAAGCATTCTAAATGTAACTAGTACTTTTGGGTGTCAGGGATAATGTATGGAGTAAAAAGTATATAATTTTGTTTAGGAATGTAGTGAAATAAAAGTTAAAAAGTAGAAGTAGAAGTTGTCAAAAATAGAAATAGTGAAGTACAGATACCCCAAAAAACGACTTAATAAGTAAAAATACTTGAAAGTACTACGTAAGTACTTTACACCACTGCAAAAGAGAGATTTATGAATAGACCACTTCTCCAATCTTTTGGGCTTCATAACAAAGAACAAACAGCAAAAATATATATATGATCAATTCAAAATCTTAGAATCAGCAATTAAAGACTACCAGAACCCACTGGATTATCCAATAACATTGAATGAACTATAGGACAAAAACCATCCAACCCATAAAGGCTTGTGAGGTTGATGGTATCTTCAATGAAATGATAAAATATACAGACCACAAATTCCAATTGGCTATACTTAAACTCTTTAACACAGTCCTCAGCTCTGGCATCTTCCCCAATATTTGGAACCAATGACTGATCACCCCAATCCACAAAAGTGGAGCCAAATTTGACTCCAATAACTACCGTGGGATATGCGTCAACAGCAACCTTGAGAAAATCCTCTGTATTATCATTAACAGCAGACTCGTACATTTCCTCAGTGAAAACAATGTACTGAGCAAATGTCAAATTGGCTTTTTACCAAATTACTGTACGACAGACCACATATTCACCCTGCACACCCTAATTGACAAACAAACCAAAACAAAGGCAAAGTCTTCTCATACTTTGTTGATTTCAAAAAAGCCTTCGACTCAATTTGGCATGAGGGTCTGCTATACAAATTGATGGAAAGTGGTGTTGGGGAAAAACATACTACATTATAAAATCCATGTACACAAACAACAAGTGTGCGGTTAAAATTGGCAAAAAAAACTACATATTTCTTACCAAAGGGCCGTGGGGTGAGGCAGGGATGCAGCTTGAGCCCCACCCTCTTCAACATATATATCAACGAATTGGCGAGGTCACTAGAACATTCTGCAGCACCCGGCCTCACCCTATTAGAATCTGAAGTCAAATGTCTACTGATGATCTGGTGCTTCTGTCACCAACCAAGGAGGGCCTACAGCAGAACCTAGATCTTCTGCACAGATTCTGACAGAACTGGGCCCTGACAGACCTGGGCCCTGACAGTAAATCTCAGTAAGACCAAAATAATGGTATTCCAAAAAAGGTCCAGTCGCCAAGACCACAAATACAAATTCCATCTAGACACCGTTACCCTAGAGCACACAAAAAACTACACATACCTCGGCCTAAACATCAGCGCCACAGGTAACTTCTACAAAGCTGTGAACGAGATGAGAGACAAGGCAAGAAGGGCTTTCTACGCCACCAAAAGGGCCATAAAATTTGACCTCCCAATTAGGATCTGGCAAAAAAAATACTTGAATCAGTTATAGAACCCATTGCCATTTATGGTTGTGAGGTCTGGGGTCCGCTCACCAACCAAGAATTCACAAAATGGGACAAACACCAAATTGAGACTGCTTGCAGAATTCTGTAAAAACCTGGCATCTCCTTTTCAAAGGCACTTTTACCCTCTGAATGGCACATATACACAATCCATGTCTCAATTTTCTCAAGGCTTAAAAATCCTTCTTTAACCTGTCTCCTCCCCTTCATCTACACTGACTGAAGTGGATTTTACAGCTGACATCAACAAGGGATCATAGCTTTCACCTGGATTCACCTGGTCAGTCTATGTCATGGAAAGAGCAGGTGTTCTTAATGTTTTGTACACTCAATGTATATTGATGTGTGCCCGATGCTGTCTCTCATCGTTGATTCTCCTCTCGGTATGCATTATCAATTGCACCTATAGGCTATTTAATGTGGTCTCAATTACATGATCCACAGCCTATAGGATATTTAACGTGGTCTCAATCACATGATCCACAGCCTATAGACTATAGAGGCTCTGAAGTGCATGTTTGGAGAAGCACAGAGTAAAGTTATATTTTTAAGGTAGCTGCTGGGATGGTGTAAATAAAACTAGGCTGCATTACACACCGTAATGGATATTCCAACCCTGAGTCATGACCTGCTGATCAAAACTTTTTTTTTCTTCGTGTGCTGCCTAACCAATGGCTGTGCTGTGTAGGACTGCAGTGGCAGTTAGTTAAGAAATAAGAGGTAGTCCTACCTGTTTGACAGGTGACGTTAGGCTATAGGCTGTTTTGTCGGTCAATTCCTCCACCCAACATGCACTCTGTAATTAGCCTACCTCAATGTCAGTGAAGGGGTGCAAAGTTAAAACCAAGACTTGAGTTGAGAGGTTATGAGAGTGTACGAAAGGTTATGAGATGGTATGAGAGTGTACGAAAGGGTCTGAGAGTGTATGAGAGTGTATGAGAGAGTATGAGAGAGTATGAGAGTGTATGAGAGAGTATGAGAGAGTATGAGAGAGTATGAGAGAGTATGAGAGAGTATGAGAGTGTATGAGAGAGTATGAGAGAGTATGAGAGAGTATGAGAGAGTATGAGAGGGTATGAGAGAGTATGAGAGTGTATGAGAGAGTATGAGAGGGTATGAGAGAGTATGAGAGTGTATGAGAGTGTATGAGAGTGTATGAGAGAGTATGAGAGAGTATGAGAGAGTATGAGAGAGTATGAGAGAGTATGAGAGGGTATGAGAGAGTATGAGAGAGTATGAGAGAGTATGAGAGAGTATGAGAGTGTATGAGAGAGTATGAGAGAGTTTGAGAGAGTATGAGAGGGTATGAGAGAGTATGAGAGAGTATGAGAGAGTATGAGAGTGTATGAGAGAGTATGAGAGGGTATGGGAGTGTATAAGCATGTATATGAGAGTATGAGAGAGTATGAGAGAGTATGAGAGGGTATGGGAGTGTATAAGCATGTATATGAGAGTATGAGAGAGTATGCCATAGGCCTACATTTTATTAAAGAAAATGGCAAAAAGTACAACACTACCCCTTGTCAGTTTAAAATGTAGAAGAAAATAAAACGGACCCGATTATATAAAGTGATGTACATTATCAGAGAGCTTTGGTCTGCAATGCTTTATGCTAGAAACAAGCTGTAAAATTACAAGGGAAAAACATGACTTTGATGCATATGTGGATATCATTGTTTTAGTTTCTTTGACATTCAGAGTCTGACTTTGCTTGAGAATCTAATTCTTAATCTAATTCTGTCACTATCAATGGATGAAGCTATTAAGGTTCCGTACAATAGAAGAGGTTTAAACACATGTGACCTTCTCTTGTTGGGTTAAACCACAGAAGAAGAGTAGACAGCATTACTCTGTCTGGGGTGGAAAGGT
Organism: Salvelinus alpinus; assembly: GCF_045679555.1. Lineage (NCBI taxonomy): Eukaryota > Metazoa > Chordata > Actinopteri > Salmoniformes > Salmonidae > Salvelinus > Salvelinus alpinus. The sequence goes on from NC_092109.1 coordinate 41,960,278, forward strand.
AGGCCTACTCTGTCTGGGGTGGAAAGGTAGGTCCTACTCTGTCTGGGGTGGAAAGGTAGGTCCTACTCTGTCTGGGGTGGAACGGTAGGTCCTACTCTGTCTGGGGTGGAAAGGTAGAACTACTCTGTCTGGGGTGGAAAGGTAGGTCTACTCTGTCTGGGGTGGAAAGGTAGGTCCTACTATGTCTGGGGTGGAAAGGTAGGTCCTACTCTGTCTGGGGTGGAAAGGTAGGTCTACTCTGTCTGGGGTGGAAAGGTAGGTCCTACTATGTCTGGGGTGGAAAGGTAGGTCCTACTATGTCTGGGGTGGAAAGGTAGGTCCTACTATGTCTGGGGTGGAAAGGTAGGTCCTACTATGTCTGGGGTGGAAAGGTAGGTCCTACTATGTCTGGGGTGGAAAGGTAGGTCCTACTATGTCTGGGGTGGAAAGGTAGGTCCTACTATGTCTGGGGTGGAAAGGTAGGTCCTACTATGTCTGGGGTGGAAAGGTAGGTCCTACTCTGTCTGGGGTGGAAAGGTAAACTTAACATTTGAAAGTACCATGCACAGATTCCAAATGACCTCTCAGATTGAATTATTTGCAAACGGGGACCGCCTCGTTGCAACCAAGAAATATGATCAGATTAATACATAGGAGTATCTCTCTGTCCATTCTAATCCTGCAATTTCAGGAATTTGTGTGGTATTAAAAAAAGAATCCGCTAACATGTGCAATGAGACAACACAGTCGGTGTCCGTGCCTTGTCAGAAATAATATGGCCCGGTTTCCACACCCATGACTTGTCCATTTGCAATGACGTACAATTGGTGTGAAATTGTACCTGCAAATGCAGATGATAGACTAATGCAATGATTTTACTATAAAGAATATATCTTGTCAATTGTGGTCTGCTAAACCCACAACCTTCTGGCCCAATAAAGCTCTTTGAATTTAATTAAATTGAGAGAGTGAAGGAGAGAGTGAGACAGACAGGCAGAGTGAGGAGGAGAGAGAGCGAGAGAGAGAGACAGGTAGAGAAAGATAATTCTCTGTCATCCTAATCTTTATACACTCTTTCCCTCTCTTTCTCATTCTGGGTTGCAGTGGGGTACCCCTCACTTCCTCTCTCTCTCTGTGGGTTGCAGTGGGGTACCCCTCACTTCCTCTCTCTGTGGGTTGCAGTGGGATACCCCTCACTTCCTCTCTCTCTCTGTGGGTTGCAGGGGGGTACCCCTCACTTCCTCTCTATGTGGGTTGCAGTGGGGTACCCCTCACTTCCTCTCTCTCTATATGGGTTGCAGTGGGGTACCCCTCACTTCCTCTCTATGTGGGTTGCAGTGGGGTACCCCTCACTTCCTCTCTCTGTGGGTTTAGGGGGGTACCCCTCACTTCCTCTCTCTGTGGGTTGCAGTGGGGTACCCCTCACTTCCTCTCTCTCTATATGGGTTGCAGTGGGGTACCCCTCACTTCCTCTCTCTCTATATGGGTTGCAGTGGGGTACCCCTCACTTCCTCTCTCTCTATATGGGTTGCAGTGGGATACCCCTCACTTCCTCTCTCTCTATGTGGGTTGCAGTGGGGTACCCCTCACTTCCTCTCTCTCTATGTGGGTTGCAGTGGGGTACCCCTCACTTCCTCTCTCTCTATGCGGGTTGCAGTGGGATACCCCTCACTTCCTCTCTCTCTATGCGGGTTGCAGTGGGGTACCCCTCACTTCCTCTCTCTCTATGCGGGTTGCAGTGGGGTACCCCTCACTTCCTCTCTCTCTATATGGGTTGCAGTGGGGTACCCCTCACTTCCTCTCTCTCTATGTGGGTTGCAGTGGGGTACCCCTCACTTCCTCTCTCTCTATGTGGGTTATAGTGGGATACCCCTCACTTCCTCTCTCTCTATGTGGGTTGCAGTGGGGTACCCCTCACTTCCTCTCTCTCTATGCGGGTTGCAGTGGGGTACCCCTCACTTCCTCTCTCTGTGGGTTGCAGTGGGGTACCCCTCACTTCCTCTCTCTGTGGGTTGCAGTGGGGTACCCCTCACTTCCTCTCTCTGTGGGTTGCAGTGGGGTACCCCTCACTTCCTCTCTCTCTCTGTGGGTTGCAGTGGGGTACCCCTCACTTCCTCTCTCTCTATGTGGGTTGCAGTGGGGTACCCCTCACTTCCTCTCTCTCTATGTGGGTTGCAGTGGGGTACCCCTCACTTCCTCTCTCTCTCTATGTGGGTTGCAGTGGGGGTACCCCTCACTTCCTCTCTCTCTATGTGGGTTGCAGTGGGGTACCCCTCACTTCCTCTCTCTCTATGTGGGTTGCAGTGGGGTACCCCTCACTTCCTCTCTCTCTCTGTGGGTTGCAGTGGGGTACCCCTCACTTCCTCTCTCTCTATATGGGTTGCAGTGGGGTACCCCTCACTTCCTCTCTCTCTCTGTGGGTTGCAGTGGGGTACCCCTCACTTCCTCTCTCTCTCTGTGGGTTGCAGTGGGGTACCCCTCACTTCCTCTCTATATGGGTTTCAGTGGGGTACCCCTCACTTCCTCTCTCTCTATGTGGGTTGCAGTGGGGTACCCCTCACTTCCTCTCTCTCTATGTGGGTTGCAGTGGGGTACCCCTCACTTCCTCTCTCTCTATGTGGGTTGCAGGGGGGTACCCCTCACTTCCTCTCTCTGTGGGTTGCAGTGGGATACCCCTCACTTCCTCTCTCTCTATGTGGGTTGCAGTGGGATACCCCTCACTTCCTCTCTCTCTATGTGGGTTGCAGTGGGGTACCCCTCACTTCCTCTCTCTGTGGGTTGCAGTGGGGTACCCCTCACTTCCTCTCTATGTGGGTTGCAGTGGGGTACCCCTCACTTCCTCTCTATGTGGGTTGCAGTGGGGTACCCCTCACTTCCTCTCTATGTGGGTTGCAGTGGGGTACCCCTCACTTCCTCTCTCTCTCTGTGGGTTGCAGTGGGGTACCCCTCACTTCCTCTCTATGTGGGTTGCAGTGGGGTACCCCTCACTTCCTCTCTCTCTATGTGGGTTGCAGTGGGGTACCCCTCACTTCCTCTCTCTGTGGGTTGCAGTGGGGTACCCCTCACTTCCTCTCTCTCTATGTGGGTTGCAGTGGGGTACCCCTCACTTCCTCTCTCTATGTGGGTTGCAGTGGGGTACCCCTCACTTCCTCTCTCTATGTGGGTTGCAGTGGGGTACCCCTCACTTCCTCTCTATGTGGGTTGCAGTGGGGTACCCCTCACTTCCTCTCTCTGTGGGTTGCAGTGGGGTACCCCTCACTTCCTCTCTCTCTATGTGGGTTGCAGTGGGATACCCCTCACTTCCTCTCTCTCTATGTGGGTTGCAGTGGGGTACCCCTCACTTCCTCTCTCTCTATATGGGTTGCAGTGGGGTACCCCTCACTTCCTCTCTCTATGTGGGTTGCAGTGGGGTACCCCTCACTTCCTCTCTATGTGGGTTGCAGTGGGGTACCCCTCACTTCCTCTCTATGTGGGTTGCAGTGGGGTACCCCTCACTTCCTCTCTCTCTATGTGGGTTGCAGTGGGGTACCCCTCACTTCCTCTCTCTATGGGTTGCAGTGGGGTACCCCTCACTTCCTCTCTCTCTATGTGGGTTGCAGTGGGGTACCCCTCACTTCCTCTCTATGTGGGTTGCAGTGGGGTACCCCTCACTTCCTCTCTATGTGGGTTGCAGTGGGGTACCCCTCACTTCCTCTCTCTGTGGGTTGCAGTGGGATACCCCTCACTTCCTCTCTCTCTATGTGGGTTGCAGGGGGGTACCCCTCACTTCCTCTCTCTGTGGGTTGCAGTGGGGTACCCCTCACTTCCTCTCTATGTGGGATGCAGTGGGATACCCCTCACTTCCTCTCTCTCTATGTGGGTTACAGTGGGGTACCCCTCACTTACATCAAACCTAAATAATGTGTATGTGTATGTGTGTATTAGTGTATTAGTGTGTGTGTGTGTGTGTGTGTGTGTGTGTGTGTGTGTGTGTGTGTGTGTGTGTGTGTGTGTGTGTGTGTGTGTGTGTGTGTGTGTGTGTGTGTGTGTGTGTGTGTGTGTGTGTGTGTGTGTGTGTGTGTGTGTGTGTGTGTGTGTGTGTGTGTGTGTGTGTGTGTGTACAGAGCAACAGTCATTACAAACCATGAGTAGACAGAGGATTAGTGACACCTCTTATGAACAGAGACAATCAATTACAGTTTGAAAGAGGAGCGCACAAACAGTCTCTTTTCTCTCTCTCTTTTTCTCTCTCTTTCTCTTTCTCTCTCTTTCTCTCTGTGTCTCTTTCTCTCTCTCTCTCTCTCTTTCTCTTTCTCTCTCTTTCTCTCTCTCTTTCTCTCTTTCTCTCTCTCTCTCTCTCTTACTCTTTCTCTTTCTCTCTCTTTCTCTCTCTCTCTTTCTCTTTTTATTTTTATCTCCCTTTCTCTCTCTCTTTTCTCTCTCTCTTTTTCTCTCTCTCTCTCTCTCTCTCTCTCTCTCTCTCTCTCTCTCTCTCTCTCTCTCTCTCTCTCTCTCTCTGTGTCTCTTTCTCTCTCTCTCTCTCTCTTTCTCTTTCTCTCTCTTTCTCTCTCTCTTTCTCTCTCTCTTTCTCTCTCTCTCTCTCTCTCTCTTTCTCTTTCTCTCTCTTTCTCTCTCTCTCTTTCTCTTTTTATTTTTTCTCTCCCTTTCTCTCTCTCTTTTCTCTCTCTCTTTTTCTCTCTCTCTCTCTTTCTCTCTCTCTTTCTCTCTCTCTTTCTCTCTCTCTCTTTCTCTTTTTATTTTTCTCTCTCTTTCTCTCTCTCTTTTCTCTCTTTCTCTTTCTCTCTCTCTGTCTCCGTCTCACTTGCCCCTCTCCACCTTTCCAATTTAATTATTCTGTGTTTGTCAGCCTCTCCCCTCTGATGTCAGAATCCCTAGTGGGACTCCCCTCTGTTTTCTCATCTGTCTCTTATTATTTCTTCTTGCATTCTCCCCCCTTCCTCCCCCCTTCCTCCCCCCATCCTCCCCTTATCTCTGAACCCTGTGTTAATAAGCAATCCCAATCTTTTTGGGCGACCTACACCCCCTTGCACGTGTGTGTGTTTGTGTGTGTTTGTGTGTGTTTGTGTGTGTTTGTTTGTGTGTGTGTTTGTGTGTGTGTATTTGTGTGTGTGTGTGTGTGTGTGTGTGTGTGTGTGTGTGTGTGTGTGTGTGTGTGTGTGTGTGTGTGTGTGTGTGTGTGTGTGTTTTTGTGTGTGTGTGTGTTTGTTTGTGTGTGTGTGTGTGTGTGTGTGTGTGTGTGTGTGTGTGTGTGTGTGTGTGTGTGTAACCATCTTTCTGGGGTTCTACTGAGGAGCACATTGTTACCATGGTGACTGCATCCAGTTCAGCTGAACACAGATGGCTGCTCTCTCTCTCTCTCTCTCTCTCTCTCTCTCTCTCTCTCTCTCTCTCTCTCTCTCTCTCTCTCTCTCTCTCTCTCTCTCTCTCTCTCTCTCTCTCTCTCTCTCTCTCTCTCTCTCTCTCTCTCTCTCTCTCTCTCTCTCTCTCTCTCTCTCTCTCTCTCTCTCTCTCCCTCTCTCTCTCTCTCCCTCTCCCTCTCTCCCTCCCTCCCTCCCTCTCTCTCCTATTTACCTAGCCAGTAGGACTATTTTCCTCACAGCAGATAACACAAGGCTGACAGAAAAGACAGTGCAGTCCTGTGTGTATCTGTGTACCTGTGTGTATCTGTGTACCTGTGTGTATCTGTGTACCTGTGTGTACCGGTGAGTATCTTTGTGTACCTGTGTGTAGCTGCTGTTTGTACCTGTCTATACCTTTGTGTATCTGTGGGTACGGTACCTGTGAGTGCCTGTGTGTGCCTCTGTGTACCTTTGTGTACGTGTGTGTACCTACTATGTGTATCTGTGTGATTCTGCATGTATCTGTGTGTGCCTGTGTCTTCCTCTGTGTACCTGTGTGTATCTGTATGTACCTGTCTATTTCTGTGTGTAACGGTGTGTACCTGTCTATTTCTGTATGAATCTGTGTGTACCTGTGTCTTCCTCTGTGTATCTGTGTACACCAGTGTGTATCTCTGTGTACCTATGTGTACCTGTGTGAATCTGCGTGTAGATGCGTGTACCTGCGTGTATCTGTGTGTATCTGTGTGTACCTATGTGTACCTGTGTGAATCTGTGTGTATCTGTGTGTACCTATGTGTACCTGTGTGAATCTGTGTGTAGATGCGTGTACCTATGTGTACCTGCGTGTATCTGTGTGTATCTGTGTGTACCTGTGTTTTCCTTTTTGTATATGTGTGTACCTGTGTGTGTCTGTGTGTATCTGTGTGAATCTGTCTATACCTTTCTGTATCTGTGTGTGACTGTGTGTCCTGTTCACGTCACGTCATCACATACGTCGTCAGAGTGCGCAGCTGAACATTGTATGCTGGAAAACACTCGGTTTGTTATTTTTGATTGAAACAAAACCGATATTCATTAAATAGGAATACAGAACTTGTTTTTGTGTGACACGGTTAGCTTTTAACAGCTAGGACCATTCCAATGCGGCAATGGTTTACTTGCCGAGGATTATAGGCTTGTGGTGGCTTCATTGATCACGCAGGTCGCCAGCCTACGTAAGAAACTTGGGAAAACACAGAGTGGAATGTTTACATTTTCTACGCTGGTGGCTGGATGGCGTTCGCGCTTGTTGGCTGCATCTCCGCCTTGTCGTTTGTCGTTATCCGACTGGCCGGTGTTGCCCGGAGCTCCTCCATCTGATAGCAGAGAAGAATGAGCTCAGCAAGAGGAGCAAGACAATCAACGATGGTCGCATGTCACGAGCCGTGGAAGCCGAAGACAGCGACTTCCCGCAAAGCAGTCTACACTCCCAACGAGAGGCCCGGAGAGGATACAAACAGCGTTACGCCGTCCTGGAGCCTGATCTTCCTGCATCTTCATTGCTGGGGGTGCCTGTGTCTGCGACCGCAGTGCCTACAACTACGAAGTCGACGTCGACAACCATCTTTCCATGCTCTGGATCGAGCGGGGGTTCTCCTTCTGTCGGAGGCCTGCCACAGGCGCCGGTAGCAACGGGTTCAAGTTATCCTGCCTATCGCCCGTTCATAAAGGGTTCTCCGAATCCTGAGAATCGTGAGAGTGGGCGGATTTCCGCTTCCTTCTCGACAGCCATGATTATGGGCAGCTCCATGGTAAGAAATGTGATCGTTCCTGGTGCAAAAACAATGTCCTATCCCAGAGCTCAAGTAAATGACATTACTAAGCTGCTCCCGAATGTACTACGCCAGGACATGGAATTCTATCCTAGTCCATGTGGGTTTTAATGACATTATGAAGGGCAGTTCTGAAAAGTTGAAACTGGAATTTAAAGAGTTAATTGACTCTCTGCTAAACACTAATAAAATACCCATCATATCTGGCCTTGTGTCCTCTCTGAATTGTGGCATTGAATGCTTTAGCAGGATTCTCTCTCTTCACAACTGACTACGTGATTATTGCAGCTCAATGGGTGTAACTTTTGTTGACAATTCCGATACCTTTTGGAAACAAAACAACTTTTATAAGGAGGATGGGATCCAGCCAAATCATTTGGGATCCTGGATGCTTTCACAGCACTATAAGGCTGCGTTGAGACAATGACTTATCAATGAACCAAGCACAGCTCAGTTAATCCCTACCATTGTGACACTGAGTTGTCATAATGCTTCAGCAAATGTACATTATCCCATGGGGTGTCGGTAGACACAATGTAAGTAACCTAAATTATGTCAATTTAACTGCCCTGAATGCCTCTACTGATCCTACGGCTATTGTATGCAGTAATCATGTGCCTATGAACCAGATGTATACTGTTAGCACTGAGACGGTGTGCCCTAGGAGGGAGGAAGCCCACTGTGAGCAGCTCACCCTGCACTAACGTTAAAGAACATGAGCACATCTACTGCTGCTAAGCTTCCCAGTAAAGCAATGAAAACAAGTAAGCATCCCAGAAGAAAAGTGCTCAAAATAGCCCACGTTAAATTAAAGATGTGGCAAATAGGAGTGGAAATATCATCCGCTATTATCCTGAGTCATTTTTCATCCAAGTTGTCAGACCCCGGTGGCTCGTCATTGTTGATAGACAACAATATTTTTATCACCTCTTCCACATTAACTTTACGGAATTTAAAATTACAATTCTTGTCTTTCATAATTTGGTCAGATATACTTGGATGTGTAGTGTCAGCATTTGTTGCTGGCATGTCATGCCTAAGTTTGCTAATCTTGCCAATGAACAAATCTAAGTAGTTGGCAATATCAGTTGGTTTTGTGATAAATAAGCCATCTGTTCCAATGAATGATGGAGCTGAGTTTGCCTGTTTGCCCAACATTTCATAAAGAAATGCTCCACAGCTTTTTACTGTCATTCTTTATGTCATTTATCTTTGTTTCATAGTGTAGTTTCTTCTTCTTTTTATTCAGTTTAGTCACATGATTTCTCAATTTGCATTAAGTTTGCCAATCGGTTGTGCAGCCAGACTTATCTGCCATTCCATTGGCCTCATCCTTCTCAACCATACCATTTTATAATTCCTCATCAATCCACAGGGATTTAACAGGTTTTACAGCCATTTTCTTCATGGGTACATGCTTATTAGCAACTGGAATAAGCAATTTCGTAAATGTGTCAAGTGCAGTGTCTGTTTTCTCCTCATTACACACCACGGACCAAGAGATATTCTTTACATCAACAACATAGGAATCACTACAAAACTTCTTGTATGACCTCTTATACACTATGTTAGGCCCAGCCTTTGGAATTTCGGTTTTTGGTCATCTGTTACTAACAAACTATTGATTTCATGAACCTTGTTTCTTAAGCCTACTAGAAAGTGTGTGTCCTCAGGCCTGGAGGGAAGCAAAAGTCATTCCGCTACCTAAGAATACTAATGCCCCCTTTACTGGCTCAAATAGCCGACCAATCAGCCTGCTACCAACCCTTAGTAAACATTTGGAAAAAATTGTGTTTGACCAGATACAATGCTGTTTTACTGTAAACAAACTGACAACAAACTTTCAGAATGCTTATAGAGAAGGACATTCAACAAGCACATCACTTAAAATGATGATACAAAGATTGTAGGGGCAGTTTTGTTAGACGTCAGTGCGGCTTTTGACATTTTCGATCATAGTCTGCTGCTGGCAAAACTTACGTGTTTTGGCTTTACACCCCCTGCTATATTGTGGATTAAGAGTTACCTGTCTAACAGAACACATAGGGTGTTCTTTAATGGACGCCTCTCCAACATAATCCAGGGAGAATCAGGAATTCCCCAAGGCAGTTGTCTAGGCCCATTACTTTTTACTTTCTTTACTAATGAATTGCCACTGGCTTTGAGGAAAGTCAGAGTGTCTATGTACTGTGGCAAGAAAAAATATGTGAACCCTTTGGAATTATCTGTATTTCTGCATAAATTGGTCATAAAATTAGATTTGATCTTTACAACAACAGACGAACACAGTATGGTTAATAATAACACACAAATCATTGTAATTATCTTGTCTATATTGAATACATAATTTAAACATTCACAGTGTAGGTTGGAAAAAGTATGTGAACCCCTAGGCTAATGACTTCTCCAAAAGCTAATTGGAGTCAGGAGTCAGCTAACCTGGAGTCCAATCAATGAGAAGAGATTGGAGATGCTGGTTAGAGCTGCCCTTTAAAAAACACTCACAAAATTTGAGTTTGCTATTCACAAGAAGCATTGCCTGATGTGAACTATGCCTTGAACAAAAGAGATCTCAAAAGACCCAGATTAAGAATTGTTGACTTGCATAAAGCTGGAAAGGGTTACAAAAGTATCTCTAAAAGCCTTGATGTTCATCCGTCCACGGTAAAACAAATTGTCTATAAATGGAGAAAGTTCAGCACTGTTGCTACTCTCCCTAGGAGTGGCCGTCCTGCAAAGATGACTGCAAGAGCACAGCGCAGAATGCTCAATGAGGTTAAGAAGAATCCTAGAGTGTCAGCTAAAGACTTACAGAAATCTCTGGAATATGATAACATCTCTGTTGACGAGTCTACGATACGTAAAACACTAAACAAGAATGGTGTTCATGGAAGGACACCACAGAAGAAGCCACTGCTGTCCAAAAAAACATTGCTGCACATCTGAAGTTCGCAAAAGAGCATCTGGATGTTCCACAGCGCTACTGGTAAAGAATATTATGTGGACAGATGAAACTAAAGTTGAGTTGTTTGGAAGGAGCACACAACACTATGTGTGGAGAAAAAAAGGCACAGCACACCAACATCAAAACCTCATCCCAACTGTAAATTATGGTGGAGGGAGCATCATCGTTTGGGGCTGCTTTGCTGCCTCAGGGCCTAGACAGCTTGCTATCATCGATGGAAAAATGAATTCCCAAGTTCATCAAGACATTTTGCAGGAGAATGTAAGGCCATCTGTCCGCCAACTGAAGCTCAACAGAAGTTGGGTGATGCAACAGGACAACGACCCATACTTTTCACACCCTGCACTGTGAATGTTTACATGGTGTGTTCAATAAAGACATGAAAATGTATAATTGTTTGTGTGTGTTATTAGTTTAAGCAGACTGTGTTTGTCTATTGTTGTGACTTAGAGTTGCAGTTAGTTTCAGAGAGGGTGGGAATAAGTTAGTCCTATATAATTTCTAAAACTAAAAGCCTTGTATTTGGGACAAATCATTCACTAAACCCTAAACCTCAACTAAATCTTGTAATAAATGATGTGGAAATTGAGCAGGTTCAAATCAAATCAATTCAAACGTTATTTGCCACATGCGCCGCATACAACAAGTGTAGACTTTACTGTGAACGTTACACTTACAAGCCCTTAACCAACAGTGCATTGCAAGAAGAGTTAAGAAAATATGCTCTCGATGGTGCAGCTGTAGAACCTTTTGAGGATCTGGGGGCCCATGCCAAATCTTTTCAGTCTCCTGAGGGGGAAAAGGTTTTGTCGTGACCTCTTCACGACTGTCTTGGTGTGTTTGGACCATGTTAGTTTGTTGGTGATGTGGACACCAAGGAACTTGAAGCTCTCAACCTGCTCCACTACAGCCCCGTCGATATTAATGGGGCCTGTTCGGCCTGCCTTTTCCTGTATTCCACGATCAGCTCCTTAGTCTTGCTCACATTGAGGGAGAGGTTGTTGTCCTGGCACCACACTGCCAGTTCTCTGACCTCCTCCCTATAGGCCATCTCATTGTTGTTGGTGATCAGGGCTACCACTGTTGTGTCGTCAGCAAACTTAAATGATGGCGTTGGAGTCGTGTTTGGCCACGCAGTCGAGGGTGAACAGGGAATACAGGAGGGGACTAAGTACACACCCCTGAGGGGCCCCAGTGTTAAGGATCAGTGTGGAAGACGTATTGTTGCCTATCCTTACCACCTGGGGGCAGCCCGCCAGGAAGTCCAGGATCCAGTTGCAGAGGGAGGTGTTAAGTCCAGAGTCCTTAGCTTAGTGATGAGCTTCGTGGGCACTATGGTGTTGTACGCTGAGCTGTAGTCGATGAACATCATTCTCACATAGGTGTTCCTTTTCTCCAGGTGAGAAAGGGCGGTGTGGAGTGCGATTGAGATTGCATCATCTGTGGATCTTTTGGGGCGGTATGCGAATTGGAGTGGGTCTAGGGTGTCCGGGAGGACGCTGTTGATGTGAGCCACGACCAGCCTTTCAAAGCACTTCATGGCTACCGATGTGAGTGCCACGGGGTGGTAATCATTTAGGCGGGTTACCTTCGCTTCCTTGGGCACAGGGACTATAGTGGTCTGCTTGAAACATGTTGGTATTACAGACTCGGGCAGGGAGAGGTTGAACATGTCGGTGAAGACACTTGACAGTTGGTCAGCACATGTTCTCAGTACACGCCCTGGTAATCCGTCTGGCCCAGCGGCTTTGTGAATGTTGACCTGTTTAAAGGTTTTATTCATATTGGCTACCGAGAGCGTTATCACACAGTCATCCAGAACAGCTGGTGCTCTCGTGTATGCTTCAGTATTGCTTGCCTCGAAGCGAGCATAAAAGGCATTTAGCTCGTCTGTTAGGCTTGTGTCACTGGGCAGCTCGCGTCTGGGTTTCCCTTTGTAGACCATAATAGTTTTCAGCCCTGCCACATACGAGGAGCGTCAGAGCCGGTGTAGTAGGATTCAATCTTAATCCTGTATTGACGCTTTGCTTGTTTGATGGTTCGTCTGAGGGCATAGCAGGATTTCTTATAAGTGTCCGGATTAGTCTCCCGCTCCTTGAAAGGGGCAGCTCTTGCCTTTAGCTCGATGCGGATATTGCCTGTAATCCATGGCTTCTAGTTGGGATATGTACGTACAGTCACTGTGGGGACGACATCGTCGATGCAAGTATTGATGAAGCCAATGACTGAGGTAGTTTATTCCTCAATGCCATTGGATGAATCCTGGAACATATTCCAGTCTGTGGTAGCAAAACAGTCCTGTAGTGTAGCATCTGCGTCATCTGACCAGTTCCGTATTGAGCGAGTCACTGGTACTTCCTGCTTTAGTTTTTACTTGTAAGCAGGAATCAGGAGGATAGAATTATGGTCAGATTTGCCAAATGGAGGGTGGGGGAGATCTTTGTATGCGTCTCTGTGTGTGGAGTAAAGGTGGTCTAGGATTTCTTTCCCTGGTTGCACATGTGACATGCTGGTAAAAATTTGGTAAAACTGATATAAGTTTGCCTGCATTAAAGTCCCCGGCCACTAGGAGCGCCGCTTCTGAGTGAGGATTTTCTTCTTTGCTTATGGCCTTATAGAGTTGCTTGAGAGCGGTCTTAGTGCCAGCTTCGCTTTGTGGTGGTAAATAGATGGCTACGAATAATACAGATGAGAACTCTCTTGGTAGATAGTGTGGTCGACAGCTTATCATGAGGTACTCTACCTCAGGCGAGCAATACTTCTTTAATATTAGACATCGCGCACATGTACAGTTGAGGTTGAGGTCACTAAACTGCTTGGAGTTACCCTGGATTGTAAACTGTCATGGTCAAAACATATTGATACAACAGTAGCTAAGATGGGGAGAAGTCTATGATAAGGCGCTGCTCTGCCTTCTTGACAACACTGTCAACGCACAGACAGACCGACCGACCGACCGACCGACCGACCGAAAACCCTTACCTTAAAACATTTTGAGTTAATGCCTTAACCTTAAAGACGTTTGAAACAACTTCAAAAATGTGAGGTTTGAGAAACATGGATGAACGTCTAATTCTGACGTGAGACTGTGAGAGCTGGTTGCTCTAAAGAGACAGGATGTAGTTCATTTAACTTAGTTCATATCAGTTCAGGTTTGAATCAACTGTGGAGCAACATCACAAAGCAAAGTCTAATCATCTGGTTTAGTAACACACACACACACACACACACACAGAGAGATACACAGATACACACACAGATACACACACACACAGATACAGACACACACACACAGATACAGAAATACACACATACGCACATACACACACACACACACACACACACACACACACACACACACACACACACACACACACACACACACACACACACACACACACACACACACACACACACACACACACACACACACACACACACACACACACACACACACACGACTTACCCAACCATGTTGCTGTCAGAGTGGGTGATCTGTGATGAAGTCAGGAATCCTAGTTTCTCCAGACACCTGCACCAGGGACAGAGAGTTAATATAACAAGATGTTAACGTAACAAGATGATAACATAACAAGATGACTCCTCAACCAGGGACAGCGAGGGTTAACATAACAAGATGTTAACATAACAAGATGACTCCTCAACCAGAGACAGAGAGGGTTAACATAACAAGATGTTAACATAACAAGATGACTCCTCAACCAGAGACAGAGAGGGTTAACATAACAAGATGTTAACATAACAAGATGTTAACATAACAAGATGTTAACATAACAAAATGACTCCTCAACCAGAGACAGAGAGGGTTAACATAACAAGATGTTAACATAACAAGATGACTCCTCAACCAGAGACAGAGAGGGTTAACATAACAAGATGTTAACATAACAAGATGTTAACATAACAAGATGTTAACATAACAAAATGACTCCTCAACCAGAGACAGAGAGGGTTAACATAACAAGATGTTAACATAACAAGATGACTCCTCAACCAGAGACAGAGAGGGTTAACATAACAAGATGTTAACATAACAAGATGTTAACATAACAAGATGACTCCTCAACCAGAGACAGAGAGGGTTAACATAACAAGATGTGAACATAACAAGATGACTCCTCAACCAGAGACAGAGAGGGTTATTAACATAACAAGATGTTAACATAACAAGATGACTCCTCAACCAGAGACAGAGAGGGTTAACATAACAAGATGTTAACATAACAAGATGTTAACATAACAAGATGACTCCTCAACCAGAGACAGAGAGGGTTAACATAACAAGATGTTAACATAACAAGATGTTAACATAACAAGATGTTAACATAACAAGATGACTCCTCAACCAGAGACAGAGAGGGTTAACATAACAAGATGTTAACATAACAAGATGAATAAGATGATAACATAATTCACATCAGTAAGATCAACAAGACATTTCAATAATGCGAGTGACGGGACAAGTACGAAGGCACAAGGGACACACGCTTGTTGGTATACTGACAGCACAGGAGGCTGGTGGCACGTTGATTTGGTAGGACGGGTTCGTGGTAATGACTGGAGCGGAATCAGTGGAATGGCATCAAACACATGGTTTCCCTGGCGTTGATACCATTCCATTGACTCCATTCCAGACATTATTATGAGCCGTCCTCCCCTCAGAGGCCTCCGCTGACTGACCGGTTTGACAGCCTTTATTTTGGTTTGATGAGGTTGAATCTGAGGCTTAAAGTTGAACTTGAACTTAAAGTTAAAGGTCCAACGCAGCTGTTTTTATCTCAACATCAAATTATTTCTGGGTAACAATTAAGTATTTTATGATTGTTTTAAATTAAAATGGTACAACAACAAAAAATAACAAATAGTTTCTCAAGCAATAATTTTTCTAGGACTGTCTGGGAGCTTTCTGAGTGGGGAGGAGAAAACTGAATAATGAGCTGTTATTGGTAGGGAGGTTTAAAACTCTCTTTCTTATTGGTCTATTTACCTGGTGATGTCACAAGGCAGGCCAAAACTCCATCCCACCAAAACAGGCTGAAATGTCAGGAAGTCTTTTCAAAACAGCTCTTACACTGAAAGGGCTTTATCATCATTTTCACAATTTCACAGTATTATTCCAATCATATACTGTGGAAATATATATAGTTTTTGACTTCACTAGGCCTTTAAACTTTGATTAAATACACATAGTGATAAAGTCCTTTTCAATGGCCTCAGATCAAGTTTTGGTACCCATACCCCTAGCTACCTCCGGTGGTTCTCACTGATCAGCCTGGACTGGAGGGGTGACCCTCCCTGATTCAGAGGGGTTAAATGTGGAAGACACATTTCAGTTGAATACATTCAGTTGTACAACTGACTAGGTTTCCCCCTTTTCCTTTTTCCTTTCCCTCCAATAATGTTTAATTTTAGGATTGGGGGAGGGGAAACTGATCCTAGATCTGTACCTAGGGGCTACTTCGCCACGGAGCCGGTGACGCTCAGTCCCAAAACAACCACAGCTCAACATCGCCGCCTAGAGGTTGGAACAATACATGTCATCTACACTTGGATAACAAATAAAATAAAAATCTTATTTTTTTTATTTTCACGAGCTCAGGATACAACAGGTGTAAAAGGTACAGAGAAAAGCTTACTTACAGAATTCACATATTTCTTCTACAAACTATATCAATATCAATTGTGTATGTTTGTGTTAATTATAATTTCACATCATCCTCAATATCATGTTTTAATTTGTGTGAAAGCTTTAACGTTTAAAACCAACTTCATTCAGAAATGCATTTCAAAATAATTTGTTTGACAAACTAACGTACCAAAATCAATCAAGTTGCCAATGGAGACATGCCAGGACAACCTGACCAGCCTTAGTTTCCATGGAGATTGGAAGAACAGGTATTTATTAATGTTTGTATGTTTCAGTCTGTTGTAAAGTTTTAAAGACTGACATCCTTTTGTGTGTGTGTGTGTGTGTGTGTGTGAGAGAGAGAGAGAGAGAGAGAGAGAGAGAGAGAGACATCCTTTTGTGCAATGTGTTTAATGCTAGCTAGGTGACATAGTGCTGTGTAAATGCTAACGTTGCTAGGACAGGCTGGAGACCCTATTCATCCATTATAACATTACCAGACTGACACACCTATTGGGGCAACAGTGATACTGCATCACCAATTCAGGGGATGTTTCTACTGATCATGTCCCAAATAGCACAATATTCCCTAGGCCCTGGTCTAAAGTAGTGCACTATATAGGGAATAGGGTGTCATAGGGCTCTGGTCTAAAGTAGTGCACGAAATAGGGAATAGGGTGACTGGAGGACATCTATTGTAATCCTTGTAATCTTCAGATGTAACGGTGAATTACTCAAAAGATTACATCCCAAATGGCACCCTATTCCCTACAAAGTGCACTACACCTTAACTGTCACACCAAGAGGACTGAACCTCATGATGAGGTCACTAGGTGTTGGGTTAAGGTCGCTAGGTGTTGGGTTAAGGTGGCTAGGTGTTGGGTTAAGGTCGCTAGGTGTTGGGTTAAGGTCGCTAGGTATTGGGTTAAGGTCGCTAGGTGTTGGGTTAAGGTGGCTAGGTGTTGGGTTAAGGTGGCTAGGTGTTGGGTTAAGGTGGCTAGGTGTTGGGTTAAGGTCGCTAGGTGTTGGGTTAAGGTGGCTAGGTGTTGGGTTAAGGTGGCTAGGTGTTGGGTTAAGGTCGCTAGGTGTTGGGTTAAGGTCGCTAGGTGTTGGGTTAAGGTCGCTAGGTGTTGGGTTAAGGTGGCTAGGTGTTGGGTTAAGGTGGCTAGGTGTTGGGTTAAGGTCGCTAGGTGTTGGGTTAAGGTCGCTAGGTGTTGGGTTAAGGTGGCTAGGTGTTGGGTTAAGGTGGCTAGGTGTTGGGTTAAGGTCGCTAGGTGTTGGGTTAAGGTGGCTAGGTGTTGGGTTAAGGTGGCTAGGTGTTGGGTTAAGGTGGCTAGGTGTTGGGTTAAGGTCGCTAGGTGTTGGGTTAAGGTGGCTAGGTGTTGGGTTAAGGTGGCTAGGTGTTGGGTTAAGGTCGCTAGGTGTTGGGTTAAGGTGGCTAGGTGTTGGGTTAAGGTCGCTAGGTGTTGGGTTAAGGTCGCTAGGTGTTGGGTTAAGGTGGCTAGGTGTTGGGTTAAGGTCGCTAGGTGTTGGGTTAAGGTCGCTAGGTGTTGGGTTATGGTCGCTAGGTGTTGGGTTAAGGTCGCTAGGTGTTGGGTTAAGGACGCTAGGTGTTGGGTTAAGGTCGCTAGGTGTTGGGTTAAGGTCGCTAGGTGTTGGGTTAAGGTCGCTAGCTGTTGGGTTAAGGTGGCTAGGTGTTGGGTTAAGGTCGCTAGGTGTTGGGTTAAGGTCGCTAGGTTTTGGGTTAAGGTCGCTAGGTGTTCGCTAGGTGTTGGGTTAAGGTCGCTAGGTGTTCGCTAGGTGTTGGGTTAAGGTCGCTAGGTGTTGGGTTAAGGTCGCTAGGTGTTGGGTTAAGGTCGCTAGGTGTTGGGTTAAGGTGGCTAGGTGTTGGGTTAAGGTCGCTAGGTGTTGGGTTATGGTCGCTAGGTGTTGGGTTAAGGTCGCTAGGTTTTCGCTAGGTGTTGGGTTAAGGTCGCTAGGTGTTGGGTTAAGGTCGCTAGGTGTTGGGTTAAGGTCGCTAGGTGTTGGGTTAAGGTCGCTAGGTGTTGGGTTAAGGTGGCTAGGTGTTGGGTTAAGGTCGCTAGGTGTTGGGTTATGGTCGCTAGGTGTTGGG
>NC_092109.1:41983134-42050634 GCF_045679555.1 Salvelinus alpinus
CTCCCTTTATTTTTAATCTATCCTCCTTTATTTCCTCCCTTTATTCTCCCTCAATCCTCCCTCTATCCTCCCTCTATCCTCCCTTTATCCTCCCTCTCTCCTCCCTTTATCATCCATCTGTCCTCCCTCTCTCCTCCCTTTATCATCCCTCTCTCCTCCCTTTATTCTCCCTCAACCCTCCTTTATCCTCCCTTTATCCTCCCTCTATCCTTCCTATGTTCTCCCTCTATCCTCCCTCTATCATCCATTTATCCTCCCTCTATCATCAATTTATCCTCCCTCTGTCATCCCTCTATCCTCCTTCTATCCCCCCTCTATCCTGCCTTTATCCTTCCTCTGTTCTCCCTCTATCATCCCTTTATCCTCCCTATATCCTCCCTCTATCCTCCTTCTATCCCCATGTATCCTTCCTCTGTCCTCCCTCTATCCTTCCTCTATCATCCCTCTATCCTCCCTCTATCCTCCCTTTATCCTTCCTCTGTCCTCCCTCTGTTCTCCCTCTATCCTCCCTCTATCATCCCTTTATCCTCCCTCTATAATTCCTTCATCCTCCCTCTATCATCCCTTATCCTTCTTCTGTTCTCCCTCTATCCTCCCTTTATCCTTCTTCTGTTCTCCCTCTATCCCCCTTTATCCTTCCTCTGTCCTCCCTCTGTTCTCCCTCTATCCCCCTCTATCCCCCTTTATCCTTCTTCTGTTCTCCCTCTATCCCCCTTTATCCCCCTTTATCCTTCCTCTGTCCTCCCTCTATCCCCCTCTATCCCCCTTTATCCTTCTTCTGTTCTCCCTCTATCCCCCTCTATCCCCCTTTATCCTTCCTCTGTTCCCCCTCTATCCCCTTTATCCTTCCTCTGTCCTCCCTCTGTTCCCCCTCTATCCCCCTCTATCCCCCTTTATCCTTCTTCTGTTCTCCCTCATCCCCCTCTATCCCCTTTATCCTTCCTCTGTTCCCCCTCTATCCCCTTTATCCTTCCTCTGTTCCCCCTCTATCCCCTTTATCCTTCCTCTGTCCTCCCTCTGTTCCCCCTCTATCCCCCTCTATCCCCTTTATCCTTCCTCTGTTCTCCCTCTATCCCCCTCTATCCCCTTTATCCTTCCTCTGTTCCCCCTCTATCCCCTTTATCCTTCCTCTGTTCCCCCTCTATCATCCCTTTATCCTTCCTCTGTTCCCCCTCTATCCCCTTTATCCTTCCTCTGTCCTCCCTCTGTTCCCCCTCTATCCCCCTCTATCCCCCTTTATCCTTCTTCTGTTCTCCCTCATCCCCCTCTATCCCCCTTTATCCTTCCTCTGTTCCCCCTCTATCCCCTTTATCCTTCCTCTGTTCCCCCTCTATCCCCTTTATCCTTCCTCTGTTCCCCCTCTATCCCCTTTATCCTTCCTCTGTCCTCCCTCTGTTCCCCCTCTATCCCCCTCTATCCCCCTCTATCCCCTTTATCCTTCTTCTGTTCTCCCTCATCCCCCTTTATCCTTCCTCTGTCCTCCCTCTGTTCTCCCTCTATCCCCCTCTATCCCCTTTATCCTTCTTCTGTTCTCCCTCTATCCCCCTCTATCCCCCTTTATCCTTCTTCTGTTCTCCCTCTATCCCCCTTTATCCTTCCTCTGTCCTCCCTCTGTTCCCCCTCTATCCCCCTCTATCCCCTTTATCCTTCCTCTGTTCCCCCTCTATCCCCTTTATCCTTCCTCTGTTCCCCCTCTATCATCCCTTTATCCTTCCTCTGTTCCCCCTCTATCCCCTTTATCCTTCCTCTGTCCTCCCTCTGTTCCCCCTCTATCCCCCTCTATCCCCCTTTATCCTTCTCTGTTCTCCCTCATCCCCCTCTATCCCCCTTTATCCTTCCTCTGTTCCCCCTCTATCCCCTTTATCCTTCCTCTGTCCTCCCTCTGTTCCCCCTCTATCCCCCTCTATCCCCCTTTATCCTTCTTCTGTTCTCCCTCATCCCCCTCTATCCCCCTTTATCCTTCCTCTGTTCCCCCTCTATCCCCCTTTATCCTTCCTCTGTTCCCCCTCTATCCCCTTTATCCTTCCTCTGTTCCCCCTCTATCCCCTTTATCCTTCCTCTGTCCTCCCTCTGTTCCCCCTCTATCCCCCTCTATCCCCTTTATCCTTCCTCTGTTCCCCCTCTATCCCCTTTATCCTTCCTCTGTTCCCCCTCTATCATCCCTTTATCCTTCCTCTGTTCCCCCTCTATCCCCTTTATCCTTCCTCTGTCCTCCCTCTGTTCCCCCTATATTCCCCTCTATCCCCCTTTATCCTTCTTCTGTTCTCCCTCATCCCCCTCTATCCCCTTTATCCTTCCTCTGTTCCCCCTCTATCCCCTTTATCATTCCTCTGTTCCCCCTATATCCCCTTTATCCTTCCTCTGTCCTCCCTCTGTTCCCCCTCTATCCCCTGGCATCTGGGTCTACAGCAGTTGTCTGACTGGCTCCCTAGCCACAGTACTCCCCATGGACAGGCAGTGAGCCAGACAGTCAGTCAGTCAGCTAGATATCCAGCCAGCCAGCCAGCTAGACAACCAGCAAATAATCCTAACAGTCACTCAGCCAGCCAATCAGCTAGACACCCAGAGACAATCTGTCAGCCAGCCAATCAGCTAGACACCCAGCCATTATGTCAGTCAGTCAGCCAGCCATCCAGTCAGTCAGTAAGCTAGACACCCAGCCAGCCATTCAGTCAGTCAGTAAGCTAGACACCCAGCCAGCCATTCAGTCAGTCAGTACGCTAGACACCCAGCCAGCCAGTCAGTCAGTCAGTAAGCTAGACACCCAGCCAGCCAGTCAGTCAGTAAGCTAGACACCCAGCCAGCCATTCAGTCAGTCAGTAAGCTAGACACCCAGCCAGCCAGTCAGTCAGTCAGTAAGCTAGACACCCAGCTAGCCAGTCAGTCAGTCAGTAAGCTAGACACCCAGCCAGCCAGTCAGTCAGTCAGTAAGCTAGACACCCAGCTAGCCAGTCAGTCAGTCAGCTTGACACCAAGTCAGTCAGTCAGCTTGACACCAAGTCAGTCAGTCAGCTAGACACCAAGTCAGTCAGTCAGCTTGACACCAAGTCAGTCAGTCAGCTTGACACCAAGTCAGTCAGTCAGCTTGACACCAAGTCAGTCAGTCAGCTAGACACCATGTCAGTCAGTCAGCTTGACACCAAGCCAGTCAGTCAGCTTGACACCAAGTCAGTCAGTCAGCTTGACACCAAGTCAGTCAGTCAGCTAGACACCAAGTCAGTCAGTCAGCTTGACACCAAGCCAGTCAGTCATTTTGACACAAAGTCAGTCAGTCAGCTTGACACCAAGTCAGTCAGTCAGCTAGACACCAAGTCAGTCAGTCAGCTTGACACCAAGTCAGTCAGTCAGCTTGACACCAAGTCAGTCAGTCAGTCAGCTCGACACCAAGTCAGTCAGTCAGCTAGACACCCAGACTGTCAGTCAGCTAGACACCCAGCCAGTAAGTCAGTCAGTCAGCTAGACACCCAGCTAGCCAGTCCATCAGTCAGCTAGACACCCAGCCAATCAGTCAGCTAGACACCCTGCTAGCCAGTCCATCAGTCAGCTAGACATCCAGCCAATCAGTCAGGTAGACACCCAGCTAGCCAGTCCGTCAGTCAGCTAGACACCCAGCCAATCAGTCAGCTAGACACCCAGCTAGCCAGTCCGTCAGTCAGCTAGACACCCAGCCAATCAGTCAGGTAGACACCCAGCTAGCCAGTCCATCAGTCAGCTAGACACCCAGCCAATCAGTCAGCTAGACACCCAGCCAGTCAGTCAGTCAGTCAGTCAGCTAGACACCCAGCCAGTCAGTCAGACAGTCAGTCAGCTAGACGCCCAGCCAGGCAGTCAGACAGTCAGTCAGCTAGAAACCCAGCCAGCAAGCCAGCTAGCCAGTCCGTCAGTCAGCTAGACACCCAGCCAATCAGTCAGGTAGACACCCAGCTAGCCAGTCCGTCAGTCAGCTAGACACCCATCCAGTCAGTCAGACAGTCAGTCAGCTAGACACCCAGCCAGTCAGTCAGACAGTCAGTCAGCTAGACACCCAGCCAGGCAGCCAGTCCGTCAGTCAGCTAGACACCCAGCCAATCAGTCAGGTAGACACCCAGCTAGCCAGTCCGTCAGTCAGCTAGACACCCAGCCAGTCAGTCAGCTAGACACCCAGCCAGGCAGCCAGTCCGTCAGTCAGCTAGACACCCAGCCAATCAGTCAGCTAGACACCCAGCTAGCCAGTCCGTCAGTCAGCTAGACACCCAGCTAGCCAGTCAGACAGTCAGTCAGCTAGACACCCAGCCAGGCAGTCAGACAGTCAGTCAGCTAGACACCCTGCTAGCCAGTCCGTCAGTCAGCTAGACACCCAGCCAGGCAGACAGTCAGTCAGCTAGACACCCAGTCAGTCAGTCAGTCAGTCAGCTAGACACCCAGCCAGGCAGACAACTCTAGGAATGAAATGACACACATACTCTCTCAGGGCATCTTGAAGGAGGACTGAAGGAGAAATCACATGTTCTATGTGTATGGGGGGCTATTAACCACACAGATGTAGTGAGTGGTCCTCTGTAGCTCAGTTGATAGAGCACGGTACTATTTTATTCACTTCAGGCTGTCAACCATGTTTAATCACCATCTCCATGTCCACGTTTCAGAAGTCAATCATGGCTTAGGAAACACTCAGGGGCTCCCGAGTGGCGCAGTGGTCGAAGGCACTGCATCTCAGTGCTAGAGGCATCACTACAGACCTTGGTTCGATTCCAGGCTGTATCACAACCAGCTGTGATTGGGAGTAACATAGGGCGGTGCACAATTGGCCCAGCGTTGTTAGGGTTTGTCCGGGGTAGGCGCAGTGGTCTAAGGCACTGCATCTTAGTGCTAGAGGCATTACTACAGACCCTGGTTCAATTCCAAGCTGTATCACAGCGTCGTTAGGGTTTGGGCAGGGTAGGCCGTCATTGTAAATAAGAATTTGTTATTAACTGACTTGCCAAGTTAAATAAAAATGTATAGGTTCAAATTCACTGGAAGAATGACACAGTCTATATCTGTCAAAAGATGGAGGGGTGTGACGCTATTGGTTGACTCAGCCAACTTGTGTTCCAACAGCAGAATTGAACTTGTGGCTATCAATAGCTGTTGCTTAGCGTAGCTGCCTGGCTAGCTAGCAAGGTAATGCAAAAGTAAAGTTACAGTATCCCAAGCATTCATTTTCAATAGTTGCTGCTTAGCGTAGCTGCCTGGCTAGCTAGCAAGGTAATGCAAAAGTGAAGTTACAGTATCCCTAGCATTCATTTTCAATAGTTGCTGCTTAGCGTAGCTACCTGGCTAACTAGCTAGCATGGCAACGGTACTGTAAAGTTACAGTAGTACTAGCATTCATTTTCAATAGTTGCTGCTTAGCGTAGCTACCTGGCTAACTAGCTAGCATGGCAACGGTACTGTAAAGTTACAGTAGTACTAGCATTCATTTTCAATAGTTGCTGCTTAGCGTAGCTACCTGGCTAGCAAGCTAGCATGGTAACGGTACTGTAAAGTTACAGTAGTACTAGCATTCATTTTCAATAGTTGCTGCTTAGCGTAGCTACCTGGCTAACTAGCTAGCATGGCAACGGTACTGTAAAGCTACAGTAGTACTAGCATTACTTTTCAATAGGTAAGACAACTGTCAAAGTTTGTAAGATCTAAAAGATAATGCAATCTGCTAACGTTATAAAGGTTACATTAGTATTCACTTTCAATGGGGGGAGCTGTCAGAGTTAATGTCACCTGGGTTTCTTTGGACCTTTTTAGTAGCTATATTATTATGCCAGCTAAGTTAGGTAATGCATTGATTTTCAGACGACCAAGCTTTGTTTTAAACATGTCTAGCCACAGCTAGCATTACTTACAGCTGAAGTCAGAAATGTACATACACTGAGGTTGGAGTCATTAAAACTCATTTTTCAACCACTACACACATTTCTTCTTAACAAACTATAGTTTTGGCAAGTCGGATAGGACATTTACTTTGTGCATGACACAATTTTTCCAACAATTGTTCACAGACAGATTATTTCACAATTCCAGTGGGTAAGAAGTTTACATACACTAAGTTGATTGTGCCTTTAAACAGCTTGGAAAATTCCAGAAAATTATGTCATGGATTTAGAAGTTTCTGATAGGCTAAGTGAACTTGTGGCTATCAATTGAGTCAATTGGAGGTGTACCTTTGGATGTATTTCAAGGCCTACCTTCCAACTCAGTGCCTCTTTGCT
This sequence comes from Salvelinus alpinus, assembly GCF_045679555.1. Taxonomy (NCBI): domain Eukaryota; kingdom Metazoa; phylum Chordata; class Actinopteri; order Salmoniformes; family Salmonidae; genus Salvelinus; species Salvelinus alpinus. Next base: position 41,989,362 of record NC_092109.1, read on the forward strand.
TGACATCATGGGAAAATCAGAAGAAATCAGCCAAGACCTCAGAAAAAAATCTGTTTCATCCTTGGGAGCAATTTCCAAATGCCTGAAGGTACCACGTTCATCTGTACAAACAACAGTACGCAAGTATAAACACCATGGGGCCACGCAGCCGTCATACGGCTCAGGAAGGAGACGCGTTCTGTCTCCTAGAGATGAACGTACTTTGGTGCGAAAAGTGCAAGTCAATCCCAGAACAACAGCAAAGGACCTTGTGGAGATGCTAGAGGAAACAGGTACTAAAGTATCTATATCCACAGTAAAACGAGTCCTATATCAACATAATCTGAAAGGCCGCTCAGCAAGGAAGAGGCCACTGATCCAAAACCGCCATAAAAAAGCCAGACTACGGTTTGCAACTGCACATGGGGACAAAGACAACATTTGTGGGCAGAACTGAAAAAGCAAGTGCGAGCAAGGCCTACAAACCTGACTCAGTTACACCAGCTCTGTCAGGAGGAATGGGCCAAAATTCACCCAACTTATTGTGGGAATTTCATTTCTTAAACTAAAGTGGTGATCCTAACTGACCTAAGACAGGGAATTTTTACTAGGATTAAATGTCAGAAATTGTGATGTATTTCGCTAAGGTGTATGTAAACTTCCGACTTCAACTGTATATACCGAGGTATTAGATGTTAGAAGTTCAAAACAGCGATAGAAAGTGCAGGCTATTGAATCATTTTCATGTTATTTTGGATGGGGGGGGATTTAAAGACTATCAGTCTAATCAGGTGTAGGGCCTATAGCCTACAATAGAACATCAGTGTTTGAACTTGTAAAGAGACTGCGTGGGGATTTGTCGGATATAAAGTCAGGTGGTTTCTTTGCATCCAGTGGCAGTGTAGGCAATAAGGTAACAGAGGGAGCTGCTTGTGGATGACAGCTCTAACACAGTTCCCACCTCCGAAGGCACCAACACAACCGCTGTGCAGGTGTCGACCAATGCTAATCTGATTGATGGATCGTGGCAGATGTTTGGATCCTGTTGGGTCAATCACTCAGAATCCGTCTGTTGCAGTAGTGGGAAAAAGTACCCATTTTGTCATACCTGAGTAAAAGTAAAGATAACTTGATAGACATTTACTCAAGTAAAAGTCACCCAGTAAAATACTATCTGAGTAAAAGTCTTTTGGTTTGAGTTGGAGTTTATTTTTAAAGGGACAGTGCACATTAATCAACGATTCAGTAAAAGTGCCGGTTTTAGCCAACCGGCTAATTTTCAACCTCAATCCCTGGGTAGATATACTTGAGAATCAAAAGTCAAATTATTTGCCAAAATATACTTAAGCATCAAAAGTTAAAGTATAAATAATTTCAAATTCCTTATATTAAGCAAACCAGACAGCACCTTTTTCTTATTTTTTCTTATTTATGGATAGCCAGGGACACGCTCCAACACTCAGACATCATTTACAAACAAAGCATTTGTGTTTAGTGAGTCCGCCAGATCAGAGGCAGTAAGGATGACCAGGGATGTTCTCCTGATATGCGTGTGAATTAGACAATTTTCCTGTCCTGCTAAGCATAAAAAAATGTAACGAGTACTTTTGGGTGTCAGTGAAAATGTATGAAAAAGTACATTATTTTAGGAACGTAGTGAAGAAAAGTAAAACTTGTCAAAAATATAAATAGTAAAGTAGATAGTAAAAAAAAAAAAAAAAATACTTAAGTATTAAAAGTATTTTTTACTTAGTACTTCACACCATTGGTCAATTGCCATACCCACTCATTACCTTGGGCCTCTTGAGGTGTAACATTTCACAACAGGCTCCTTATATTTCAACTGATTGTTTGAATGACTTCTGATTGGTTAATCATTCTTCACTTTTAATGACTAGTATACAGTGTGTCTCGGAGTATATTTTCATACATCCCACTGGTTGAATCAACATGGTTTCCACGTCATTTCAATGAGTTACGTTGAACCAACGTGGAACAGACGTTGAATTGATGCCTGTGTCCAGTGGGACGTGATGTATTTATAATTATGCCCGGTAAAATGCAGTCCACAAGAAACAGCAACAGATAATTTGAGATGCTAATTGCATAAACAAGGTAATGGGAGAATAGTACAGTAATAAACCAACCTCATTAGAACACTATGTTATGGTTATGCTACCATTATCCCTGCCGTTAACTCGGGCCCATTATCCCTGCCGTTAACTCGGGCCCATTATCCCTGCCGTTAACTCGGGCCCATTATCCCTGCCGTTAACTCGGGCCCATTATCCCTGCCGTTAACTCGGGCCCATTATCCCTGCCGTTAACTCGGGCCCATTATCCCTGCCGTTAACTCGGGCCCATTACCCTGCCGTTAACTCGGGCCCATTACCCTGCCGTTAACTCGGGCCCATTACCCTGCCGTTAACTCGGGCCCATTACCCTGCCGTTAACTCGGGCCCATTACCCTGCCGTTAACTCGGGCCCATTACCCTGCCGTTAACTCAGGTGATTTTAAATTCAATGTGAAAAATAATAACACTTGGAGACTATAGTGGTTGTTTAGAAATGTTATTTCTGGCCGAGGTTCAAACTGGGGACCTTGGATCCACTCTTCCCCACAGAAAAAAATATATATATTTTTTCAGCTTAATAAATTAACACATTATTTAGAAGTCTTCCTTCCCTCCTTTCTCCTAATATTTTCCCGCCTTTTCTCCCCGACCTTAACATACTATTGTTCCACAGCGCTGGTGCTTGCAACAGGATAGTGGGTTCAATTCCCTGGAGTACTCCTATATTAAACCGCATGCACAACTGTCAGTCACTTTGGATAAAAGCATCTTGTTAATGGTATATATTATTATATTAACTGTGAGTGAGACCAAAAGACAAAATAAGGCTGGAGGTAGAAAAACCGTTTATTACATAAAAATGACACTTAAGATAACAAATTAAAAATATGTTTTTCAAGTGTGACGGTAGTATATTCTCTTGCACGATATGTGTTCCACACTATACCTGAGATCATGTACACATTAAAAAAAGGAGAACTTTCATCTTGTACAAAGACCATTTTTTATCTGGATCTGTGAATAATTATAGTAGTATGATGTGCATATGTGGTTCACTTACTGTGTCTCTCAAATGGCACCCTATTCCCTTTGAAGTGCACTACTTTTAACCAGAGCCTACAGGGCTTTGGTCAAAAGTAGTGCACTACGTAGGGAATAGGGTACGATCTGGAACAGTTTTAAAACAATAAGCCTTTTTTCTCCCAGCCCCCTTCAGAGACAAAGGTCTCCCATCCAAGGTAAGTGCATGTTCACCTTGGGCTGTTCATTAAAAGAGCTGTCACTCTCAAATAGGACTAGCTCACTTTAATTAAGATCAACACAAATACTTTAAAAAAAAAAGACAAACCCTCTATCCTCGCCTCTATCCTCGCCTCTATCCTCGCCTCGTTAAGCATATGTTCCTCGGGAGTCCTGTTCCTCCAAGCTGGCTCATCTCCTCTCCCCAAAGCGTCTGAAGAAAGACACAATCCCAGAGCTACTGTTCTGCCTCTCCAAGGGTTTCTGAGCCTCTGTAGAAAACCCTGTCTCACCCCCAGCTGGGGCCCACAGCGCGCTGCGTCTCTGGAACAGGTCCCCGAGGCGGCATCTGAATCCTGGAGCCTGGCTCCCTCCAGTCTCATCCAGGGAGAGAGAGCGAAGCAGGTGGCCCTGAGACAGAGCTCTCTGACTGGGGCAGTCGGGCAGGGACAAGGCCCCCCTCCCTGCCTCTCCATGGAGGTCTGAGGGTCCAGGGTGTCCCTCCATAGCCCTCATCCTCCCCAGCAGCACCAGAGGGGGGCAGGTGGCGGTGGAATGGTGGGTGGAAGGGCGTGTGGGGGTGGAAGGGCGGGTGGGGGTGGGGGGCAATGACCAGACACCATCATCAAGGCCATCGTCGGCGCTGGGTGCGAAGAAGGAGTTTTGTCGGTGGGGGGTGTGGTTTTGGGGTGAGATGTGGGGGCTGAGGATGGTCCAGGGAGAGCCCAGGTTCCCCATGCTGTTACAGAGAGCCAGGTCTACCTCTCTCATCTCCCTGGGGCAAGGGGTGGAGGGCTGGGGGGTAGAGTGGGGGCGATGACCTGGGGTGGAGGGTTGAGAGATAGGGTGGGGGTGGAGAGGGTGAGGTGTGGAGCGTTGGGGGGTGTGGTTTTGGGGGACGAGGCTCGCTTTGTCGCCCAACTCTGGCAGTTCAGGATGTTCTAGGTCACCAGATAGCATGCCTCGGTCAGTCTGGTAGCGAAGCATCTTCCTGGACACGACACGCATCCTCTGCACCTCCTTCTCCTCCTCCTCCTTGCCCGCTCTCTTCTCCTCCTTCTGGGTGGGGGGTGTGTGTTTGCGAGGGGACAGGCTGCGGCGGCCAGAGCTCTTAGTGGTTCGTTTCTGGTCGATGGACGACAGGCTGCGGCGGCCACAGCTCTTAGGGGTCCGTTTCTGGTTGATGGAAGAGGCTCTATTTGACCCAAAACATCTCCACTGGTCCTCTGGGGTCGCTGTTTCCCCCTTGTTTTTCTTCTCCTTCTGCTCTGAAGGGGGGTCCAGATAGGAGGAGTCCTCCTCCACCCCCCCATCCAACCTCTCCACCACCGCATCAGGGCTACCCAGCTCCCTGGGCCAGCCCTCCCCTCTCTTCTCCTCCCTCTGCCCCTGGTCCTCCTGGTCCTTCCGGGGTGTCACCACACCTGCCTTCCCACCCAGGGTGCTCCCTCCTGGTCTGGTGAACCGGCTAGGCCCTGGATCAGCTCTAGTCTCTGGCTCATCGGCCAGGGGGTTGTACTTGGGGCAGGGCTCGATGGGCGAGCCCCCGATGGGGGACAACATCACAGGGGGGAGGTGGTGGTGGTGTCTGCGCCTTGCCAGACCCCTGGGGCCCCTGGGTTGTATGGTGTTCAGGAAGCTGTGGAGGATAGACTCCATGGCAGAACCAGGCCCGGCGGGCTCCAGGTCAGAGCAGGTGGCAGTGGAGCGACGCTTGGCCACATTACAGAACCTCTCCCTCTGCCTGCGTCTCAGCTCGGATGCCTCACGCTCACGGTTCTCCTGATTGGGAGGAGAGACACAGTGATGGGGGTCAGAGAGAGGAGCGAGAGAGAGAAGATGGAAGTGTGCGATGTGTGAAATGGCTAAAACAGAGTTGGGGGGGGGGGGGGGGGGTTGTGTTTGAGTGACCCAATATTCAACTAAATGTGGACAGATGGACAGTGAGCATTGCCTGTCACTGTATTCTTTAGGAAATTCAGACTGTCCCAGATTCTTCTTCATCATGTGTTAACACGTCACGTAGGGTAGCAACATTTCAAGTTTTATTGTCACATGTACAGTGAAATTCCTTTCTTGCTCTTTCCCAACACTAATCGATATCAGTAGAACTATCAAAACAAATGAATACAAAAAGCCAAGTTAACGTTCCCCACTTTCCCAGAAATCCTGGTTGGAACACTCCTGGATTTACAAAGGAATGAGCAGGAATCCTCCAATCAGGATTTTTAGAGGGGGGGGGGGGGGGGGAATAGCATTGTGGGAAAGGTTAAGAATAATTTTCCAAACCTATTGTGTTCCGTCCAGTCTCACCTGAACGGCCCTGTTGAAGCGTTCACAGAACGAGTGGAATATGGAGCAGCAAACCTCCAGTTGAAACGTGGCCGGGTCTTCACAGAAATACTCCGCTACAGCTTGGCTCAGGGAGTTGAGGTCCAACAGACAGGCACGGAGGTCAGCCAGCCTGGCCTCCGCCCTCTGACGAGACAGACAAAGTTCTACAGTCAGATCACTGGCTTAGCGAGAGAGTAAATATATACAGGAAAACTACTGGGGTTTAAAACCGCATTAGAACAGTGTTAGAGATGTGTAACAGGAGAGTGGGAGAGAGATGACACAACAGGTACAATGTGTTCGTTTTATGGTTAAAAATCTAAGTTCATTGCAACAAAATGTCCAGAAGACCAGTAATTATGTGAGATAGACTATTTGTGGCAGAAAAGTGCCTTCTCATTGATCCAGTGCTTTAACACTCAAGCAATATATATTTTTATTTATTTAATTAGGCAAGTCAGTTAAGAACAAATTCTTATTTACAATGACGGCCTACCGGGGAACAGTGGGTTAACTGCTTTGTTCAGGGGGCAGAACGACAGATTTCTTACCTTGTCAGCTCTGAGATTCCATCCAGTAACCACTAGGCTACACCTGCCTCTAACCACTAGGCTACACCTGCCTCTAACCACTAGGCTACACCTGCCTCTAACCACTAGGCTACACCTGCCTCTAACCACTAGGCTACACCTGCCTCTAACCACTAGGCTACACCTGCCTCTAACCACTAGGCTACACCTGCCTCTAACCACTAGGCTACACCTGCCTCTAACCACTAGGCTACACCTGCCTCTAACCACTAGGCTACACCTGCCTCTAACCACTAGGCTACACCTGCCTCTAACCACTAGGCTACACCTGCCTCTAACCACTAGGCTACACCTGCCTCTAACCACTAGGCTACACCTGCCTCTAACCACTAGGCTACACCTGCCTCTAACCACTAGGCTACACCTGCCGCCCCTCTAATTATTATAAAATGAACAAATGGTCACCAATAACGTTTCAAAATGTCCAAGATATTGACAGTGGTTATGTGAGACTCACTGTAACACACTATACATCAGGGATAGACTTCTAAAGTAAACAGGTCACAGAGAAAGGTGTGTGTGTGTTGGTCATCTCTCACCATGAGGAAGGTCTCCATCTGTAACAGTAGCTCAGGCTGTGTGCTGGCGTCCATCTTGGCTACCTTCACCTTTGCTGCCTCCCTCTGAAAGTCTAACTCCACCTCCTGCTTCTGCACCCTGTGAAGACATTTACAGTAAATACGTTTTGTGTCCCATTTCATCAACATTACTACAGTAACTGATACAGTAAATACATGTACAGTTGAAGTCAGAAGTTTACATACACTTTGGCTAATTACATTTAAACTCAGTTGGACAATTCCTGACATTTAATCCTAGTAAAAATACCCTGTCTTAGGTCAGATAGACATTTCTCATTCTTAAAATAAAGTGGTGATCCTTTCATCACATTCCCAGTGGGTCAGAAGTTTACAAACACTCAATTAGTATTTGGTAGCATTGCCTTTAAATTGTTTTACTTAGGTCAAATGTTTCAGGTAGCCTTCCACAAGCTTCCCACAATAAGTTGGGTGAATTATGGCCCATTCATCCTGACAGAGCTGGTGTAACTGAGTCAGGTTTGTAGGCCTCCTTGCGCGCACATGCTTTTCCAGTTCTGCTCACAAATATTGTCCATTTGGAAGACACATTTGCGACCAAGCTTTAACTTAACGACTGATGTCTTGAGATGTTGCTTCAATATATACACATTTCCCTTCCTCATGATGCCATCTATTTTGTGAAGTGTGCCAGTCCCTCCTGCAGCAAAGTACCCCCACAACATGCTGCTGCCACCCCCACAACATGATGCTGCCACCCCCACAACATGATGCTGCCACCCCCACAACATGATGCTGCCACCCCCACAACATGATGCTGCCACCCCCACGCTTCACAGTTGGGATGGTGTTCTTCGGCTTGCAAGACTCTCCCTTTTTCCTCCAAACATAACGATGGTCTTTATGGCCAAACAGTTCTATTTCTGTTTCATCAGACCAGAGGACATTTCTCCAAAAAGTACAATCTTTGTCCCCTTGTGCAGTTGCAAACCGCAGTCTGGCTTTTTTATGGCGGTTTTGGAGCAGTGGCTTCTTCCTTGTTGAGCGGCCTTTCAGGTTATGTCAATACAGGACTTATTTTGCTGTGGATATAGATACTTTTGTACCCGTTTCCTCCAGCATCTTCACAAGGTCCTTTGCTGTTGTTCTGGGATTGATTTTAACTTTTCGCACCAAAGTACGTTCATCTCTAGGAGACAGAACGCGTCTCCTTCCTGAGCGGTATGACGGCTGAGTGGTCCCATGGTGTTTATACTTGCGTACTATTGTTTGTACAGATGAACGTGGTACCTTCAGGCATTTGGAAATTGCTCCCAAGGATGAACCAGACTTGTGGAGGTCTACAATTTTTTTTCTGAGGTCTTGGCTGATTTCTATTGATTTTCCCATGATGTCAAGCAAAGAGGCACTGAGTTTGAAGGGAAGACATGAAATACATCCACAGGTACACCTCCAATTGACTCAAATGATGTAAATTAGCCTACCAGAAGCTTCTAAAGCCATGACATCATTTTGGGGTATTTTTAAGCTGTTTAAAGGCACAGTCAATTTAGGGTATGTAAACTTCTGACCCACTGGAATTGTGATAGTGAACTATAAGTGAAATAATCTGTCTATAAACAATTTTTGGAAAAATTACTTGTGTCATGCACAAAGTAGATGCCAAAACTATAGTTTGTTAACAAGAAATTTGTGGAGTGGTTGAAAAACTAGTTTTAATGACTCCAACCTGAGGGTATGTAAACTTCCGACTTCAACTGTATGTACCACTTCATCAACAGAGAACAGTATGTTATAAAGAATCCCCAAATCTAAATCAATAAGAAAACATTTCAAGACAATAATAATAAATAAGAAAACATTTAATTTCCAGACAGAAATCGTGAACCTCTTTACACATTGCAACCATTGACAAACAACAATAAGCACATGAGTCTGAGTAATAGACAGAAGGAGGTAACGGGTTATAATGATGGTCTACCTTGCAGCCATCCCAATGTGTTGAAGCTGCTCGGGGAAGTTCAACAGGGCAACGTCTATCTCCTGTGCTTGCTGTGGGTGGGGACAGAGAAAGGAGGACAAGTTAGTTTCGTTGCTGTAGAATGTTTTAAATGTTTTATTCTCAGAGCCTGGATGTGTACATTCACATTGTCTTCATTTATATTTTCATATTAATCCCTTTCATCCCGTTCTCACCCTCATCTCTCTGCCAGCTTCCCCTGTCCTGCCAGCGCCTTCTACAGCTCTCTCCCTCCCTCGCCTGCCAGCTCTCCCTCGCCTGCTTCCCATCCATGTCTCCCTTCCAGCTCTCCCTCCGTCCCATCCATGTCTCCCTCCCTGCCAACTCCCCTCCCCAGCTCTCCCTTCCTCCCTCCCCAGCTCTCCCTCCCTCCCCTGCCAGCTCTCCCTCCCTCCCCTGCCAGCTCTCCCTCCCCTGCCAGCTCTCCCTATCTCCCATCCATGTCTCCCCTGCCCAGCTCTCCCCCTCACCATGGTGACGTAGTGCAAGAGGTTCATGCCAGGTTTGTTGGCCTTGGTGTCCGCCAGCTTTAGTAGAGATGCCATCCTGAAACCGATGGCACTGCCAGCGTACCCACCCTAAAACAACAGTTTACTTTCACAGCCTACGTACATACAGACTAAAAACAACCACACAATAACATATTCACTTTAGTCATTTAGCAGTCAGACACTAACGAAAAGACGGCACATTAAAAAAAACAGTTTGAAAACAAGGCCCACGTACAGTACTATATGATAGTCGAGAATACACATGTATTGTAAGTTCTTGATAGTAGAGAATACACATTATTGTAAGTCCTTGATAGTAGAGAAAACACATGTATTGTAAGTCCTTGATAGTATATAAATTGTGTTACGTACAGCATTCATGTAGTTCCCAGCCTTCAACACCAGGCGGATGATAGAGTGGAGGTCATCACAGACCAACAGCTCTGAGGGACAGAGAGAGAGCAACAGATCATTATTATTCATTTGTTTTGGCACTATATATATATATATATATATATGAAAACGAAAAGTCCCACTAGTTAATTCTCTTTATCTCTCTCTCTCTGTCTTTCAATTCAGAGATAAAGAGAATTAACTAGTGGGACAGAGGAGGAGCAGTGTGTCACCATTTGCTGCTTTAGTCATGACAGCGATGGAGTGTTTCATCTCATCCATCAGAGGGAAGAATTCTTCTCTCAGCATCAGAGTCCTCAGACGCTCCTCATAGCTAGAGATAGACAACACCATCATCACAATGACCCCCTTCTCACCCAGGTACTAACCTAGTACCCTCACAATGAACCCCTTCTCACCCAGGTACTAACCTAGTACCCTCACAATGAACCCCTTCTCACCCAGGTACTAACCTAGTACCCTCACAATGAAGCCATCATCACAATGAACCCATTCTCACCCAGGTACTAACCTAGTAGCATCACAATGAACCCATTCTCACCCAGGTACTAACCAGCCCAAACTAGTACCCTCACAATGAACCCCTTCTCACCCAGGTACTAACCTAGTACCCTCACAACAACCCCTTCTCACCCAGGTACTAACCTAGTACCCTCACAATGAACCCCTTCTCACCCAGGTACTAACCTAGTACCCTCATAATGAACCCCTTCTCACCCAGGTACTAACCTAGTACCCTCACAATGAACCCATTCTCACCAGGTACTAACCTAGTACCCTCACAACAACCCCTTCTCACCCAGGTACTAACCAGCCCAAACTAGTACCATCACAACAAACCCCTTCTCACCCAGGTACTTTAACCAGGAGCACCATGAAGAGATCGGGCTCACACAGCTGGGTCAGGTCTCCACTGAAGGACCACAGCTTCTTCACCTGGTGGGAGGACAACACATCATCAGTCCCATCAGACAGACAGCACAAAGGAACACATGTAACGACAGTTCACTGGTAATGTGATGGTTCAGCCCTGGCCTGGAGCTAAACGACAGTTCACTGGTAATGTGATGGTACAGACCTGGGCTGGAGCTAAACGACAGTTCACTGGTAATGTGATGGTTCAGCCCTGGCCTGGAGCTAAACGACAGTTCACTGGTAATGTGATGGTTCAGCCCTGGCCTGGAGCTAAACGACAGTTCACTGGTAATGTGATGGTACAGACCTGGGCTGGAGCTAAACGACAGTTCACTGGTAATGCCCTGGGCTGGAGCTAACGACAGTTCACTGGTAATGTGATGGTTCAGCCCTGGGCAGGAGCTAACGACAGTTCACTGGTAATGTGATGGTTGAGCCCTGGCCTGGAGCTAAACGACAGTTCACTGGTAATGTGATGGTACAGCCCTGGTCTGGAGCTAAACGACAGTTCACTGGTAATGTGATGGTTCAGCCCTGGGCTGGAGCTAAACGACAGTTCACTGGTAATGTGATGGGCTGGAGCTAAACGACAGTTCACTGGTAATGTGATGGCTCAGTCCTGGTCTGGAGCTAAACGACAGTTCACTGGTAATGTGATGGTTCAGCCCTGGGCTGGAGCTAAACGACAGTTCACTGGTAATGTGATGGGCTGGAGCTAAACGACAGTTCACTGGTAATGTGATGGGCTGGAGCTAAACGACAGTTCACTGGTAATGTGATGGTTGAGCCCTGGGCTGGAGCTAAACGACAGTTCACTGGTAATGTGATGGTTCAGACCTGGGCTGGAGCTAATGACAGTTCACTGGTAATGTGATGGTAAAGACCTGGGCTGGAGCTAAACGACAGTTCACTGGTAATGTGATGGTTGAGCCCTGGTCTGGAGCTAAACGACAGTTCACTGGTAATGTGATGGTTGAGCCCTGGGCTGGAGCTAAACGACAGTTCACTGGTAATGTGATGGTTCAGCCCTGGGCTGGAGCATGTGATGAAGTGAGAAAAGAGGGTGGTTAGGCTGCGTTTACACAGGAAGCACAATTGTGATCTTTTTTACACTAATTGGTATTTTGACCAATCAGATCAGCTCTGAAAATGATCAGATGTGAAAAGATCTCATGTGGTTGGCCAAAAGACCAAGTAGTGGGGGGGGGTGGGATATCAGAATTGTCTAAATGCAGCCCTTGTTACCTCTCCCTCATCTGGCAGTAGTTTAGTGTGATGGAGTGACCATAAGAAAAGAGCTATGCAGTTAGCTAGTTACTTACCTCTCCCTCGTCTGGCAGTAGTTTACAGTGTGATGGAGTGAGCATAAGAAAAGAGTTGTGGTTAGCTAGTTACTTACCTCTCCCTCATCTGGCAGTAGTTTACAGAGCTCCTTGAGTTTTCCTGCTCCAAACCTCAGCCAGTTGCCTCTTCTGACGTCATCCACCATGTCCCTCGCCGGCCTACAGCGGGAGAGAAAGAACAGCCCCGGTGCATAGGTCACCCTAATCTCACTGCTCCATGGAAAAGTAGTCTAGTCAAAATACAGCGACTGCTTCAGTTATGTACATAAGGAAATATCCAAGCTTCCTCACAAATAAAACAAGGATGTATTGTCGTTCCAACGTCGTCAACCATTCTTGTCTAAACACAAATCTATATAGCATCGATTCCAATAGATTCCATTCAAGGGCAAGATGTCATTGAGAAACACAGAACCACAGTGACGTCTACAGTAGGTACATTTGTTAGTCAAAGTTCGGGCTGGCTGGACATTGAGTTAACGTTATGCATGTGGCAGAAATATAACGTTAAGAGCACAAGATACACTCCTATAGCCAGTTAACTAGGTAATAGACTGGATCAACTATAGCCAGTTAACCTGGATCTCCTATAGCCAGTTAACTAGGTGATAAACTGGATCTCCTATAGCCAGTTAACTAGGTGATAAACTGGATCTCCTATAGCCAGGTAACTAGGTGATAAACTGGATCTCCTATAGCCAGGTAACTAGGTGATAAACTGGATCTCCTATAGCCAGGTAACTAGGTGATAAACTGGATCTCCTATAGCCAGGTAACTAGGTGATAAACTGGATCTCCTATAGCCAGGTAACTAGGTGATACACTGGATCTCCTATAGCCAGGTAACTAGGTGATACACTGGATCTCCTATAGCCAGGTAACTAGGTGATACACTGGATCTCCTATAGCCAGGTAACTAGGTGATACACTGGATCTCCTATAGCCAGGTAACTAGGTGATACACTGGATCTCCTATAGCCAGGTAACTAGGTGATAAACTGGATCAACTATAGCCAGGTAACTAGGTGATAAACTGGATCAACTATAGCCAGGTAACTAGGTGTTAAACTAGGTGATAAACTGGATCAACTATAGCCAAGTAACTAGGTCATAGACTGGATCAAGTAAAGAGAAAACACCTCTGAAGAGTGAATTAGTTCCATTGTCCAAGTATGAAGTTTAGTAACAAAGGCATCGTTTCTCCTTTGTAACTAACAACTTGTCACATTAGCGATACGGTTGAATGTGTTTGAACATGCACTAATAAAGGTGAGTTGAGAAGTTGAGTTGATGAACTGTGTGTTGGTTTAGTGGCGAGTCTGGAAGTAGACAAGGCCTGTTACATCATGATGAGTGACTGATTCACTCACGGCTGATAATCTACAGTCGTGGCCAAAAGTTTTGAATGACAAATATTAAATTTCCACAAAGTTTGCTGCTTCAGTGTCTTTAGATGTTTTGGTCAGATGTTACTAGGGAATACTGAAGTATAAATACAAGCATTTCATAAAGTGTCAAAGGCTTTTGACAATTACATGAAGTTGAGGCAAAGACTCAATATTTGTAGTGTTGACCCTTCTTTTTCAAGACCTCTGCAATCCGCGCTGACATTCTGTCAATTAACTTCTGGGTCACATCCTGACTGATGGCAGCCCATTCTTGCATAATGAATGCTTGGAGTTTGTCAGAATTTGTGGGGTTTTGTTTGTCCACCCGCCTCTTGAGGATTGACCACAAATTCTCAATGGGATTAAGGTCTGGGGAGTTTCCTGGCCATGGACCCAAAATATCGATGTTTTGTTCCCAGAGCCACTTAGTTATCACTTTTGCCTTATGGCAAGGTGCTCCATCATGCTGGAAAAGGCATTTTATGTCACCAAATTGTTCCTGGATGGTTTGGAGATGTTGCTCTCGGAGGATGTGTTGGTATCATTCTTTATTCATGGCTGTGTTCTTAGGCAAAATCGTGAGTGAGCCCACTCCCTTGGCTGAGAAGCAACCCCACACATGGTCTCAGGATGCTTTACTGTTGGCATGACACAGGACTGCTGGTAGCGCTCACCTCGTCTTCTCCGGACAAGCTTTTTTCTGGATGCCCCAAACAATCGGAAAGGGGATTCAGAGAAAATGACTTTACCCAGGTCCTCAGCAGTCCAATGCTGAGTCCCTGTACCCTTTGCGGAATATCAGTCTGTCCTTGATGTTTATCCTGGAGAGAAGTGGCTTCTTTGCTGCCCTTCTTGACACCAGGCCATCCTCCAAAAGTATTCGCCTCACTTTGCGTGCAGATGCACTCACACCTGCCTGCTGCCATTCCTGAGCAAGCTCTGTAGTGGTGGTGCCCCGATCCCGCAGCTGAATGAACTTTAGGAGACGGTCCTGGCACTTCCTGGACTTTTTTGGGTGCCCTGAAGCCTTCTTCACAACAATTGAACCGCTCTCCTTGAAGTTCTTGATGAGTCGATAAATGGTTGATTTAGGCGCAATCTTACTGTCAGCAATATCCTTGCCTGTGAAGCCGTTTTTGTGTAAAGCAATGAAGACGGCACGTGTTTCCTTGCAGGTAACCATGGTTGACAGAGGAAGAACAATGATTCCAAGCACCACCCTCCTTTTGAAGCCTCCAGTCTGTTATTCGAACTCAAATCAGCATGACAGAGTGATCTCCAGCCTTGTCCTCGTCAACACTCACACCTGTGTTAATGAGAGAATCACTGACATGTCAGCTGGTCCTTTTGTGGCAGGGCTGAAATGCAGTGGAAATGTTTTTTGGGGATTCAGTTCATTTGCATGGCAAAGAGGGACTTTGCAATGAATTGCAATTCATCTGATCACTCTTCATAACATTCTTTTTGGAGTATATGCAAATTGCCATCATACAAACTGAGGTAGCAGACTTTGTGAAAATTAATATTTGTGTCATTCTCAACTTTTGGCCACGACTGAACAAAAATATTTAAAGGAACGCAACATTCAACAAATCTGTCAAATTAAATGAATTAGGCCCTAATCTATGGATTTCACATTACTGGGAATACAGATATGCATCGGTTGGTCACAGATACCTTAATTTAAAAAATATAAAAAAATTAAGTTAGGTACATGGATCAGAAATCCAGTTAGTATCTGGTGTGACCACCATTTGCTTCATACAGCGTGACACATCTCCTTCACAGAGAGTTGGTCAGGTTGTTGATTGTGGCCTGTTGTCCCACTCATCTGCAATGACTGTGTGAAGTTGCTGGATATTGGCAGGAACTGGAACATGCTGTCGTACACGTCGATCCAGAGCATCCCAAACATGCTCAATAGGTGACATGTCTGGTGAGAATGCAGGCCACGGAAGAACTGGGACATTTTCATCTTACGGGAATTGTGTAGAGATCCTTGCAACGTGAAATCATGCTGAAACATGAGGTGATGGCAGTGGATGAATGGAACGACAATGGGCCTCAGGATCTCGTCACGGTATCTCTGACAGCTTGTGCAGAAATTCTTTGGTTGTGCAAACCTACAGTTTCATCAGCTGTCATGGTGGCTGGCTGGTCTCAGACAATCTCGCAGGTGAAGAAAATGGAAATGGGGGTCCTGGGCTGGCATGGTTACACATGGTCTGTGGTCGTGAGGCCAGTTGGACGTACTGCCAAGTTCTCTAAAATGATGCTGAGGTGGCTTACGGTAGAGAAATTAAATGAACATTTAATTCAGGCAACAGCTCTGGTGGACATTCCTGCAGTCAGCATGCCAATTGCCTACTCCCTCAAAACTAGAGACATCTACGGCATTGTGTTGTGTGACAAAACTGCACATGTTAAAGTGTACTTTTATTGTCCCAAGCACAAGGTGCACCTGTGTAATGATCATGCTGTTTGATATGCCACACCTGTCAGGTGGATGGATTACCTTGGGAAATGAGAAATGCTCACTAACATGGATGTAAACAAATTTGTGCCCAAAATTTGAGAGAAATATGCTTTTTGAGCAAATGTAACATTTCTGGTATATTTTATTGCCCCGGGCCCATACCCTCCCACCCTTGGCACTTGTTCCCCCGGGTCCATACCCTCCTACCCTTGTTCCCCCGGGTCCATACCCTCCCACCCTTGTTCCCCCGGGTCCATACCCTCCCACCCTTGTTCCCCCGGGTCCATACCCTCCCACCCTTGTTCCCCCGGGTCCATACCCTCCCACCCTTGTTCCCCCGGGTCCATACCCTCCCACCCTTGTTCCCCCGGGTCCATACCCTCCCACCCCTGGCCCCACTTTACCTCTTGAACTGCTTCAGGAAGATCCCAACATTCATACTCTTCTTAGAGTTGAGGATTAAGACCTACAGAGAGAAGATGAAACACAACCTAGTCAGACATAGAAACAACGGCACTACTAAAATGACGCTACTAAAATGAGCTGGGGATCCAATTACCTGTTGACTCTTGGTGGTTCCCAAGGTAGAAATCTTAAGACTTTTAGGGGGAGGGGGGGGGGGGGGTTCACATTGGTATTAGTGTCACCATGACACAGATTTCTAACACCAGTTAGCAATATGAGTTTGCAATTCAACAAATGGGATGAATTCTTAAGAAACCTTCCTACATAACCTTATAATCAAAATAAGTTTAATAAGGACGCGCCATCAACACGCACACAGCACTGGGTATGAGTAACAGGGTTCGTAGAGAGAGGCAAGTCAAATTCAAGGACTTAAGTACTTTTTTTAAGCACTAATATTTATTTTCAGGGACCATCAATTTGTAATAGTTCCAATTATGCAGTTGTTTCTAGTCGACACCAGATGGCAGTATATCGCCACAAACTAAAAAAAACTAACTTAGTATTTATTCATCACTACCTCACAATTTCTACTCAATAATATGTTTCACTACTTAATTACTACATACAGTAAAATTGTTGCATTTATATTTTTGTTCAGTGTATATAATATTTATTATCAAATCGCATTGAGAGCATAGGTCATTGAGAAACAACTTGAATTATTGCATATCGTTGTGTTGTCCTCCGGCGGCTGGCAAGCTAGCTAAAATTGGCCCTTTTCTAAATTAGCCATGGATGGAGATTTGGACTTGCGGTTTTACTTAATTCTCCGTACTGGCAAATTATTATAAAAACAGCCATTTTGATCCAACCATTAATTCATACATTGTTGTGCCCCTGGACTGAGAGGATGGAAGTTCAATATGTAGCTAGAAGGCTAACATTAACTAGCTAACGTTTCCCATGAATGGAAGTTAGGCTAGCGAGCAAACATATTAGCCAGGTAGCCAGGGGCAACAAATAAAAGCCTGTACTGTATGACAGAGTGATAACCGTGTTGACTCGGTCTTTCTTGTCACACACACCTCAAGTGGGACTACATTGTTTTGGGTATCTTTTAGTTGTCACTGTATTAGACTAAGCAGAGGTGATTTGATCATGTTCAAATGGTGCTGGAATAGTGGAGGCAGCTCCTGTTTTCTTTGCGACTTGCGGTAACTCTCTGTGGTTCTAAATCAAATAGTTGTTTAGTGGTCCGAAAATGTTTGAAACACTAACTTGTTTGACCGTGCTGTCGGTCATGTAATGGTTTGTTACATGCAATATGTTTTGTGGACTTCACCGGACAGATGTTTCTCGCCCGGTTTTGTGATAAAAACAAAAAAAAGGTGTGGTTGAATTTATTCTGCCACTGTGTCTTCTTATTGTCTCGGCCTTTAGGACTATATATCACGGTCTCAAGGCATGTGAACTAACAGGTTATATAGCAAACAAAGCAATTATAATAATACACCTTTTTTTTGTGGTTGCCAGGCAAGATTAATTTACATTTGCCCGGCATTTTAGCTATCGATGTGACATTTGGTGATGCCTAATCAGTCTGTTCTGTACCTGCCTGGCCAAGTGGTAGTGTGGGTGGAATGAGCGAGCTCGCCTGGCAACCACAGTACAAAACACGTGAGGAAATAAAACTCGGCAGTCTGCCTGGAAATTAATTCGGGAAGAGCAAATATATTTTTCATATTTGATCATTTTCTGTACTCTCATTTTAATTCAAATAATTTTCAAGTACCAACTTGAGAAAATGTCTAATTTTCAAGTTATTCAAGTACTTTAAGCATCTTGTGCGAACCCTGGAGTAAGAGATGATTAATTCTGTCCTTATCACATAGCCTGTGGATCATGGCAAGGTGTCACCTCACCTTTCATGGATATTAAGTACAGTTTACACCATCTAGTAGCCACACAGACTTGTGGATCATTCTTCATTAGTTCAATCAGTCTTCATTGGCAGAGAGGGGAAGTGAGACAGAGAGGGGAAGTGAGACAGAGAGGGGAAGAGTAGAGAGGGGAAGAGTAGAGAGGGGAAGAGTAGAGAGGGGAAGAGTAGAGAGGGGAAGAGTAGAGAGGGGAAGAGTAGAGAGGGGAAGAGTAGAGAGGGGAAGAGTAGAGAGGGGAAGAGTAGAGAGGGGAAGAGTAGAGAGGGGAAGAGTAGAGAGGGGAAGAGTAGAGAGGGGAAGAGTAGAGAGGGGAAGAGAGACAGAATGGGTGTTGTGTTGGTTTGGTAACTTAGTCCCAGGGGTGTTCAGCCCTCTCCTCTATGACCCCCAGCTGTTCCATGTATTTGACCTATTCCAGCCCTAGCACACACTCAACCCCCCCCCCACTTTCCCCTCGCTACACACACACCCTCCCTGTACTCACCCTCTTTAGGCCCTGTGTGGATAGGGACAGGCCCCTGACTGTCTTCTTGACAGATCCAGTCTTTCGTAGAGGCAGTTGAGTGTCAGACCGGCTAAACATCTCCTCCATCCTCTGGGTGTCCAGCTCAAAATCCACCATGGGCCTCTGGGACGTCCACACGTTCTTCTTCCCAACGACTGACTGACGGGGGATGGCATCCCAGTTAAAGTTCCTCATCTTGGAACGACGATGTACGCTACGGGAGAAGGCATCGCAGCCTCCTCTTGGGGAGGCGGGGGGAGGTGGGGGTGGGGGAGGTGGGGGAGGAGGTTCAGGGGTGGGATGGAGAGATGACCCCTGTGCGTTTGGAGGTGTGTGAGGGAGTTGAGAGGGGCCAGAGGGAGGAAGAGGATGAGTTGCTATGACTACAGCTTCTTCCATCAGTGCCTTGAGGACAGATATCTGTTGTCAATCCAGAGGGGGGGGGGGGGGGGGGGTAAAAGTTATATAGGCCAAGAAGAAGAGCACAGATCACTGCCGAGAGATGGGACAGAGGGACCTGAGAGAGAGAGGAGAGAGAGAGGAGAGAAGAGGAGAGAAGAGGAGCGAAGAGGAGAGAAGAGAGAGGAGAGAGGAGAGAGAGGAGAGAGAGGAGAGAGAGGAGAGAGAGGCTTCTGATGAATTTACATATTTATTGCCCAAGCCGACACGGCACAGTGACTCTACTTCTCTCCAAGTCAATGCTAGTCCTGTGTCAAAATGTGACCGCAGTATCTGATGGAACTTTAACTATTTGAATATTCAGGGCTGTAATAAAATGTTCTACTAACCATAGAACACGTCGCTCTAGGGAGGACAATGATGACAGTTCACACAAAGCATCCAATAGACAATTGACACATTTAAATGAGTATTTGCCTGGAGAATTGGTGTTGTATGTTTTCAGAAACTTGCAGGTTTCAAACGTAAGTTTGTCAAATAGAACGAGGCTACAGTATAGCAAGTAAAACTCGACTGGTTTCAGTCAAAACAGATTAAAGCAATGAAACGTACAATACAAAAATAGGAAGGTCAATATATAAGTCAACTAAGTAAAAGTTCGCAAATTCAACAGTAGCCTATAACAAACTAACTCCATTACATAGTCCAACAACCACACAAAATTGTGACTTAGAAATCAAGTTCTATTTTTCCATTACAACATAGCAACCGGTTCAATCAATTTATCTTGTTTCTTTATAACATAGCGACAGCTTTCAATTGATTTCACTCAAGGGTTCACCAGCAAGTTGCAACAAACACACATAAATTAACAATTGGACGGGTAAAATAGCTCGGTTTCCATCCCAATTAGCGCCAACGTTCCATGCAAATAATCTAAAATCCACATAAAAACAATATGCGCATTTTCCCACCTGAGATGCTTCCATCAAATTTACTTTGAAATTGTGGATCAAAGCCTGTGCGTGATGAGGTACGTACATAACTTGTTCGGTTTAAATTACCAAGTTAAATGGGTTTCCATTGCATTTTCAACTATACTGATGGTTTTGTCACTAAACATTTTTGCGTTGACAGGTAGGCTATATTTTTTTCATTCA
Organism: Salvelinus alpinus; assembly: GCF_045679555.1. Classification (NCBI taxonomy): domain Eukaryota; kingdom Metazoa; phylum Chordata; class Actinopteri; order Salmoniformes; family Salmonidae; genus Salvelinus; species Salvelinus alpinus. Next base: position 42,009,577 of record NC_092109.1, read on the forward strand.
CCTACCAGTTTAGATCGTATTCCAAACGCAGATGAACAATATACTCCGCAAATCGCTGATCAGCATTTCATTCTGCAACAAACCGTCTTGCATCGGGAACTCAAACTTCGGGTGCTGTATGGCTGCAGTGCGCGCGGCACAGTGAAGAGCGCATGCATACATAGACTCAAACATGCACTCTCACCTGATAGGAGCGTGCCCATCAATCAATCAATCAACTTCCGGACAGGATAACACGCCCTAAATGGATTTCCTGGTTTATAATATGAATTCGGTTGTGTGAATAACGGCTAACGTATTCTAGATCTTTGCGTCAAGGAGCGATTTGACGAAACCATATTGAGTATGTCTAAATTCTGAAGAAGAAAAACAATCCACATTAATTTATTCAACATAAAAAAATATGAATATCTAAAAAATAAAAAAAATGCCCATTTTATTTAGCTTATTTTTTAGACATTGTTTAGAACATACTCTTTAACATGTCCAATTTCCAGTAAATGTTCCCTCCTGTGGTCAACATCAGTTTTACAGGACAAGGCTACATGAGGTGAATCGGAGAGAAAGAGGCGAATTGAATCTGTCCACAAAAACAGTAATTTTGTGGACCACACATGCCCTGCCTATGACATAAGTGAGGGTCGGACGAGTGACAGTAGAGGAAGCAATAAGGAAGCAATAAAGAGATTTCAATGCTATTTTCACAAGGAGTTGTTTAATTGAATTTCGGGGGAGATAAAAAGAGAGGAAGAAGAGGTTGAAGAGAATGAGGGAGGCAAAGGTTGAAGAGCGAGGGAGGCAGAGGTTGAAGAGCGAGGGAGGCAGAGGTTGAAGAGAATGAGGGAGGCAGAGGTTGAAGAGAATGAGGGAGGCAGAGGTTGAAGATAATGAGGGAGGCTGAGGTTGAAGAGAATGAGGGAGGCTGAGGTTGAAGAGAATGAGGGAGGCAGAGGTTGAAGAGAATGAGGGAGGCAGAGGTTGAAGAGAATGAGGGAGGCAGAGGTTGAAGAGAATGAGGGAGGCAGAGGTTGAATAGAATGAGGGAGGAAGAGGTTGACGAGAATGAGGGTGGCAGAGGTTGAAGAGAATGAGGGAGGCTGAGGTTGAAGAGAATGAGGGAGGCTGAGGTTGAAGAGAATGAGGGAGGCTGAGGTTGAAGAGAATGAGGGAGGCAGAGGTTGAAGAGCGAGGGAGGCAGAGGTTGAAGAGAATTAGGGAGGCAGAGGTTGAAGAGCGAGGGAGGCAGAGGTTGAAGAGAATGAGGGAGGCTGAGGTTGAAGAGAATGAGGGAGGCTGAGGTTGAAGAGAATGAGGGAGGCTGAGGTTGAAAAGAATGAGGGAGGCAGAGGTTGAAGAGAATGAGGGAGGCAGAGGTTGAAGAGAATGAGGGAGGCTGAGGTTGAAGAGAATGAGGGAGGCAGAGATTGAAGAGAATGAGGGAGGCAGAGGTTGAAGATAATGAGGGAGGCAGAGGTTGAAGATAATGAGGGAGGCAGAGGTTGAAGAGAATGAGGGAGGCAGAGGTTGAAGAGAATGAGGGAGGCAGAGATTGAAGAGAATGAGGGAGGCTGAGGTTGAAGAGAATGAGGGAGGCAGAGGTTGAAGAGAATGAGGGAGGCAGAGATTGAAGAGAATGAGGGAGGCAGAGGTTGAGTCTGAATCCAGACCCGAGTTTGGGAGTTTAAATGAAAATGATTTGAGGGTGAGTTAAGTGAGTTGGAAGGTGTGGTGAAGAGGACAGAGTCCGAGCCTGGCATCGATGGACATGATGAAGAAGAATCTGGTCCAGTAGGAGGGACGTTTTTGGGAGGAAGTGCATCCTTGCCTTTTGGCAGATCCATTAGTGGTTTCAGGATGGGTGGGAAAGGAGTTGGGTACAGTTGAATCAGTGAAGGTAACCTGTAGACGACTTATGACATTTGTTTATGTTTCTTCTGCCCAGAAGGAGCAGGTGCTCTGTGTCACGCAACTTGGGTCAAGATCTGTTTTATTTATTTATTTGTGCTTAGGAACGCGGCACTATTGAAAGGAGTGATTTGTAGCGTTAAGTGTGAAGGTGGAGCAACTGAAGTTGAAGATTCCTGGTATTTGTGATGCCTGCCGTTTGGTGCGACGCAGACCAGGTGGTGAAACTGTCAGAGTCTGTCTTACCAGACAAAGTCATGTTAGGATATATCAGTTATCCTGCAAGAGCTTTTTGTGCCGAATCCAGTGCGGTGTTTCAGGTGCAACGTTTATGGTCATGTCACAGAGCTGTGTAGGAGGGAGATTCCAAGATATGGGGAGTGTGCAGGAGGGCATGGGACAGAGGATTGTGTCGTTTCGGTGGATACAGTTGTGTGTGCCAATTATAGGGGTGCCCACGCTGCTAGGGACAGGAAGTGTCAGTTGCGAAAGAGGCAGGTTGACATAGCCAAAGTCAAAGTAGTGCAGAAGGTGTCGTATGCTGAGGCAGTGAAGAAAGTAGAGGAGGCCGGAGGGGTCAAAGGCTGAGAGATCCTGAGAGGATTCCAATAAGTAGTAGATGGTTATCAACTGTACCGCAGGAAAATGGAACGTAAATCACAGAGGCAAAAAAAGGTTGTGGTGGCAGCTGCAGAGAAGTATTTGTGTATAGGAGATTTCATTTAGAGGGTGTATTGAGTGGTGGTCGTCCTCCCAGGCCGTTGACATGGTGCAGGAACAGATAGGGGCACCGTAGTGGAAAGGGGAAGGTGTTTTTTAATGAGCGTAGGGTTAGCTGGAAAGGTGGTTTATTTTATGTGTATTTATTTGTCCCATTTTTTTTTGTATAACAACGTATAATGTATTTATATTACAGTTGGGGGCGCTAATGCAACATACTGGATGCCAACCACCGTTAAACCCCGAAGAAGAAGAAGAATGTTTGTATGGAGGTCAATGAGTGTCGAATTCGGTTCTACAAAAAAACATAAAAATGGAATTGCTCATTTGCTATGTGAGGCTTATTTGATCAAATTGACATTTCGTAATAGTTAAAGATGTTACTGATATACTGTTAGTGGAGGCATGTGGTATTTACCTGTTGTTATAGAGATCTCTAGATGGTTATAACTGTTAGTGGAGGCATGTGGTATTTTGGTACTTAAAAAAAAAAAAATATATAAAATACATTTAAAAAATGACAGGGGCCTCCTGGGTGGCGCAGAGTTCTAAGGCACTGCATCGCAGCGCTAGCTGTGCCACCAGAGACTCTGGGTTCGCGCCCAGGCTCTGTCGCAGCCGGCCGTGACCGGGAGGTCCATGGGGCGACGCACAATTGGCCTAGCGTCGTCCGGGTTAGGGTGGGTTTGACCGGGATATCCTTGTCTCATCGCGCACTAGCGACCCCTGTGGCGGGCCGGCCGCAGTGCCAAGGTCGCCAGGTGCACGGTGTTTCCTCCGACACATTGGTGCGACTGGCTCCCGGGTTGGAAGCGCACTGTGTTAAGAAGCAGTGTGGCTTGTGTTTCGGAGGACGCGTGGCTTTCGACCTTCGTCTCTCCTGAGCCCCGTACGGGAGTTGTAGCGATGAGACAAGATAGTAACTACTAACAATTAGATACCATGAAATTGTGGAGAAAAGGGGGTAAAAAAAAAAAAAAAACTATTGTACCTGTTGTTATAGAGATAAAGATCTCTAAATGGTTATAACTGGTTTTAGCATGGACATTGTCATTGACGGCTTCCACCATTTTCAAGTAGTCAACTGGGTGGGGATTCCTATGAGTTGGGAGTAATCAGCCAATGAAGAAGAATAAAATGTACTACTTTAAAATGGAGATAGCCTCAATGGCTCTGCCCATACGCTGTGTCAGCCACTATAATGGTACAGATACAAAGATGAGTCCTCTATCTATCTCTATGGCTTGTTGTTTACACACGTATCTGCCCTCTCATTGGCTAGAATGGTCCCACCTGTTCTCACCTGCTCCCCTTGCTTTGTGTGTGCTTGTGGGATATCTAGAGTGGTTTTGCTGAAGCAAGCTCACAAACAAGGAAAACAGACAAGTAGACAATGCGACAGGGTTTTTCTTTAATTATGAAATAGCAGATATTTTTATTCACCAAGTATGACAGTAGTAACCAGTTTATAATAGCAATAAGGCACCTCGGGGGTTTGTGGTACAAGGCCAATATACCACGGCTAAGGGCTGTATCCAGGCCTTGCGTCGTGGCTAAGAACAACCAGTAGCTGTCGCATATAGGCCATAAAGTCTGAATAAATGTCTGAATCAAACTTTTGTCCGAACCGCGCCGTATTCCTGCCGTTTAGATTTCGTGGTATGAGATCTCGCGTCAAGTGCGTGGTCTAATGGCTGCCTGCTGTCTTAATCAACAAGAGTATCGTGTTGTTCGGGACAAAAATTGGATTCAGTCGTTTATTTGATCGCGAGGGACACATTTCACTTTATGTCTGGTAAGTAGAGTTCCTACAGATTATACCATGTGCCTTAGTTGACTGGAAATGTTTTTTTGTTGCTATATTGTGTCCCAAAGCTAGTCTGAGAACATATCCCATGTTTTAGTTGGGGTCTGAGTGGGGAATGAAGGCAAAATATCAACCACATCGACCAAAGATACCACGTTCATCTCTTAGTGTAACGGATGTGAAATGGCTAGCTAGTTAGCGGTGTTGCGCGCTAATAGCCTTTCAATCGGTGACCTCACTCGCTTTGAGACCTTGAAGTAGTGGTTCCCCTTGCTCTGCAAGGGCCCTCGGCTTTTGTGGAGCGATGGGTAACGATGCTTTGTGGGTGACTGTTGTTGTGTGCAGAAGGTCCCTGTTTCGCGCCCGGGTCGGGGCGAGGGGACGGACTAAAGATATACTGTTACATTGTCATCTTCAATAAATATCACTACATATGTACACACATTCATACACTACAGTACCACACACACACACACACACACAGCATCCCACAAAATACATGAATCCATTGACTTTATTTTTTATAAACCTCAATGGTCTTTCTCTAAAAGACTACTTTTAAAGACTGATGTCATTATCTGTCACATTTTAAAACGTTGTTAACTCATTCACTATATAGGGAGCCTAACGTTGTTAACTCCTTCACTATATAGGGAGCCTAACGTTGTTAACCCTTTCACTATATAGGGAGCCTAACGTTGTTAACCCCTTCACTATATAGGGAGCCTAACGTTGTTAACCCTTTCACTATATAGGGAGCCTAACGTTGTTAACCCCTTCACTATATAGGGAGCCTAACGTTGTTAACCCTTTCACTATATAGGGAGCCTAACGTTGTTAACCCCTTCACTATATAGGGAGCCTAATGTTTACAGGTAGGGGTAAAGTGACTACGCATAGTTAATAAACAGCGAGAAGCAGCAGTGTAAAAAAATGCAAATAGTCTGGGTAGCCATTTGATTAGATGTTCAGGAGTCTTATGGCTTTGGGGGTAGAAGCTGTTAAGGAGACTTTTGGACCTAGACTTGGCGCTCCGGTACTGCTTGCTGTGTGGTAGCAGAGAGAAGAGTCTATGACTAGGGTGGCTGGAGTCTTTGGCAATTTTTAGGGCCTTCCTCTGACACCGCCTGGTATAGAGGTCCTGGATGTTAGGAAGCTTGGGCCGTTCACACTACCCTCTGTAGCGTCTTGCTGTCTGATTCCCGAGCATTTGCCATACCAGGTTGTGATGCAACCGGTCAGGATGCTCTCGATGGTGCAGCTGTAGAACTTCTTGAGGATCTGAGGAACCATGCCAAATCTTTTCAGTTTCCTGAGGGGGAAAGATGTTGTCGTGCCTTCTTCACAACTGTCTTGGTGTGTTTGGACCATGTTAGTTTGGAACTTGAAGGAACTTGAAGCTCTCGACCTGCTCCAATACAACACCATCGATGAGAATGGGGGAGCTCTCCTGTAGTCCACGATCAGGAAGAGAGAGGGAGGGAGTGAGAGGGAGAGGGTGGGTGGGAGAGAGTGGGAGAGAGAGAGAGAGGGTGGGTGGGAGAGAGAGGGTGGGTGGGAGAGAGAGAGGGTGGGTGGGAGAGAGAGAGGGTGGGAGGGAGAGGGTGGGAGGGAGGTAACGAGAGGGAGGGAGGGAGCGAGCGAGGGAGGGGGCGAGCAAGGGAGGGAGAGAGGTAGCGGGATGGAGCGAGCTAGGGAGAGAGAGAGGGAGGGAGGTAGCGGGAGAGAGAGAGAGGGAGGGAGGGAGGTAGCGGGAGAGAGAGAGAGAGAGAGAGGGAGGGAGGTAGCGGGAGAGAGAGAGAGGGAGGGAGGGAGGTAGCGGGAGAGAGAGAGAGAGAGGGAGGTAGCGGGAGAGAGGGAGGGAGAGAGAGTGGGAGGGAGGGAGAGAGAGTGGGAGGGAGGGAGAGAGGGAGGGAGTGAGTGAGCTAGGGGGAGAGAGTGGGAGGGAGAGAGGGAGGTGGGAGGGAGAGAGAGAGAGAGAGGGAGGGAGGTAGCGGGAGAGAGAGAGAGAGAGAGAGAGAGGGAGGGAGGTAGCGGGAGAGAGAGAGAGGGGGAGGGAGGGAGGGAGGGAGGTAGGGGAGAGAGAGAGAGAGAGGGAGGGAGGTAGCGGGAGAGAGAGAGAGGGAGGGAGAGAGAGTGGGAGGGAGGGAGGGAGGGAGAGAGAGTGGGAGGGAGGGAGAGAGGGAGGGAGTGAGCTAGGGAGAGAGAGAGGGAGGGAGAGAGGGGGTGGGAGGGAGGGAGCGAGCTAGGGTGTGAGAGAGATTGGGAGGGAGAGAGGGGGTGGGAGGGAGAATTCACATGATTTTGTATTGGTTGAAGAAAAATGACAGATGTTTCCCCTTTGAATTTTGTCTGACACAACTGCAGGATTCACACGCAAACACAGGATCATAGGGTTCAGGCGAGTGACCCATTTGTCTGGTAATAAAGCCAACAGCGTAGCTATCACAGGAGGCTGCTGAGGGGAGGACGGCTCATAATAACGTCCGGAACGGAGCGGATGGAATGGCGTTAACCTCATGGAAACTATGTGTTTTGATACCATTCTGCTCCAGCCATTACCATGAGCCTGTTCTCCCCAGTTAAGGTGCCACCAACCTCCTGTGGTAGCTAGGTGATCACATTAGGCTCAGTTGATAAGAATAAACATTTCTGCAGCTCTATCTCTATTTTGTTGCGATACAACCTGTAATTTAACTTGTTTCAAACAATTCTAAAAAAGAAAAACAGAAAAGTGGTGCGTGCATATGTATTCACCCCCTTTGCTATGAAGCACCTAAATAAGATCTGGTGCAACCAATTACCTTCAGAAGTCACATAATTAGTTAAATAAAGTCCACATGTGTTCAATCTAAGTGTCACATGATCTGTCACATGATCTCAGTATATATATACACACACACACCTGTTCTGAAAGGTCCCAGAGATTTTGAGCGGAGGGGGGGGAAGGAGGACGGACATGAGCCTACAGAAAGGGGGGGGGGGGAAATCCCTAGAGAAAGCAAGTAGAAGATGGGTGTCAGAGATGGAACTGCATTATTATCATAAGGAGACGTGTCCTTGGAAAACAAAGGAGGAATGGAGGGAAATGGAGAGGGAGAAGAGGTCTAAGAGAGAGAGGGAAGAAGAGGGTGACCTCTCGGAAGAGTTACCAGATCAGGGAGTCAGCAACCTAACCCCTCAGGGAATCCCACACTCCAGTATTCCCAATCTGGTGAAATGTGTATCGAAACAAAGACAAAAAATGAAATCAGCAATACACACATCACAATCCATTTGGAGTAACGGTCATCCCTTATTAACATATTTTCCTTCTATATGCAGACTGAACAAAATACATTTGTATATTTACCCAAAGACCAGGACCCTAGCAAACTGGTAATTTTCCCTTCAAACATATGATTCACATCGTGATTAAAAAACATGTTAAATCAAAAATAAACTAATTCAAATAACCAATCAACTTAGAATTACAACTCTTGATAACTCCATAAGGAAATAATAGTATCTCATAAAGTAATGCTAAAATAGAATAGAAACTGGTGTTTCTCATTCATTTTATAATTAAATCCCACCTGTTTCGATCGTTTCTAGTGACATTGATCAGGCCTCACCAGAAATTCAAGATACAGGGCATTCGACACCATTAAATATTTCCTCTCCATTTTCTTTCCCTGTCCTTCAGAAACAATTTAAAAACCTTTCAAACATTTCCATCCTTCTGCATACCCAATTTAAAACCAAATTGGAAAGACTCCACTGAATAAATCCTCCGGTATCAACACCACTAACGCAAATTCATAACCGGTAAGATGTGTGCGCGTGCTGGTGTGTGTGTGTGTGGTAAACCGTAGGTCAAAAATACACATGAACCGGCCTTACTTATCTGAGAAAGTGTACATTTCGTTAGCATTCACTATGCTACATCTTAATCAGCAATCCGAAAGTATTAATTATAAACCAAACATGATAATGGTAAATCCACTGTCCTTACTCCAATCATTTGTTTTCATCCACCCCATAATTTATGTATCTTTTATTTAGCATGTACTTCCCTTTAACACGGCGACTTTCTCGCCACCGAGTCACTGTTCTCCTTTCCCGCTCTGATTCTCCATAACCACCACACCACAATGTAAATGAACAAACAAAAAAAAGTAAAGTTAAATTTAGGTTTAGTAACCCCTTTGCTAAATTCCTCATTACCCCGCCACCCTTTTCGTCCAGTCTAGAAATCTATTTCAGAATAAGACGACATAAAATGTAAATCTATTTCATAATAAAAACACAAAATGTGTCATTATATCCCCCCCAAAAAACCAATGTTTTCTCAGTTTGCACGGAGTGTTTGGCCAGATCATTTTAAATTTGTTACCTCTTTAGAATCCATACCCTTGGAATTTTGTCCTAGATTCTTCAACCCAAAATACTTTTTCCAGTGGCAAATTTTTGCCAATTTCTCATAAGGAATCCACAATATTTTGATCCCTGGCCTCTATTAAAAAGTTGTCTCAGAACTACTATTGATCGAACCGAGCCATACACCGCTATGTGAAAGTTTGCATGGCAGCATTTCCTCCGAATGCAGCAAGGTCCATTCCTACTTTACACTCATTCTTCATTCTTCTCATTCTTCCCATAGTCCCACATCTAAAACTGCGAAGTTATATTCCACTCTCAAAGCATCTTGCTCTATTTCCTCCACTACCCCCACAATTACCGTTTTGATCAACATGTTTCAAACCTGCCATCAAAGCCAAAGTACAAGTTCTATCAATGTACTCACGTACCCAGTCTTTTTGCAGCTGAGTACCTCTACTAATATCCCATATTCGAGCCATGGAGGCACTTCTGTCAGCGCCTCAATGGTTTTATTGAAATCCTCTCGCACCGCTTGGAGAATCGGGACCGTCTGTCGCCATATGAATAGTTCTCATTCCCAAACCTCTCCCATCTGTGTTTTAGATTTCTTCACTCCCATCTATAATACACACCGTCTATTAACTATTGTCCAAGGTAGCTCTACCCACTTCCCAGGAGAATAGTTATGGTATTTGTGCCTAATTAATTGGTCACAACACTTAATACCTTCTATTAAAACCAATACTATAGCGTCTGCTAATGTATTACTGGAGAATACGGATTACTTAATGTCTTATTCCAATATTGCCGCACACTCTAGGAGCTCAGATGCCAAAATGTAATTACCAATGTTTCGACAGCCAAGCTGCCTTCATCAGGGTATCAGCTTGGCTGTCGAAACGTTGGATATTTCATTTTGTCATCTTGAGCTCCTAGCTCTCCTTTATTTTCTAAGTGTTCCACTCCGCTAGCCAGCACCTCGCCTAAATAGGTGTGTGTCTCTTTTTCTTCTAGAATATTCCAGTATTGCGCCTCAAATATCAGTGTTGTTGATAACACACATTACCAAAATTATTCACACTTTGTTTTCCTATTTTCACATAATCTGTCATTGTTCACCACCCCGACAGGGCATACAACCAACCTCTCTTTATTGCTACTGCTAATACACCCAAATCCAACAGCGTTCAAATATCTTATCGCAGTTGTAAATGAGAACTTGTTCTCCAACTAGCTTACCTGGTTAAATAAAGGTGGGAAAAAATAAATAAAATAACCATTGAATGGCAACTTTTTATCCTAGTACACAAGCATGGTACTTTATCCATCCACACACATTCTACTGGCGCATGGCCACTGTGGTTTAGACTCGTTACAGGTTTAGCAGAGAACCAGCCCCACCCGGGTTTTACCCCCTAGGACTTACCCTTCGCAGGTTCCAGCCTGCTCGGCCTTACCTTCCGGGACTCACCCTATTCCTATAGTAGTCACATTAACTAACCCACTCTGGATTTACCCCCTAGGACTTACCCTACAGGTACCAGCCTGCTCGAGTTCACCTTCCGGGACTCACCCTATTCTTACAGTACTATCAGGAACCAACCTATTGTCTACACCACAAAGCTACGACCGGCCGACCCACCCAATGGGTCTACTGAATAAACTCAGGTTTTCTAGGTCCGTATCCTATAATTGTTCAGCCTTTACGATTCTCATCTCCCCAAGATGTCAAAATGAGTGGAAACAAGTGTAGGAACTGTGCCTACCTTGTTTGTTGCCAGCTCCTGCTCAACTGATATGGTTTGACTACACATTGTGGTAAACCCTGCTCGCAGCGCCAACTATTAGGGTCTAATTCTCTACGGACACTATGAAAGCTTAACCAAGTTTATTCTTCCCAGAGGATCAATACAGCTGCATTAGACAACAACACAATCACACAAGCACTGATATTTAACCTTCCTCCTAGGCTGAGTCTCCTCCTACTCATCTATACAAACATGGTCTTTATTGCTAGGCAGGACACCAAGTGATATGGGCCATAAACTTTTATTTCTCCCTGAACTTGACCTGATCTCCACCGTCCTTCACTATTCCATGGCTCTCTCCCCTTTTATCGATGCCTGCCACATGTCATCGCTTCCCTGCACTGAATATTTCAATAGGATACCTGACATAATGTAAACGTTATACATGACCCTTTCTCCCTCAGTGACATGAATAAGTATATTTCATATTCTCAGAACCCAACAATATTTTCAAGCATAGTGGTGGCTGCATCATGTTATGGGTATGCTTGTAATCGTTAAGGACTGGGGAGTTTCAGGATAAAAAAGAAACGGAATGGAGCTAAGCACAGACAAAATCCTAGAGGAAAACCTGGTTCAGTCTGCTTTCCACTAGACACTGGGAGATGAATTCACCTTTCAGCAGGACAATAATCTAAAACACAAGGTCAAATCTACACTGGAGTTTAAAAAGAAGACCGTGAATGCTCTTGAGTGGCCGAGTAACAGTTTTGACTTAAATCTACTTGAAAATGGGTGTCTAGCAATCAACCAAAGTGTTGTTTGGGGCAAACCAAACACAACACAGAGTACCACCCTTCATATTTTCAAGCATGGTGGTGGCTGCATCATGTTATGGGTATACTTATAAATCATTAAGGACTGAGGGTATGAATACTTTCTGAAGGCACTTTATCCTTTAAATGTTGATATTTGGTTGCATTGTCAACCAAACACAATTCAATATTACTTTAGTAATACAGTAGATAGCTTAAAGTTAAAAGGTTGAAATCTCATTGATCAATGTCTCACCCAAATATTACTAAAATTTCCATGTTGGGATGTTGTGGCATACACGATGTGGGAGATGGGTGTGTCTGGTATAAAAACAAGAACGTGCCCGGTGTAGGCGAGTGGGCGTGCCTCGACTCTTAGCCAAGAGAGGCGTGCCCAGTGTATAGTATTTATATCAGGCCCTCTGATTACAATGGTAAGAGGCAAAGGGCGTGCTGCTCAGTGGTTATAGTGCCAGCTGCAGCTGTAACTTCAGTCGGGGTAGGGGGCAAGCGGGTGTGTTCACTTTTGGATAGGGAATAGGCATGCCCAGAGTCAACTGCCTGCTACTCAGTCCCCAGAATATAAGATATGCATGCTCATTGAGTAAATTTGGATAGAAAACACGTGCTGAAGTTGCGAGAACTGTTTGAATCATGCCTAGTGGGTATAACAAAACTTGGTATGCTAGCAGGCAAACCCCATGAGCTGTTACAAACTATTCAGCATTCTATTTTTTCTGAGGTCACCGTCTTCTCAATTAGTTTTCATTGGGAAACACAGATATCTAGAAGGGACTTGTTTGCAGTTCCTATCGCTTCCACTGGATGTCACCGGTCCTTAGAAATTGCGTTGAGGTTTTTCCTTTGTGTAATGAAGAAGTACGGCCTATCTTAAATCGAGTCACTTGCACAGTGGATTGTTTGAGAGAGGCACATTACCAGAAAAGTTGAGTCAGTTTGTTTTCTTGTGGTATTGAACACATATCATCCTGTCTTCAATTTAGATCAGATTATTGACTGTTTAAAAATACCTAACGTTGTATTACAAAAGTAGTTTAAAATGTTTTGGAAAAGTTTACATGTAACTTTTGTAGTGACGTTTCGCAAGTTGGAAGCTGTATTTTTCTGGATGAAACGCGACAAATAAATTGACATTTTGGATATATATAGACAGAATTAATCGAACAAAAGGACCATTTGTGATGTTTATGTGTTTATGTGATGTCTATGCCAGCAGCATACCACCCTGCATACCACTGCTGGCTTGCTTCTGAAGCTAAGCAGGGTTGGTCCTGGTCAGTCCCTGGATGGGAGACCAGGTGCTGCTGGAAGTGGTGTTGGAGGGCCAGTAGGAGGCACTCTTTCCTCTGGTCTAAACAAAGATCCCAATGCCCCAGGGCAGTGGTTGGGGACACTGCTCTGTGTAGGGTGCCGTCTTTCGGATGGGACGTTAAACGGGTGTCCTGACTCTCTGAGGTCATTAAAGATCCCATGGCACTTATCGTAAGAGTAGGGGTGTTAACCCCGGTGTCCTGGCTAAATTCCCAATCTGGCCCTCAACCATCACAGTCACCTAATAATCCCCAGTTTACAATTGGCTCATTCATCCCCCTCCTCTCCCCTGTAACTATTCCCCAGGTCGTTGCTGCAAATGAGAACGTGTTCTCAGTCAACTTACCTGGTAAAATAACGGTAAAATAAAAAAATAAAAATAAATGGGACATATTGGAGTGCCAACAAAAGAAGTCTGTCAAAAGTAAGGCATGAATTATATTTTTATTTCTGCGTTTTGTGTCGTGCCTGCAGTGTTGAAATATGCTACTCTTTGTTTACTGTTGTGCTATCATCAGATAATAGCATCTTATGCTTTCGCCAAAAAGCCTGTTTGAAATCTGACATGTTGGCTGGATTCACAACGAGTGTAGCTTTAATTTGGTATCTTACATGTGTGATTTAATGAAAGTTAGATTTTTATAGTATTTTATTTGAATTTGGCGCTCTGCATTTTCCCTGGCTATTGGCCAGGTGGGACGATTGGAGGTTAACAAGGCAGTTAACCCACTGTTCCTAGGCCGTCATAGAAAATAAGAATTTGTTCTTAACTGATTTGCCTAGTTAAATAAAAGGTAAAAAAATAAAGGAATGATTTGTACCAAATACAATGCTCTTAGTTTTAGAGATGTTCAGGACCAGTTTATTACTGGCCACCCACTCCAAAACAGACCTCAACTCTTTGTTAAAGGTTTCAGTGACTTCATTGGCTGTGGTTGCTGATGCGTATGTGGTTGAATCATCAGCATACATGGACACACAGGCTTTGTTTAATGCCAGTGGTGGCAGGTCATTGGTAAAAATAGAAGAGTAGAGGGCCTAGAGAGCTGCCCTGCGGTACACCACACTTTACATGTTTGACACCTGCTGTATCAGGCACTACAGCAGGTGTATCAGGCACTACACCTGCTGTATCAGGCACTACAGCAGGTGTATCAGGCACTACAGCAGGTGTATCAGGCACTACACCTGCTGTATCAGGCACTACACCTGCTGTATCAGGCACTACACCTGCTGTATCAGGCACTACAGCAGGTGTATCAGGCACTACACCAGGTGTATCAGGCACTACACCTGCTGTATCAGGCACTACACCTGCTGTATCAGGCACTACACCTGCTGTATCAGGCACTACACCTGCTGTATCAGGCACTACACCTGCTGTATCAGGCACTACACCTGCTGTATCAGGCACTACACCTGCATTGGGCATCATACCCAAGAAGACTCTAGGCTGTAATCACTGCCAAAGATGCTTCAACAAAGTACTGAGTAAAGGGGTCTGAATACTTATGTAAATGTGATATCAGTTTTTTATTTTTAATAAATTAGCAAACATTTCTAAACTTGTTTTTGCTTTGTCATTATGGCGTATTGTGTATAGATTGAGGGGGGAAAAAACAATTTAATCAATTTTGGAATAAGGCTGTAACGTAACAAAATGTGGAAAAAGTCAAAGGGTCTGAATACTTTCCAAAAGGCACTGTACATACATACACACTTCATTGGGACACTAGCAGTAGTAAACCGTGTATCTCTTAGTAAAGTGGAGCTGGGAGTCTTGGTGTGGGTAGTGCTCAGGGACTTCTCCCGACTGTCTCTCAGTCTTAGGACAGGAGTCTGGACTAGATCATTGAGGATCCTGTTTAGTTATTGTGGCGAGGGATACAGACTGTCTGACCTTCACCACTTTACCAGGACTGTTTCTGACTACTGTTGCTGCTGTCATTATTGATGCTGTTGTCATTATTGATGCTGCTGTCATTATTGATGCTGCTGTCATTATTGATGCTGTTGTTGCTGCTGTCATTATTGATGCTGTTGTTGTTGCTGTTGTCATTATTGATGCTGTTGTCATTATTGATGCTGCTGTTGCTGCTGTCATTATTGATGCTGCTGTCATTATTGATGCTGTTGTTGCTGTTGTCATTATTGATGCTGTTGTTGTTGCTGTTGTCATTATTGATGCTGTTGTCATTATTGATGCTGTTGTTGCTGCTGTCATTATTGATGCTGTTGTCATTATTGATGCTGCTGTTGCTGCTGTCATTATTGATGCTGTTGTTGCTGCTGTCATTATTGATGCTGTTGTTGCTGCTGTCATTATTGATGCTGTTGTTGCTGTTGTCATTATTGATGCTGTTGTTGCTGTTGTCATTATTGATGCTGCTGTCATTATTGATGCTGTTGTCATTATTGATGCTGTTGTTGCTGTCATTATTATGCTGTTGTTGCTGTTGTCATTATTGATGCTGCTGTCATTATTGATGCTGTTGTCATTATTGATGCTGTTGTTGCTGCTGTCATTATTGATGCTGTTGTCATTATTGATGCTGTTGTTGCTGTTGTCATTATTGATGCTGTTGTCATTATTGATGCTGTTGTTGTTGTCATTATTGATGCTGTTGTTGCTGTTGTCATTATTGATGCTGCTGTCATTATTGATGCTGTTGTTGCTGCTGTCATTATTGATGCTGTTGTTGCTGCTGTCATTATTGATGTTGTTGTTACTGTTGTCATTATTGATGCTGTTGTCATTATTGATGCTGTTGTTGTTGTCATTATTGATGCTGTTGTTGCTGTTGTCATTATTGATGCTGTTGTCATTATTGATGCTGTTGTTGCTGCTGTCATTATTGATGCTGTTGTTGCTGTTGTCATTATTGATGCTGTTGTCATTATTGATGCTGTTGTCATTATTGATGCTGTTGTTGCTGCTGTCATTATTGATGTTGTTGTTACTGTTGTCATTATTGATGCTGTTGTCATTATTGATGCTGCTGTCATTATTGATGCTGTTGTTGCTGTTGTCATTATTGATGCTGTTGTTGCTGTTGTCATTATTGATGCTGTTGTCATTATTGATGCTGTTGTTGCTGTTGTCATTATTGATGCTGTTGTTGCTGCTGTCATTATTGATGCTGCTGTCATTATTGATGTTGTTGTTGCTGCTGTCATTATTGATGCTGTTGTCATTATTGATGCTGTTGTCATTATTGATGCTGTTGTTGCTGTTGTCATTATTGATGCTGTTGTCATTATTGATGCTGTTGTTGCTGCTGTCATTATTGATGCTGCTGTCATTATTGATGTTGTTGTTGCTGCTGTCATTATTGATGCTGTTGCTGTCATTATTGATGCTGTTGTCATTATTGATGCTGTTGTTGCTGCTGTCATTATTGATGTTGTTGTTACTGTTGTCATTATTGATGCTGTTGTCATTATTGATGCTGCTGTCATTATTGATGCTGTTGTTGCTGTTGCCATTATTGATGCTGTTGTTGCTGTTGTCATTATTGATGCTGTTGTCATTATTGATGCTGTTGTTGCTGTTGTCATTATTGATGCTGTTGTTGCTGTTGTCATTATTGATGCTGTTGTCATTATTGATGCTGTTGTTGCTGCTGTCATTATTGATGTTGTTGTTGCTGCTGTCATTATTGATGCTGTTGCTGTCATTATTGATGCTGTTGTCATTATTGATGTTGTTGTTGCTGTTGTCATTATTGATGTTGTTGTTGCTGCTGTCATTATTGATGCTGTTGCTGTCATTATTGATGTTGTTGTTACTGCTGTCATTATTGATGCTGCTGTCATTATTGATGCTGTTGTTGCTGCTGTCATTATTGATGTTGTTGTCATTATTGATGCTGTTGTCATTATTGATGTTGTTGTTGCTGTTGTCATTATTGATGCTGTTGTTGCTGTTGTCATTATTGATGCTGTTGTCATTATTGATGCTGTTGTCATTATTGATGCTGTTGTTGCTGTTGTCATTATTGATGCTGTTGTCATTATTGATGCTGTTGTTGCTGCTGTCATTATTGATGCTGCTGTCATTATTGATGTTGTTGTTGCTGCTGTCATTATTGATGCTGTTGCTGTCATTATTGATGCTGTTGTCATTATTGATGTTGTTGTTACTGTTGTCATTATTGATGTTGTTGCTGCTGTCATTATTGATGCTGCTGTCATTATTGATGTTGTTGTTGCTGCTGTCATTATTGATGCTGCTGTTGCTGTTGTCATTATTGATGCTGTTGTCATTATTGATGCTGTTGTCATTATTGATGCTGTTGTTGCTGTTGTCATTATTGATGCTGCTGTCATTATTGATGCTGTTGTTGCTGCTGTCATTATTGATGTTGTTGTCATTATTGATGCTGTTGTCATTATTGATGCTGTTGTCATTATTGATGCATTATTGATTGCGTGTTGTCATTATTGATTGCGTGTTGTCATTATTGATGCTGTTGTCATTATTGATAGCTGTTGTCATTGATTGATGACTGTTGTCATTATTGAGTGCTGACTGTCATTGATTGATGCTGTTGTCATTATTGATTGCGTGTTGTCATTATTGATTGCGTGTTGTCATTATTGATTGCGTGTTGTCATTATTGATTGCGTGTTGTCATCAGTGATTGGCTGCTGTCATCAGTGATTGCTGCTGCTGTCATCAGTGATGTTGTTGTGGGGTACACGCTGGTCCTGGATTGTTTGGGAAGTGGGGGGCATTGAGTGGTGACAGTAGAGAAGTGACTAAGATACAAACTCAGGAGAAAGAGGGAGAGAGAGAGAAAGGGAGAGAGAGAGAGAGAAAGGGAGAGAGAGAGAAAGGGAGAGAGAAATGAATAAAACAGATCAGGTTAGAGGTCCTCTGTAGCTCAGTTGGTGCTTGCAATGAGGAGGAGGAGGATAGGAGATATCATTATATTTTAATACAAAGGGTGGGTCTAATCCTGAATGCTGATTGGTTAAAACCGCATTCCAGCCGGTGTCTATTCCACAAGTTACCGCAGGCTAAATCAATGATGTTAAAATGTCTATTTACTCTGTTCCATTTGACAGCGCAATCCACTGTCTCATCAGCCCAGCCAGGCAATTTATAAACTTGATCTCCACTATAAAAAAAAGCATAGTATAAACCTTTCCGTCTGTCTCTCTGACCTTTTCAATTTTGAACTGTGATCTGCACCGTCCCATGTAAAGTGAATGGGTCCAAACGACACTGACAGCAAATTCAGATGGTTGTCATAGCAGCATACAAAATGTTTTTTTCCCCCCCAGTTGACTGGCTAAATCAATACTTTGTTTTGCGAAAACTAAAATGGATGAGTGGAAAATGTATTTTGCTCTTTTCGGCAGCATGAATATGGATGAATGGGGGGGGGGAAATACTACCCAGGAAATACTACCGAGGCATGCAGATGTGAAAAATAAGGTAATGAATGACCAAGAGTAAATCCCCAACAAAGAAAACCACATTAAGAATACAAACTGGGCTGTGTGGTGCTTCGAGGGCTGGTTAGAAGATAACAAACAAAAGTTGTCGACTTCAGAAATGTCACTAAAGGAAGAGTTTAACATCCTTCTCCCGACAGTTTTATAGAAATGTAAGAAATGGGAAGGGAGAGCAGTACAGTATAATGAGATACCTGGCACTCCGTAGTGGGCTCAACCGGTTTCTAAATGACCCACCCATCGGTCGCAGCTGGTGTATTATAAAGGACACTGAATTTACTACCTCCAATCAGGTATTTCTGGGTAACATCAAAACAGCTAAGATATCCCAAACAGCCACCCTCCCATCACCGAAAAGGACAAGGCTCTGAATCCCGGTAGACCAAGGGGTCTGGTCCAGAAAGTGTGCTTCAACCTCCAGTTACAGCGGTGTCGAAGAGGACAACAGACAACCAACTCATTCCTCGTAAAAAATAACCAAGAGAACACTGCAACACCATCAACACCCTAAAGGATGAAGCTAGGCAGCAACAGTAGTAGCACAGACTCTGACAGAAATGTACAAGATAAATGTGACAATAAGTAGATATCTCAGCTATGGTGAATAACAAAGATAATGTTTGATTTCA
The DNA here is from genome assembly GCF_045679555.1 of Salvelinus alpinus. Taxonomy (NCBI): domain Eukaryota; kingdom Metazoa; phylum Chordata; class Actinopteri; order Salmoniformes; family Salmonidae; genus Salvelinus; species Salvelinus alpinus. Next base: position 42,028,358 of record NC_092109.1, read on the forward strand.
TTTTATTAACATCAGTTCAAATTGATGTTATGGATTGTATTTCTTTTGTCTGAACAGTGTCCTGACAAGTGAGCACATTTTATCTGCCAGGCAAAATTGTGCATCATTAGTTCCTTGTTATGGTTGTGTCCAAAGAAATCTCGCTAGAAAACAGCTACTTTGTTGTCATTCTGGCTGCACTTTTTGACATGACTGTAAATTAGCCGTAGTTGGCTAGCTAGCACGCTAGCCAGTATGGACTAGCTAGCACGCTAGCCAGTATGGACTAGCCAGTATGGACTAGCTAGCACGCTAGCCAGTATGGACTAGCTAGCACGCTAGCCAGTATGGACTAGCCAGTATGGACTAGCTAGCACGCTAGCCAGTATGGACTAGCTAGCACGCTAGCCAGTATGGACTAGCTAGCACGCTAGCCTGTATGGACTAGCCAGCACGCTAGCCAGTATGGACTAGCCTGTATGGACTAGCTAGCACGCTAGCCAGTATGGACTAGCTAGCACGCTAGCCAGTATGGACTAGCTAGCACGCTAGCCAGTATGGACTAGCTAGTACGCTAGCCAGTATGGACTAGCTAGTACGCTAGCCAGTATGGCAATGGAACATTTAGAACGAATGACTGGCTCGCGTCCATAGATACAGAACAAAAAGACTGAACGACTGGGTCACTGGCAGCCGAACCGATAGAACGAACGACCAGCCGGCTTGGGTAGCAACCCTAGATTTTGTGTCAGGACTATATATATATATATCTTGTGTAAGGATGAAATAGTATGAATAAATTCATCAAAATAATGTTTAATGAAAATATGTCAATCAATATTTGAATATGTTGGTAACCCGTTGTGTAAAAGTGATCATGCCAGAGAAGCCGGTGTTTTGAGGATATAAACGACTTCGTCTCGGGGCCTAACAACACCCGTGTCAATATATCCTCCAAACACCGGCTTCTCGGGCATTATCACTTACATAGAGGACAGGAGATAATATATTATACAGAAGAGAGAAAAGGACAGATCATGAAAGAGAGGAAAATAAGACAAGTCCCTGATCATGACACAGTCCTCTATAGATACAAGGCCCTTGGCCCATTCATCCATCCATCTCTACGTGGTCCTGTCCATCTGTCCGTCCGTGGTCCACTGTAGTGGATAGTAAGGGGTTTTGGGGGGTCCGCTGTTTCCCAGGTTAGGAGGGCCTCTCCTGGGCTGCCCTGTCTCCTGTGGCTCCCTCCCTCATGGTTCCTCAAGCCAGGAGGGTTTGTCGGCCCCTGGGGGCCTCAGCTTGATGTTGAACTGCTTCAGGGTCTGCTCCAACTGCTGCTGGTTACCAGCGAAGTAGGCTGAGATGGCATTATGGAACAGGAGCAGCTGTTTATGCATCACCTTTACCTGGAGAGAGAGAGAGAGAGAGAGAGAGGGGGAAGCAGAGAGAGAGCGAGAGAGAGAGAGGAAGGAGCGAGAGAGGCGAGAGAGAGAGCGAGAGAGGAAGGAGCGAGAGAGAGAGCGAGAGAGGAAGGAGCGAGAGAGAGAGGCGAGAGAGAGAGGCGAGAGAGGAATCAACACACTGATACACAAAGAGAGATACAGACAGGCCTCTGTGTCTGCGTGCTCGTGTCATTGCCTGTCTGTGTGTGTGTGTGTGTGTGTGTACTTGTCTAGAGGTGTGATGGAGGGATGGAATAAGAGGAGAAGAACAAAAGCAAAGAGGAACAAGGAGGTGTATCCTACCTTGTTTTCATCCAGGAAGTTGAGTTTGATAGTGACGTCAGAGCGAAGACGTTCATATTTGTCCTTGTGGATCTGGTACTGCTCTTGGGCTGTATCTATACGGGCCATGTTCACCACATCCCTGGGGCCAACGCTTAACTCCTCTAGGTCTGCCCTGTACGCATCAAACTCCAACCTGATAGAGGAGAGACATAACAAGCTATAACCCATCATACTCAACTCTGCAAAATCTACCCTGAGGGGTGCACTGCAGAGCAGGATCAATGAGTTAGCCAGCTAACTTTGGTTAACAACCTGAGGGGTGCACTGCAGAGCAGGATCAATGAGTTAGCCAGCTAACTTTGGTTAACAACCTGAGGGGTGCACTGCAGAGCAGGATCAATGAGTTAGCCAGCTAACTTTGGTTAACAACCTGAGGGGTGCACTGCAGAGCAGGATCAATGAGTTAGCCAGCTAACTTTGGTTAACAACCTGAGGGGTGCACTGCAAAGCAGGATCAATGAGTTAGCCAGCTAACTTTGGTTAACAACCTGAGGGGTGCACTGCAGAGCAGGATCAATGAGTTAGCCAGCTAACTTTGGTTAACAACCTGAGGGGTGCACTGCAGAGCAGGATCAATGAGTTAGCCAGCTAACTTTGGTTAACAACCTGAGGGGTATACTGCAGAGCAGGATCAATGAGTTAGCCAGCTAACTTTGGTTAACAACCTGAGGGGTAAACTACAAAGCAGGATCAATGAGTTAGCCAGCTAACTTTGGTTAACAACCTGAGGGGTATACTGCAGAGCAGGATCAATGAGTTAGCCAGCTAACTTTGGTTAACAACCTGAGGGGTACACTACAAAGCAGGATCAATGAGTTAGCCAGCTAACTTTGGTTAACAACCTGAGGGGTGCACTGCAAAGCAGGATCAATGAGTTAGCCAGCTAACTTTGGTTAACAACCTGAGGGGTGCACTACAGAGCAGGATCAATGAGTTAGCCAGCTAACTTTGGTTAACAACCTGAGGGGTGCACTGCAGAGCAGGATCAATGAGTTAGCCAGCTAACTTTGGTTAACAACCTGAGGGGTGCACTGCAGAGCAGGATCAATGAGTTAGCCAGCTAACTTTGGTTAACAACCTGAGGGGTGCACTGCAGAGCAGGATCAATGAGTTAGCCAGCTAACTTTGGTTAACAACCTGAGGGGTGCACTGCAGAGCAGGATCAATGAGTTAGCCAGCTAACTTTGGTTAACAACCTGAGGGGTATACTGCAGAGCAGGATCAATGAGTTAGCATCGACAACACAGTGGGACAGTCCACCCCAGACCCTGACCATAGCGTCGACAACACAGCGGGACAGTCCATCCCAGACCACCATAGCGTCGACAACACAACGGGACAGTCCATCCCAGACCATAGCGTCGACAACACAGCGGGACAGTCCATCCCAGACCCTGACCATAGCGTCGACAACACAGCGGGACAGTCCATCCCAGACCATAGCGTCGACAACACAGCGGGACAGCATCCCAGACCATAGCGTCGACAACACAGTGGGACAGTCCACCCCTGACCATAGCGTCGACAACACAGCGGGACAGTCCACCCCAGACCATAGCGTCGACAACACAGCGGGACAGTCCACCCCAGACCCTGACCATAGCATCGACAACACAGCGGGACAGTCCACCCCAGACCATAGCATCGACAACACAGCGGGACAGTCCACCCCAGACCATAGCGTCGACAACACAGAGGGACAGTCCACCCCAGACCCTGACCATAGCGACGACAACACAGCGGGACAGTCCACCCCAGACCCTGATCATAGCGACGACAACACAGCGGGACAGTCCACCCCAGACCCTGACCATAGCGTCGACAACACAGCGGGACAGCCCACCCCAGACCCTGACCATAGCATCGACAACACAGCGGGACAGTCCACCCCAGACCATAGCGTCGACAACACAGCGGGACAGTCCATCCCAGACCATAGCGTCGACAACACAGCGGGACAGTCCATCCCAGACCATAGCGTCGACAACACAGCGGGACAGTCCATCCCAGACCATAGCATCGACAACACAGCGGGACAGTCCATCCCAGACCATAGCATCGACAACACAGCAGGACAGTCCATCCCAGACCCTGACCATAGCGTCGACAACACAGCGGGACAGCATCCCATCGCAGACCCTAGCGTCGACAACACAGCGGGACAGTCCACCTCAGACCATAGCGTCGACAACACAGCGGGACAGTCCACCCCAGACCATAGCGTCGACAACACAGCGGGACAGTCCACCTCAGACCATAGCGTCGACAACACAGCGGGACAGTCCACCCCAGACCATAGCAACGACAACACAGCGGGACAGTCCATCCCAGACCCTGACCATAGCGTCTACAACACAGTGGGACAGTCCACCCCAGACCATAGCGTCGACAACACAGCAGGACAGTCCACTCCAGACCCTGACCATAGCGTCGACAACACAGCGGGACAGTCCATCACAGACCCTGACCATAGCGTCGACAACACAGCGGGACAGTCCATCCCAGACCCTGACCATAGCGTAGACAACACAGCGGGACAGTCCATCCCAGACCCAGACCATAGCGTCGACAACACAGCAGGACAGTCCACTCCAGACCCTGACCATAGCGTAGACAACACAGCGGGACAGTCCATCCCAGACCCTGACCATAGCGTCGACAACACAGCGGGACAGTCCATCCCAGACCATAGCGTCGACAACACAGCAGGACAGTCCACCCCAGACCCTGACCATAGCGTCGACAACACAGCGGGACAGTCCACCCCAGACCATAGCGTCTACAACACAGCAGGACAGTCCATCCCAGACCCTGACCATAGCGTAGACAACACAGCGGGACAGTCCATCACAGACCCTGACCATAGCGTCGACAACACAGCGGGACAGTTCACCCCAGACCCTGACCATAGCGTCGACAACACAGCGGGACAGTCCATCCCAGACCATAGCGTCGACAACACAGCGGGACAGTCCACCCCAGACCATAGCGACGACAACACAGCGGGACAGTCCATCCCAGACCCTGACCATAGCGTCGACAACACAGCGGGACAGTCCATCCCAGACCCTGACCATAGCGTCGACAACACAGCGGGACTGTCCACCCCAGACCAGCGAGACACCCTCCCAGACCTATAGGACCCCCCCCCCCCCCCGGACCTACACAGAAGACCCACGCTGAGAGGACCTACATCCAGACCACATCACCACCAGCCACACCCCCACCCCAACCAATGAACATTGTCATCCTACAAGAAAGATGGTATAGAGGAGACAGACTCACTGGTTGCCCTCTAGGTTACAGAGAGCTGGTAGTCCCATCCACCAAACTACCAGGTGTGAAACAGGGAAGGTACTCAGGGGGGTATGCTCATTTGGAATAGAGCAGACCTAACTCACTATTAAATTAATCAAAACAGAAACATCTTACATTTGGTTACAAATTCCCCGTGACTGTGTGATCACGCTTTCTGCAACTGATGTGAGTAAGACCTTTAAAGAGGTCAGCATTCACAAGGCCGCAGGACCAGACAGATTACCAGCACTTGTACTCAGCATGCACTGACCAACTAGCAAGTGTCTTCACTGACATTTTCAACCTCTCCCTGTCCGAGTCTATAATACCAACATGTTTCAAGCAGACCACCATAGTGCCTGTCACCAAGAATACTAAGGTAACCTACCTAAATGACTACCGACCCGTAGCACTCACGTCTGTAGCCATGAAGTGCTTCGAAAGGCTGGTCATGGCTCACATCAACACCATTATCCCAGAAACAATAGACCCACTCCAATTTGCATACCACCCCCAACAGATCCACAGATGATGCAATCTCTATTGCACTCCACACTGCCCTTTTCCACCTGGACAAAAGGAACACTTATGTGAGAATAATATTCATTGACAACTGCTCAGCGTTTAACACCATAGTGCCCACAAAGCTCATCACTAAGCTAAGGACCCTGGGACTAAACATTTCCCTCTGCAACTGGATCCTGGACTTCCTGACAGGCCGCCCCCCAGGTGGTAAGGGTAGGTAACAACACATCCGCCATGCTGAACCTCAACACAGGGGCCCCTCAGGGGTGCGTGCTCAGTCCCCTCCTGTACTCCCTGTTTACCCACGACCGCACGGCCAGGCACGACTTCAACACCATTATTAAGTTTGCCGATGACACAACAATGGTAGGCCTGATCACCGACAACGATGAGACAGCCTATAGGGAGGAGGTCAGAGACCTGGCCGTGTGGTGCCAGGACAACAACCTGTGATCAAGACAAAGGAGATGATTGTGGACTACAGGAAAAGGAGGACCGAGCACACCCCCATTCTCATCAACAGGGCTGTGGTGGAGCAGGTTGAGAGTTTCAAGCTCCTTGGTATCCATTTCACCACCAAACGAACATGGTCCAAGCACACCAAGACAGCCGTGAAGAGGGCACGACAAAACCTATTCCCCCTCAGGAGACTGAAAATATTTGGCATGGGTCCTCAGATCCTCAAAATGTTCTACAGCTGCACCATCGAGAGCATCCTGACTGGTTGCATCACTGCCTGGTATGGCAACTACTCGGCCTCCGACCGCAAGGCACTACAGAATCAGCAATACAAAAATTGGCTTAATTATTTATTTCCTAAACACCTTAATAAAATCACAGAATTACATATACACAGGATGGATCATACATCGATTACTAATCATGTCATAAAAGAAAAAGTCCCTAGCGGACAAAACCGATATGATGGCTGGTTACACAAAGAAAGGGGGTTGGGTTTGAATGAAAGAGCGGGAAGACTGAGGGACAAAGGGGATTGGGTCTATCGGACCTTGAGAAGCTATGCTACCGTAAATACAGAATCTTATGCATTCCAATAACCGCCCATTCGGAAAAGGAAAATGCAAGATATTTACTCTGAGCTGCACTACGATAGATGGGTCGAAGATGGAAGACGGGTTTGCCCAGCAGAGATCGCCATTGTCCCTTTGAAGAATCTTTCTGATCATAGTGTTGTAGAGCGGATACGTTGAAGTACCCTGTCGTTCTCAAGAGATTGTCTGTCTTTTCCTGTTTCTTCTGCAGCTGATTACTCGACTTCTAGGATGCATCACTTCTTCTTTAGTGAATAAGAGTTCAAAGTTCATACCATTTTGCCATAATCAGCTCGTGCTGTATTCTGGCTGGTCTAGTAGAAATTCATCCTTCCAGCGTGGTGATCGTCACCTCCACGTGATCTGGTCTCACGTACATTTTGTTATGTAGAGTTGGTTTTCAACCATTCGCAACCATAGCTCACTCTGAGGTTTGCTTAGTCTGACGTGAATTGGGTCACGGGGGCTTTTATACTGGAGAAGAGAAGGGCGTGTTTTATCCTTCTCCAACCAATGTCTGTTCACTTGGGCGTGGCCACTGAGTGAGCATAGTTTACTTATGAAAACAATTCTCTCATTTAGAAGGTTAAAATTACATTTAATCTTTTCACAAATAGTTTCATATTTAAACATTTAAATTTCACATTCCATGTGAATCTGGATGTGTAGACTTTCCAAGATACAATTTATGTCGTCCTGTCATCAGATGTAATGTCCCAGACAACAACTGATCTGACATCATATCCCTCAAGTACCAACAGATACTTTAAACTGGTTGGATTACATAAATATTGTTCCATTCCCAGCCTTTTGATGTTTCCATACTCTATGTTAACAAAGGGCTTTCCAAGAGTCCATTCTGTAGAGTGGAGAGAAAAAGGGGGAAAGGTATTTGGGGGGGGGGGGGGGGGGTCATACACCTCACCCAACAGGGCAACGTCATGACACTACCCAGACTATTTGCTTTGCTCCCCTTTTACACCACTGCTACTCTCTGTTGTTATTATCTATGCATAGTCACTTTAATAACTCTACCTACATGTACATATTACCTCAACTAACCGGTACCTCCTGTATATAGTCTCACAATTGTTATTTTACTGCTGCTCTTACTTGTTACGTTAATTTCTTATTATTTACATTTTTTTTTATTTTTTTTTATTTCACCTTTATTTAACCAGGTAGGCTAGTTGAGAACAAGTTCTCATTTGCAACTGCGACCTGGCCAAGATAAAGCATAGCAGTGTGAACAGACAACACAGAGTTACACATGGAGTAAACAATAAACAAGTCAATAACATGGTAGAAAAAAAGAGAATTTATATACAATGTGTGCAAAAGGCATGAGGTAGGCAATAAATCGAATAATTACAATTTAGCAGATTAACACTGGAGTGATAAATCATCAGATGATCATGTGCAAGAAGAGATACTGGTGTGCAAAAGAGCAGAAAAGTAAATAAATAAAAGCAGTATGGGGGGTGAGGTAGGTAAATTGGGTGGGTAGTTTACAGATGGACTATGTACAGCTGCAGCGATCGGTTAGCTGCTCGGATAGCAGATTTTTAAAGTTGTTGAGGGAGATAAAAGTCTCCAACTTCAGAGATTTTTGCAATTCGTTCCAGTCGCAGGCAGCAGAGAACTGGAAGGAAAGGCGTCCAAATGAGGTTTTAGCTTTAGGGATGATCAGTGAGATACACCTGCTGGAGCGCGTGCTGCGGGTGGGTGTAGCCATCGTGACCAGTGAACTGAGATAAGGCGGCACTTTACATTACATTACATTACATATTATTTTTACTTCATTGTTGGTTAGGGGCTTGTACGTAAGCATTTCACTGTAAGGTTGTAGTATTCGGCGCATGTGACAAAACATTTGATTTGATATTCAAAAGGAAATGATATTAACAGAGAAAAATGTCCACCTGTGTGCTACCTATATCCCCATGAAGAAAATTAACAACAATGACAAATGGTTTGATCAAAATGCAAAAACCTAAGAAGAAGAACTTGAGAAACCCATCCAAACAAAAACACAGAGACCCAGAAAACCTGAGTCTACGCCTTCACTATGGTGAATCACTAAAACAATACAGAAATACACTACGGAAAAAGAAGGAACAGCACATCAGAAACCAGCTCAATGTAATTGAAGAATCCATAGAATCTAACCACTTCTGGGAAAACAGGGAAACACTAAACAAACAACAACAGGAAGAGTTATCTGTCCAAAATGGAGATGTATTGGTAAACCACTTCTCCAATCTTTTTGGCTCCATAACAAAGAACAAACAGCAAAAACATATACACGATCAAATACATATCTTAGAATCAACTATTAAAGACGCCCAGAACCCACTGGATTCTCCAATTACCTTGAATGAGTTACAGGACAAAATAAAAACCCTTCAACCCAAAAAGGCCTGTGGTGTTGATGGTATCCTTAATGGAATGATAAAATATACAGACCACAAATTCCAATTGGCTATACTTAAACTCTTTAACACAGTCCTCAGCTCTGGCATCTTCCCCAATATTTGGAACCAATGACTGATCACCCCAATCCACAAAAGTGGAGCCAAATTTGACTCCAATAACTACCGTGGGATATGCGTCAACAGCAACCTTGAGAAAATCCTCTGTATTATAATTAACAGCAGACTCGTACATTTCCTCAATGAAAACAATGTACTGAGCAAATGTCAAATTTGCTTTTTACCAAATGATCGTAAGACAGACCACGTATTCACCCTGCACACCATAATTGACAAACAAACAAAACAAAAGGCAAAGTCTTCTCATGCTTCGTTGATTTCAAAAAAGCCTTCAACTCAATTTGGCATGAGGGTCTGCTATACAAATTGATGGAAAGTGGTGTTGGGGAAAAAAACATACGACATTATAAAATCCATGTACACAAACAAGTGTGCGGTTAAAATTGGCAAAAAACACACAAATTTCTTTCCACAGGGCCGTGGGGTGAGACAGGGATGCAGCTTAAATCCACCCTCTTCAACATATATATCAACGAATTGGCGAGGGCACTAGAACAGTCTGCAGCACCCGGCCTCACCCTATTAGAATCTGAAGTCAAATGTCTACTGATGATCTGGTGCTTCTGTCACCAACCAAGGAGGGCCTACAGCAGAACCTAGATCTTCTGCACAGATTCTGTCAGACCTGAGCCCTGACAGACCTGGGCCCGGACAGTAAATCTCAGTAAGACCAAAATAATGGTGTTCCAAAAAAGGTCCAGTTGCCAGGACCACAAATACAAATTCCATCTAGACACCGTTGCCCTAGAGCACACACAAAAAACTACACATATCTCGGCCTAAATATCAGCGCCACAGGTAACTTCCACAAAGCCGTGAACAATCTGAGAGACAAGGCAAGAAGGGCATTCTATGCCATCAAAAGGAATATAAAATTAGATATACCAATTAGGATCTGGCTAAAAATACTTGAATCAGTTATAGAACCCATTGCCCTTTATGGCTGTGAGGTCTGGGGTCCGCTCACCAACCAAGAATTCACAAAATGGGACAAACACCAAATTGAGACTCTGCATGCAGAATTCTGCAAAAATATCCTCCGTGTACAACACCAAATAATGCATGCAGAGCAGAATTAGGCCGATACCCGCTAATTATCAAAATCCAGAAAAGAGCTGCTAAATTCTACAACCACCTAAAAGGAAGTGATTCCCAAACCTTCCATAACAAAGCCAATACCTACAGAGAGATGAACCTGGAGAAGAGTCCCCTAAGTAAGCTGGTCCTGGGGCTCTGTTCACAAACACAAACAGACCCCACAGAGCCCAAGGACAGCAACACAATTAGACCCAACCAAATCATGAGAAAACGAAAATAATTACTTGACACATTGGAAAGAATTAACAAAACAACAGAGCAAACTAGAATGCTATTTGGCCCTAAACAGAGACTACACAGTGGCAGAATACCTGACCAAACTTAAGGAAAGCTTTGACTATGTACAGACTCAGTGAGCATAGCCTTGCTATTGAGAAAGGCCGCCGTAGGCAGACATGGCTCTCAAGAGAAGACAGGCTATGTGCACACTGCCCACAAAATGAGGTGGAAACTGAGCTGCACTTCCTAACCTCCTGCCCAATGTATGACCATATTAGAGACACATATTTCCCTCAGATTACACAGACCCACAAAGAATTTGAAAACAAACCCAATTTTGATAAACTCCCATATCTACTGGGTGAAATACCACAGCAGCAAGATGTGACCTGTTGCCACAAGAAAAGGGCAACCAGTGAAGAACAAACACCATTGTAAATACAACCCATGTTTATTTATCTTCCCTTTTGTACTTTAACTATTTGCACATAATATGACATTTGTAATGTCTTTATTATTTTGGAACTTCTGTATGTGTAATGTTTACTGTTCATTTTTATTGTTTATTTCACTTTTGTTTATTATCTATTTCACTTGCTTTGGCAATGTTAACATATGTTTCCCATGCCAATAAATCCCTTTGAATTGAATTAAATTGAGATGAGACAACTCCAACCTGACAGAGAGGAGACGAGAACTCATAACAACTGACTCTAAGGACAGATCCATTATTCTAGACATGAGACATGGGTCAGTGTGTCTGGAGTAGATCAGGGTACGGGCTGACAAACTCAATACTGCCCGGCTGGAACAGACTGTCTGGGCACGGCCTTCCCTTGTTACCTAGCAGCCTGGTACATCTTGCTGGTCGGCATGGAGACGGTGGTGTGCGTTACCTAGCAGCCTCGTACATCTTGATGGTCATCAGTGTATCCTCCATGGTTTTGTTAACCAGTGTGTTGATGCTGGACACAAAGAAGTTGATGGCTCCCAGCAGCGTCTCTCCATTCTTACATAATAACTTCTGGGTCTCTGCGTTGTACCCAAACTCATCCTGGAGGACACATCAGGTCATTAAACACGCACACTGATCAATCTGATCAATCTGATCAATCTGATCAAATCATCATTAAACACACACGCTGATCAATCTGATCAATCTGATCAATCTGATCAACCAATACATCAATCAGTCCAACCAACAAATCAAAAATCAACCAATGTATTCATGACACTTTTCAGATTCATCACAAAGTGCTTAATTATTATTTTTATTTTTTAAATGACCTGAGCTAAAGCCCCCAAAGACCAAACAGTGTTAAGTGGCAGCCCTACCTCTTGATTAAAGGTCAGGGGTTAAAGGTCAGGGGTTAAAGGTGATTTCTGGCTGAGGGGTCTGGACTAGGGGTCAGAGGTCAGGTTCTAACCCGTAGTTCAGGTGATTTCTGGGTTAGGGGTCTGGGGTTAGAGGTCAGGTTCTAACCCGTAGCTCAGGTGACTTCTGGGTTAGGGGTCTGGGGTTAGAGGTCAGGTTCTAACCCGTAGCTCAGGTGACTTCTGGGTTAGGGGTCTGGGGTTAGAGGTCAGGTTCTAACCCGTAGCTCAGGTTACTTCTGGTTTAGGGGGCTGGGGTTAGAGGTCAGGTTCTAACCCGTAGCTCAGGTGACTTCTGGTTTAGGGGTCAGCCTAGAGGTTATAGGTCAGGTTCTCACCCGTAGCTCAGGTGACTTCTGGGTTAGGGGTCTGGGGTTAGAGGTCAGGTTCTAACCCGTAGCTCAGGTGACTTCTGGTTTAGGGGGCTGGGGTTAGAGGTCAGGTTCTAACCCGTAGCTCAGGTGATTTCTGGGTTAGGGGTCAGCCTAGAGGTTACAGGTCAGGTTCTCACCCGTAGTTCAGGTGACTTCAGGCTGAGGTCGGTGAAGGTGTCCCCGAGGGCGTGTTGCGTCTGCACCATGCTGTACAAGTGATTGGTCAGGGCTCTGGCCAATCGCAGCACATTCTCATACTTCCTCTTGGTGTCCCGGAGGACTTCTATCTGAGCCTCCAGTTCTAGATCCACAGTCCTAGAACCACGACCAAACCGCTCTGCGATCATCTGTTTAGTGCACTGGAGAGAACGAGGGAGGGAAGCAAGGAAGGAGAGAGAAGGAGGAGGGAGAGAGGTGGTGTGAGATGAGTTCGATGGAAATCATTAAAACACGACCTAGTTAACACAGACTAGTTAACACAGGTAAGTTAACACAGGTAAGTTAACACAGACTAGTTAATTGGTTTTGGATAAGAGCATCTGCTAAACGATTAAAATAGCTCATGTAAAACAGGTAAGTGAACACAGACAGGTAGAGTGTCGTACTGGAGGTATGTGTGGCTCTAGGTATTCTAAATACAGGCCCAGGTATTCTGACACACATGCAGATTACAGTACCGTGTAGGCGTCGAGGTAGATTACAGTACCGTGTAGGTGTCGAGGTAGATTACAGTACCGTGTAGGTGTCGAGGTAGATTACAGTACCGTGTAGATGTTGAGGTAGATTACAGTACCGTGTAGGCATTGAGGTAGATTACAGTACCTTGTAGGCGTTGAGGTAGATTACAGTACCGTGTAGGCGTTGAGGTAGATTACAGTACCTTGTAGGTGTTGAGGTAGATTACAGTACCGTGTAGGCGTTGAGGTAGATTACAGTACCGTGTAGGCGTTGAGGTAGATTACAGTACCGTGTAGGCATTGAGGTAGATTACAGTACCGTGTAGGCGTCGAGGTAGATTACAGTACCGTGTAGGTGTTGAGGTAGATTACAGTACCGTGTAGGTGTTGAGGTAGATTACAGTACCGTGTAGGCGTCGAGGTAGATTACAGTACCGTGTAGGTGTTGAGGTAGATTACAGTACCGTGTAGGTGTTGAGGTAGATTACAGTACAGTGTAGGTGTCGAGGTAGATTACAGTACCGTGTAGGCATTGAGGTAGATTACAGTACCGTGTAGGTGTTGAGGTAGATTACAGTACCGTGTAGGTGTTGAGGTAGATTACAGTACCGTGTAGGTGTTGAGGTAGATTACAGTACCGTGTAGGTGTTGAGGTAGATTACAGTACCGTGTAGGCGTCGAGGTAGATTACAGTACCGTGTAGGTGTTGAGGTAGATTACAGTACCGTGTAGGCGTCGAGGTAGATTACAGTACCTTGTAGGTGTTGAGGCCCCATTGCTTCATGAAGTCCAGTTTCTCTACAGCCACTCCTCTGGAGGCCTCCTCTGCAGTCATGGAACTGCTGCTTCTACTGTCCTGCATACTGGAACCTGGGAGGAGGAGGGATGGAGAGGAAGGGAAGGAGTAAGAGGAGAGATGGAGAGGAGGGGAAGGAGGAAGAGGAGAGATGGAGAGGAGGGGAAGGAGGAAGAGGAGGCGGGACAGGGAGGGATGAGAGGAAGGAGGAAGAGAAGAAGGGACAGGGAGAGATGGAGAAGAGGGGAAGGAGGAAGAGGAGGCGGGACAGGGAGGGATGGAGAGGAAGGAGGAAGAGGAGGAGGGACGGGGAGGGATGGAGAGGAGGGAAGGAGGAAGAGGAGGGAGGACAGGGAGGGATGGAGAGGAGGGGAAGGAAGAAGAGGAGGCGGGACAGGGAGGGATGAGAGGAAGGAGGAAGAGGAGGAGGGACGGGGAGGGATGGAGAGGAGGGAAGGAGGAAGAGGAGGGAGGACAGGGAGGGATGGAGAGGAGGGGAAGGAAGAAGAGGAGGCGGGACAGGGAGGGATGAGAGGAAGGAGGAAGAGGAGGAGGGACAGGGAGAGATGGAGAGGAAGGAGGAAGATAAAGCAGAGGCAGAGAAGGGGGAGTGAGTAGACAGTACATGAAACTCCATGTTAAAGTGGCAAAATCCAGACAATCCTGACAGAACATGTCCATTGTTTATGAGGTCATAGTATGTAGTAGCGTACTCCACAGTAAACACCGTCTCACACCTTTCTCAGGGAACAACGTCCTAACACAACGCCTCCGTCACCGTAACAACATGACAAGCAGTGTGAGTCGGTGATCTGCCGACAGACAGTGAATGAGAGAGAGAAGAGGCAGGAAACTTGGAGGTGTGTCAGGAAGTAGGAGAAGAGTGGGATACTCAAGGTAAAGGTTCACTACTAACCACATATCTAGGATCAGCCCTTAACCAGAGTCCCCCACTTTAACCAGAGCGGGATGGGAATAAGAACTGACCGTGGACCAGTGGTTAGGGTAAAGGTCTGACTGGCTGACTCACCTAAAAACAGTAGTTCATGAAGGGGTAAGGTATACCTGTGTATGACTGACTGGATGTAGGATTAGGGTTATGGGTAGGGTCAGGTTGGGGGTCAGGTCAGGGATGTAGGGCAGAGGGGTAAGAGTGGGGTACGTAAGGTACGAGGCATTGGGGTCAGGGTTAGGGGATGTAGGGCAGAGGGGTAAGAGTGGGGTACGTAAGGTACGAGGCATTGGGGTCAGGGTTAGGGGATGTAGGGCAGAGGGGTAAGAGTGGGGTACGTAAGGTACGAGGCATTGGGGTCAGGGTTAGGGGATGTAGGGCAGAGGGGTAAGAGTGGGGTACGTAAGGTACGAGGCATTGGGGTCAGGTCAGGGATGTAGGGCAGAGGGGTAAGAGTGGGGTACGTAAGGTACGAGGCATTGGGGTCAGGTCAGGGATGTAGGGCAGAGGGGTAAGAGTGGGGTACGTAAGGTACGAGGCATTGGGGTCAGGGTTAGGGGATGTAGGGCAGAGGGGTAAGAGTGGGGTACGTAAGGTACGAGGCATTGGGGTCAGGTCAGGGATGTAGGGCAGAGGGGTAAGAGTGGGGTACGTAAGGTACGAGGCATTGGGGTCAGGTCAGGGATGTAGGGCAGAGGGGTAAGAGTGGGGTACGTAAGGTACGAGGCATTGGGGTCAGGGTTAGGGGATGTAGGGCAGAGGGGTATAAGTGGGGTATGTAAGGTACGAGGCATTGGGGTCAGGGTTAGGGGATGTAGGGCAGAGGGGTAAGAGTGGGGTATGTAAGGTACGAGGCATTGGGGTCAGGGTTAGGGGGATGTAGGGCAGAGGGGTAAGAGTGGGGTACGTAAGGTACGAGGCATTGGGGTCAGGGTTAGGGGGATGTAGGGCAGAGGGGTAAGAGTGGGGTACGTAAGGTACGAGGCATTGGGGTCAGGGTTAGGGGATGTAGGGCAGAGGGGTAAGAGTGGGGTACGTAAGGTACGAGGCATTGGGGTCAGGGTATGTGTCCGATTCTGTCACAGGAAGGAAGTGATCGTTTAGGGGTATAATTGCTTTGCGGACTGGGATACGGTTGGTACAGTAGGAGGAGAGTTCCAGCCAAACTCAGGGAAGAAATGATTAGTAAAGGTGAAGATATGGAGGGATGAGGGTTTAGGACAGATGGATGGAATGAATAAATGGACTGGACCAAGGATGGGTTAGAGGGGAGGAGGAGAGGATGAGAGGAAATGAGAGGAAATAGAGGAGACGAGACAAGGAGAGGAAGACGAGATGAATCTCAGAAAAATTCTCAGGAAAACAACAGTTTACACAGAGATACGTTAGAGTGTGAAACCCAAGAAGAGAGATGTGGAAACAGCAGCTCCTGATGCACCAGACAGACTGACCAAGAGAGGATGAAACATGTCAACAAGGGAAATGTAGTGTCCCCTGAAAGAGACAGAGAGAGAGAGAGAGAGAGAGAGAGAGAGAGAGAGAGAGAGAGAGAGAGAGAGGAGAGAGAGTTTAACGGGAGGAGAGGCGGTATTCCAGACAGTGATTCCCCACAGCACAACAACAAGGGAAATGTAGTGTCCCCTGAAAGAGACGGAGGGAGAGAGAGTTTAACGGGAGGAGAGGCGGTATTCCAGACAGTGATTCCCCACAGCACAACAACAAGGGAAATGTAGTGTTCCCTGAAAGAGACGGAGGGAGAGAGAGAGTTTAACGGGAGGAGAGGCGGTATTCCAGACAGTGATTCCCCACAGCACAACAACAAGGGAAATGTAGTGTTCCCTGAAAGAGACGGAGAGAGAGAGAGAGTTTAACGGGAGGAGAGGCGGTATTCCAGACAGTGATTCCCCACAGCACTACAACAAGGGAAATGTAGTGTCCCCTGAAAGAGACGGAGAGAGAGAGAGTTTAACGGGATGAGAGGCGGTATTCCAGACAGTGATTCCCCACAGCACAACAACAAGGGAAATGTAGTGTCCCCTGAAAGAGACGGAGAGAGAGAGAGTTTAACGGGAGGAGAGGCGGTGTTCCAGACAGTGATTCCCCACAGCACAACAACAAGGGAACTGTAGTGTCCCCTGAAAGAGACGGAGAGAGAGAGAGTTTAACGGGAGGAGAGGCGGTGTTCCAGACAGTGATTCCCCACAGCACAACAACAAGGGAGCAGAGAGGAAACCAAAAGAGGAGAAACCAATTCAGTCTGTGAAAGAGAGGAATGAGAGCGATGGATGAGCCACCTTGTCCTGTGACTGGGATGCGTCTGTTAAACTGAGCGTTGTAGTGCACAGCAGGGCCTGAGAGAGGAGAGAGGAGAGAGAGAGAGAGAGAGAGAGACAGAGAGAGAGACAGAGAGAGAGAGAGAGAGAGAGAGAGAGAGAGACAGAGAGAGAGAGAGAGACAGAGAGAGAGACAGAGAGAGAGACAGAGAGAGAGACAGAGAGAGGGACAGAGATAGAGACAGAGAGAGAGACAGAGAGAGAGAGAGAGAGGTTGATTCTTAAAAGAGGAGTGCACCATATTAGTGAGGCAGGAGGTATTTGAATCAAAGCGGTTCAGTTTCTTATTGTCCTATCCCCTGTTCAGTCCCTAGCCCCTATCTTGTATTGTCCTATCCCCTGTTCAGTCCCTAGCCCCTCCCTTGTACTGTCCTATCCCCTGTTCAGTCCCTAGCCCCTCCCTTGTACTGTCCTATCCCCTGTTCAGTCCCTAGCCCCTCCCTTGTACTGTCCTATCCCCTGTTCAGTCCCTAGCCCCTCCCTTGTATTGTTCTATCCCCTGTTCAGTCCCTAGCCCCTATCTTGTACTGTCCTATCCCCTGTTCAGTCCCTAGCCCCTCCCTTGTACTGTCCTATCCCCTGTTCAGTCCCTAGCCCCTCCCTTGTACTGTTCTATCCCCTGTTCAGTCCCTAGCCCCTCCCTTGTACTGTCCTATCCCCTGTTCAGTCCCTAGCCCCTCCCTTGTACTGTCCTATCCCCTGTTCAGTCCCTAGCCCCTCCCTTGTACTGTCCTATCCCCTGTTCAGTCCCTAGCCCCTCCCTTGTACTGTCCTATCCCCTGTTCAGTCCCTAGCCCCTCCCTTGTACTGTCCTATCCCCTGTTCAGTCCCTAGCCCCTCCCTTGTACTGTCCTATCCCCTGTTCAGTCCCTAGCCCCTCCCTTGTACTGTCCTATCCCCTGTTCAGTCCCTAGCCCCTCCCTTGTACTGTCCTATCCCCTGTTCAGTCCATAGCCCCTCCCTTGTACTGTCCTATCCCCTGTTCAGTCCCTAGCCCCTATCTTGTACTGTTCTATCCCCTGTTCAGTCCCTGTTCAGTCCCTAGCCCCTCCCTTGTACTGTTCTATCCCCTGTTCAGTCCCTAGCCCCTCCCTTGTACTGTCCTATCCCCTGTTCAGTCCCTAGCCCCTCCCTTGTACTGTCCTATCCCCTGTTCAGTCCCTAGCCCCTCCCTTGTACTGTCCTATCCCCTGTTCAGTCCCTAGCCCCTATCTTGTACTGTCCTATCCCCTGTTCAGTCCCTAGCCCCTCCCTTGTACTGTTCTATCCCCTGTTCAGTCCCTAGCCCCTCCCTTGTACTGTTCTATCCCCTGTTCAGTCCCTAGCCCCTCCCTTGTACTGTCCTATCCCCTGTTCAGTCCCTAGCCCCTCCCTTGTACTGTTCTATCCCCTGTTCAGTCCCTAGCCCCTCCCTTGTACTGTCCTATCCCCTGTTCAGTCCCTAGCCCCTATCTTGTACTGTCCTATCCCCTGTTCAGTCCCTAGCCCCTCCCTTGTACTGTCCTATCCCCTGTTCAGTCCCTAGCCCCTCCCTTGTACTGTTCTATCCCCTGTTCAGTCCCTAGCCCCTCCCTTGTACTGTCCTATCCCCTGTTCAGTCCCTAGCCCCTCCCTTGTACTGTCCTATCCCCTGTTCAGTCCCTAGCCCCTATCTTGTACTGTTCTATCCCCTGTTCAGTCCCTGTTCAGTCCCTAGCCCCTCCCTTGTACTGTTCTATCCCCTGTTCAGTCCCTAGCCCCTCCCTTGTACTGTCCTATCCCCTGTTCAGTCCCTAGCCCCTCCCTTGTACTGTTCTATCCCCTGTTCAGTCCCTAGCCCCTATCTTGTACTGTCCTATCCCCTGTTCAGTCCCTAGCCCCTCCCTTGTACTGTCCTATCCCCTGTTCAGTCCCTAGCCCCTCCCTTGTACTGTTCTATCCCCTGTTCAGTCCCTAGCCCCTATCTTGTACTGTCCTATCCCCTGTTCAGTCCCTAGCCCCTCCCTTGTACTGTCCTATCCCCTGTTCAGTCCCTAGCCCCTATATTGTACTGTCCTATCCCCTGTTCAGTCCCTAGCCCCTATCTTGTACTGTCCTATCCCCTGTTCAGTCCCTAGCCCCTCCCTTGTACTGTTCTATCCCCTGTTCAGTCCCTAGCCCCTCCCTTGTATTGTCCTATCCCCTGTTCAGTCCCTAGCCCCTATCTTGTACTGTTCTATCCCCTGTTCAGTCCCTAGCCCCTATCTTGTATTGTTCTAACCCCTTATTATTATGCTAATATGAGACTGGGATTCTCCAATAGAGAGACAGCATCACTACTGAACAGACAGTAAACTAGATCCTAGCCAATAGAGACAGCATCACTACTGAACAGACAGTAAACTAGATCCTAGCCAATAGAGACAGCATCACTACTGAACAGACAGTAAACTAGATCCTAGCCAATAGAGACAGCATCACTACTGAACAGACAGTAAACTAGATCCTAGCCAATAGAGACAGCATCACTACTGAACAGACAGTAAAC
The DNA here is from genome assembly GCF_045679555.1 of Salvelinus alpinus. Lineage (NCBI taxonomy): Eukaryota > Metazoa > Chordata > Actinopteri > Salmoniformes > Salmonidae > Salvelinus > Salvelinus alpinus. Next base: position 42,047,882 of record NC_092109.1, read on the forward strand.
TAGATCCTAGCCAATAGAGCGACACCATCACTTCCTCTCAAACTTCCTCTACATCCATCTGCCCCGTCTCCCTCTACATCCATCTGCCCCGTCTCCCTCTACATCCATCTGCCCCGTCTCCCTCTACATCCATCTGCCCCGTCTCCCTCTACATCCATCTGCCCCGTCTCCCTCTACATCCATCTGCCCCGTCTCCCTCTACATCCATCTGCCCCGTCTCCCTCTACATCCATCTGCCCCGTCTCCCTCTACATCCATCTGCCCCGTCTCCCTCTACATCCATCTGCCCCGTCTCCCTCTACATCCATCTGCCCCGTCTCCTCTCTCCTGATCTTCCTCTCCATTCAGAGAGAGAGGAAATTGTCTTCAAGAGAGCATTTATGTAGATGTTTAGACAACTACAGACCACCTTGGACGTAAACATCTAAATATTAAAAATAAAATAAAAACCTGTCATGAGAAAAGATGGAAGAGGGGAAAACGATTAGAATGAGGAAGAGTGGGATAGAGACAAGGGAGAGAGAGGGATAATGGGAAAGAGATTGTGTTATGTACCTTTAATGGAGCTGGTAGGAATGATTCCCTCAGCTGTACCCCCGTAACCTCCAGATACAATACTGGTCTCATTCAGATTGGGTCCAGACACCATCACCTGCTGGAGGTCCTAGAGAGACAGAGACAGAGAGAGAGACAGAGAGAGACAGAGAGAGAGACAGAGAGAGACAGAGAGAGAGACAGAGAGAGAGAGACAGACAGAGAGAGACAGACGGGGAGAGAGAGACAGAGAGAGACAGACGGGGAGAGAGAGACAGACGGGGAGAGAGAGAGAGACAGACGGGGAGAGAGAGAGAGAGACAGACGGGGAGAGAGAGAGAGACAGACGGGGAGAGAGAGAGAAACAGACGGGGAGAGAGAGAGAGACAGACGGGGAGAGAGAGACAGACGGGGAGAGAGAGACAGACGGGGAGAGACAGAGAGAGAGACAGACAGACAGACGGGGAGAGACAGAGAGAGAGAGACGGGGAGAGACAGAGAGAGAGAGAGAGAGAGAGAGAGACGGGGACAGAGAGAGAGAGTCAAAAAGAGAGAGAGACAGACGGGGACAGAGAGAGAGACAGATGGGGACAGAGAGAGAGACAGATGGGGACAGAGAGAGAGAGAGACAAAAAGAGACAGAGAGAGAGAGAGACAGACGGGGAGAGACAGATGGGGACAGAGAGAGAGAGACAAAAAGAGAGACAGACAAAGAGAGAGAGTAATAAGGAGAATGGCAACATGTAATTCTCCTTCTCTTCAGGAGAACAAAGGTTAACACGTTGTTAAAGAAGCAGTGGTCTATTGAAGCTGGTTAATGGTCTGTAGCGAGGGGACAGAGACCTACATGAGGAGAGTCTAGCTTCAGTACACCACATTGTGACAATTACTGACATACCAAAACTAAAAACACATGAGGTGATCACAAAGACCTTCAAATGTCAGTTAGTAGAATATTAAGAAACCCCAGACTTAAAGAACCCAGCGGTGAATACTGTCAATGACTACCTTTCATTACCGTGTGGCTCAGTGGAGGAAGCTGAGGGGGGGACAACCCACTGACCCAATGACTACCTTTCATTACCGTGTGGCTCAGTGGAGGAAGCTGAGGGGGGGACAACCCACTGACCCAATGACTACCTTTCATTACCGTGTGGCTCAGTGGAGGAAGCTGAGGGGGGACAACCCACTGACCCAATGACTACCTTTCATTACCGTGTGGCTCAGTGGAGGAAGCTGAGGGGGGGACAACCCACTGACCCAATGACTACCTTTCATTACCGTGTGGCTCAGTGGAGGAAGCTGAGGGGGGACAACCCACTGACCCAATGACTACCTTTCATTACCGTGTGGCTCAGTGGAGGAAGCTGAGGGGAGGACAACCCACTGACCCACTGACTACCTTTCATTACCGTGTGGCTCAGTGAAGGAAGCTGAGGGGAGGACAACCCACTGACCCAATGACTACCTTTCATTACCGTGTGGCTCAGTGGAGGAAGCTGAGGGGAGGACAACCCACTGACTACCTTTCATTACCGTGTGGCTCAGTGGAGGAAGCTGAGGGGGACAACCCACTGACCCAATGACTACCTTTCATTACCGTGTGGCTCAGTGGAGGAAGCTGAGGGGAGGACAACCCACTGACTACCTTTCATTACCGTGTGGCTCAGTGGAGGAAGCTGAGGGGGGGACAACCCACTGACCCAATGACTACCTTTCATTACCGTGTGGCTCAGTGGAGGAAGCTGAGGGGGGGACAACCCACTGACCCAATGACTACCTTTCATTACCGTGTGGCTCAGCGGAGGAAGCTGAGGGGAGGACAACCCACTGACCCAATGACTACCTTTCATTACCGTGTGGCTCAGTGGAGGAAGCTGAGGGGAGGACAACCCACTGACCCAATGACTACCTTTCATTACCGTGTGGCTCAGTGGAGGAAGCTGAGGGGAGGACAACCCACTGACCCAATGACTACCTTTCATTACCGTGTGGCTCAGTGGAGGAAGCTGAGGGGGGACAACCCACTGACCCAATGACTACCTTTCATTACCGTGTGGCTCAGTGGAGGAAGCTGAGGGGAGGACAACCCACTGACCCAATGACTACCTTTCATTACCGTGTGGATCAGTGGAGGAAGCTGAGGGGAGGACAACCCACTGACCCAATGACTACCTTTCATTACCGTGTGGCTCAGTGGAGGAAGCTGAGGGGAGGAC
>NC_092109.1:42055634-42068134 GCF_045679555.1 Salvelinus alpinus
GACAGCTCATGGCTGACTGACGGCTCTGGACGCTCATGGCAGGCTGACGGCTCTGGACGCTCATGGCAGGCTGACGGCTCTGGACGCTCATGGCAGGCTGACGGCTCTGGACGCTCATGGCAGGCTGACGGCTCTGGACGCTCATGGCTGGCTGACGGCTCTGGCTGCTCATGGCTCTCTGACGGCTCTGGCTGCTCATGGCTCTCTGACGGCTCTGGCTGCTCATGGCTCTCTGACGGCTCTGGCTGCTCATGGCTCTCTGACGGCTCTGGCTGCTCATGGCTCTCTGACGGCTCTGGCTGCTCATGGCTCGCTGACGGCTCTGGCAGATCCTGTCTGGTTGGCGGCTCTGGCAGATCCTGTCTGGTTGGCGGCTCTGGCAGATCCTGTCTGGTTGGCGGCTCTGGCAGATCCTGTCTGGTTGGCGGCTCTGGCAGATCCTGTCTGGTTGGCGGCTCTGGCAGATCCTGTCTGGTTGGCGGCTCTGGCAGATCCTGTCTGACGGGCGGCTCTAGCGGCTCCTGTCTGGCGGACGGCTCTAGCGGCTCCTGTCTGGCGGACGGCTCTGTAGGCTCATGGCAGACGGGCGGCTTTGCAGGCTCATGGCAGACGGGCGGCTTTGCAGGCTCATTGCAGACGGATGGCTCAGACGGCGCTGGGGAGACGGATGGCTCAGATGGCGCTGGGGAGACGGATGGCTCAGATGGCGCTGGGTAGACGGATGGCTCAGATGGCGCTGGTGAGACGGATGGCTCAGATGGCGCTGGGGAGACGGATGGCTCTGGCCGGATAATGCGCACTGTAGACCTGGTGCGTGGTGCCGGAACTGGAGGCACCGGGCTAAGGACACGCACCTTCATACTAGTGCGGGGAGCAGGGACAGGGCACACTGGACTCTCAAAGCCCACTCTATACCTGGTGCGAGGTACCGGCACTGGTGACACCGGGCTGAGGGCAAGCACATCAGGATTAGTAGGGGGAGAAGAAACAGTGTGTACAGGGCTCTGGAGATGCACAGGAGGCTTAGTGCGTGGTGCCGGAACTGGAGGCACCGAACTGGATACACGCACTACAGGGAGAGTGCGTGGAGGAGGAACAGGGCTCTGGAAATGCACTGGTAGCCTAGTGCGTAATGTAGGCACTGTAGGTACTAGGCTGGGGCGGGGAGGTGGCGCCGGAAATACCGGACCGTGCAGGCGTACTGGCTCTCTTGAGCATTGAGCCTGCCCAACCTTACCTGGTTGAATGCTCCCGGTCGCCCGCCCAGTGCGGGGAGGTGGAATAACCCGCACCGGGCTGTGTAGGCGAACCGGGGAAACCATGCGTAAGGCAGGTGCCATGTATGCCGGCCCGAGGAGACGCACTGGAGACCAGACGCGTTGAGCCGGCCTCATGACACCTGGCTCAATGCCCAATCTAGCCCTACCAGTGCGGGGAGGTGGAATAACCCGCACCGGGCTATGCACACGTACAGGAGACACCGTGCGCTCTACTGCGTAACACGGTGTCTGCCCGTACTCCCGCTCTCCACGGTTAGCCTGGGAAGTGGGCGCAGGTCTCCTACCTGCCCTAGGCCCACAACCCCTTAGCCCCCCCCCAAGAAATTTTTGGGAGTTACTCACGGGCTTTTCGGGCTTCCGTGCAAGACGCGTCCCCTCATAACTCCGGTTCTTCAACCCAGTAGCCTCTGCTCTCCTCAGTGCCTCCACCTGTTCCCATGGGAGGCGATCCCTTCCAGCCAGGATCTCCTCCCAAGTGTAGCAACCCTTTCCGTCCAATATATCGTCCCATGTCCATTGCTCCTTCTTTTCCTGTCCCTTACTCCGTTGACTCCGCTGCTTGGCTCTGGTATGGTGGGTGGTTCTGTAACGGCGGTCCTCCTCCTCTTCTACCGAAAAGGAGGAGTAGTGAGGGAACCAAGGCGCAGCGGGTTGTGAACACATAATATTTATTAAAGACAAGACGAAAACGAACTATACTTGATAATGATACAAAATAACAAAACGAAAGTAGACAGACCTGAACGACGAACATACATAAACACGAGAACGCACGAACAGGGAAAAAATAGCCTACATGAAATGAACAAACCGTAACAGTCCCGTATGGTGCGACAAACACTGACACAGGAGACAACCACCCACAAACAAACACTGTGAACAGCCTACCTAAATATGACTCTCAATTAGAGGAACGCCAAACACCTGCCTCCAATTGAGAGTCATACCAGGCAACCCTAAACCAACATAGAAACAGATAACATAGAATGCCCACCCAAACTCACGTCCTGACCAACTAACACACAAAACTAAACAGAAAACAGGTCAGGAACGTGACATATTCTAGGTTTTCAAATAGGAACATTCTTCTCTTCTTCTCTCCTCTCCCCTGCAACTCTATACCTGGTCCTTGGTGTACAAGAGAAAGTAGAGCAGTGTGTTTTCTGTCAATATAGTGTGCATTCGTAAAGTATTCAGACCCCTTGACTTTCTCCACAGCCTTATTCTAAAATGGATTCTAAATATGTTTTCCCCCACATCAATCTACACACATTACCCCATAATGAAAAAGCAAAAATGGTTTAGACATTTTTGCAAATGGTGTTAAATATAAAAAACCTGAAATCTCATTTACATAAGTATTCAGACCCCTTTACTCAATACTTTGTTGAAGCACCTTTGGGTATGACGCTACAAGCTTGACACACCTGTATTTGGGGAGTTTCTCCCATTTTTCTCTGCAGATCTTCTCAAGCTCTATCAAGTTGGATGGGGAGCGTCGCTGCACAGCTATTTTCAGATCTCTCCAGAGAAGTTAGATCGAGTTCAAGTCTGGGCTCTGGCTGGGCCACTCAAGGACATTCAGAGACTTGTCCCGAAGCCACTCCTGCGTTGTCTTGGCTGTGTGCTTATGGTTGTTGTCTAGTCGGAAGGTGAACCTTCGCCCCAGTCTGAGGTCCTGAGCGCTCTGGAGCAGGTTTTCATCAAGGATCTCTCTGTACTTTACTCCGTTCATCTTTCCCTCGATCCTGACTAGTCTCCCAGTCCCTGCCGCTGAAAAACATCCCCACAGCATGATGCTGCCACCACCATGCTTCACAGTAGGGATGGTGCCAGGTTTCCTCCAGACGTGACGCTTGGCATTCAGGGAAAAGAGTTCAATCTTGGTTCATTAGACCAGAGAATCTTGTTTCTCATGGTCAGAGTCCTTTAGGTGATTTTTGGCAAATTCCAAGCGGGCTGTCATGTAAGCCACTCCTCAGTAAAAGGCACGTCTGGCCACTCTACCATAAAGGCCTGATTTGGTGGAGTGCTGTAGAGATGGTTGTCCTTCTGGAAGGTTCTCCCATCTCCACAGAGGAACTCTGGACCTCTGTCAGAGTGAACATCGGGTCATTGGTCACATCCCTGACCAAGGCCCTTCTCCCCAGATTGCTTAGTTTGTCCGGGCGGCCAGCTCTAGGAAGAGTCTGGATGGTTCCAAACTTCTTCCATTTAAGAATGATGAAGGCCACTGGTTTCTTGGGGACCTTCAATGCTGCAGACATGTTTTGCTACCCTTCCTCAGATCTGTGCCTCGACACAATCCCGTCTTGGAGCTCTACGGACAATTCCTTCGACCTCACGGCTTGGTTTTTCTAAAAACCCGTTTTTACTTTGTAATTATGATGTCATAACGGGGTATTTGTGTGTAGATTGACGATGAACATGTTTTATTTAATCCATTTTTTGATTAAGGCTGTAACCTAACAAAATGTGGAAAAAGTCAAGGGGTCTGTATACTTTCCGAAAGCACTTTGCCTTGTTACTAAACAACTCCAAATGACTGTTGTTCTCTCAGTTGTATTTTTTCCTGGTTTTAGATTTTGTTTTTCACCTCAAAATTACAACTGTTCATAGAAAAACAACAACAATTTGATGTTCTGATTCCACGTCGATGCTTAAATACATTTTAAAAGTCTCGAAGGAAACTAACAAAATACATTTGAGTGTAATTCCCCTTTAATTGCGCCTCTAGCCAGTGAGGAACGTGCCGGTCTTGTGACGGTCCTGTACTCCTGCTTCTCATTTCTTGGTAAAGATTACAAATAACAGCTAAAATAGATCCACTCACTCATAATATACTTCTGCCAGGTAAGACTACTTTGCAGTTAAATGTTTAATTGAGAAGGTTTTAGGGGGGGAAAGTATTTTTGTCAACCCACAAGACAGTTATCACATTAACTGGTTACACATGGACACGTGTACCACACAGACAGACAGAGGGGCAATATTGATGAATTCAATTGGAAGATAGGTTTGTCTTTTTAAGCCAATAAGTGACTAACCAGGGGTAGGTTTGTCTTTTTAAGCCAATAAGAGACTAACCAGGTGTAGGTTTGTCTTTTTAAGCCAATAAGTGACTAACCAGGTGTAGGTTTGTCTTTTTAAGCAAATAAGTGACTAACCAGGCGTAGGTTTGTCTTTTTAAGCCAATAAGGGACTAACCAGGTGTAGGTTTGTCTTTTTAAGCCAATAAGTGACTAACCAGGCGTAGGTTTGTCTTTTTAAGCCAATAAGTGACTAACCAGGTGTAGGTTTGTCTTTTTAAGCAAATAAGTGACTAACCAGGCGTAGGTTTGTCTTTTTAAGCCAATAAGTGACTAACCAGGTGTAGGTTTGTCTTTTTAAGCCAATAAGTGACTAACCAGGCGTAGGTTTGTCTTTTTAAGCCAATAAGTGACTAACCAGGTGTAGGTTTGTCTTTTTAAGCCAATAAGTGACTAACCAGGCGTAGGTTTGTCTTTTTAAGCAAATAAGTGACTAACCAGGCGTAGGTTTGTCTTTTTAAGCCAATAAGTGACTAACCAGGTGTAGGTTTGTCTTTTTAAGCCAATAAGTGACTAACCAGGCGTAGGTTTGTCTTTTTAAGCCAATAAGTGACTAACCAGGCGTAGGTTTGTCTTTTTAAGCCAATAAGGGACTAACCAGGTGTAGGTTTGTCTTTTTAAGCCAATAAGTGACTAACCAGGGGTAGGTTTGTCTTTTTAAGCCAATAAGGGACTAACCAGGGGTGGGATAAAGTCACTGTTGCATTGACTAGATAGAAGCTTGTGGTGTCTGATACTGTTGTGAGATTTGTTTATGGCCGTTTGCAGTGGAAGACGTGAAAGTTGCCAGGTACTTTCAGAATTGTCATAGGTCACCTGCGAGCTACTGGTAGCTTGCCTGGTTGGAGACCCCTGGTATATACAAGCAGACACACACACACACACACACACACACACACACACTAGAAGCAGTAAATCCATTGGAACAGGCAGCAATACCCAGCACTTCAAAAAACAATGGATTTCCTGTTGAGAATAAAAACCTGTTAAACAAGGTATATGTGTTGTCGTTAGTTTAGGACCACTGAGGGAGAGAAGAACGTCTCTCAAACCAACATGTGTTTGCCCATAAAGACCCTAAAGGAAGTAACCCTAAAGGAAGTTGGAGCATGGGCAACGCCGTTGAGGACTTACACCATTTTGAAGTAGTTAACTGGGTTGGACTTCCTATGGGTTAAGGAAGGATCACATAATTCCATGCAGGTCATCAGCCAATGAATTATACTCATGAGGAAACATTCCATAACTCCAGGGGGCAGTAAATCACCAACCTTGTCTATTTACCTGTTCAGACAACATCCTCCAGGGGGCAGTAAATCACCAACCTTGTCTATTTACCTGTTCAGACAACATCCTCCAGGGGGCAGTAAATCACCAACCTTGTCTTTATACCTGTTCAGACAACATCCTCCAGGGGGCAGTAAATCACCAACCTTGTCTTTATACCTGTTCAGACAACACCCTCCAGGGGGCAGTAAATCCCCAACCTTGTCTATATACCTGTTCAGACAACACCCTCCAGGGGGCAGTAAATCCCCAACCTTGTCTATATACCTGTTCAGACAACACCCTCCAGGGGGCAGTAAATCACCAACCTTGTCTATATACCTGTTCAGACAACACCCTCCAGGGGGCAGTAAATCACCAACCTTGTCTTTATACCTGTTCAGACAACACCCTCTCCAGGTGGCAGTAAATCACCAACCTTGTCTTTATACCTGTTCAGACAACACCCTCTCCAGGTGGCAGTAAATCACCAACCTTGTCTTTATACCTGTTCAGACAACACCCTCCAGGGGGCAGTAAATCACCTACCTTGTCTATATACCTGTTCAGACATCACCCTCCAGGGGGCAGTACGCACATTTTCAGTTTGTTTACCAACTCATAGAAATAGAAGAAGAACAAAAGTGACTACTTCAAAATAGAGATGACCTCAAAGGCCCTGCCTGTGCTCTAACAGACACCATTATGGGACAGATTCAAAGAAGAGTCCTCTATCCTTCTCTATGGCGCTCTATGGCGCTAAATTACGATTTGTTTTCATTATCACAGGATTCGGTAATAAACTGGGTCTTTTTTTTACAAGGAGCACGTGTGCCCCTTAAGTTGGAAAATGTAGGCGCACACAAAGAAAAGTAGGAGCACACAAAGAAAAGTAGGAGCACACAAAGAAAAGTAGGAGCACACAAAGAAAAGTAGGAGCACACAAAGAAAAGTAGGAGCACACAAAGAAAAGTAGGAGCACACAAAGAAAAGTAGGAGCACACAAAGAAAAGTAGGAGCACACAAAGAAAAGTAGGAGCACACAAAGAAAAGTAGGAGCACACAAAGAAATGTAGGAGCGCAATGAAAACTATGAGGTAATAGAATGTTTAACATTTCTCTAGTCGCAAAGTTGCTCCTAAATAAAAAAACAATTCACAGGTCACACAGCTAAACTATTTAGGTGGATTTGCAAGTACAATGGTGACACTGTAGAGCCCCCGACACGTCCTCATTTTGATTTGATTTGATTTGACAGACCTTCGACCAGAGTTAGCCTAGTGGAGGAGGGGGGGGGGGTCAAAACCACAACACACAGATTCAGTCAACCTGCCTAATGCTTTGTCATCAACTTATAAAATATATACATCATGTGCAGCCTAGCAGCCATGTTAAGTAACGCATGGTGCTTGTTGCAATGACTACGAGACCCATTTCATTCAGCAAGTCAGACAACGTGACAAAACATTAGGTGGCATTGCTTGACTCTATAGTACGTGTACACACACACACACACACACACACACACACTGTTGTCCTTCTCACCCTGGTGATTGTGAAACTCCCTACCTTCTCATCTAAGCTCCACTGTAGCTTAGCAACCTAGACACAGATGGAGGGGGGAGAAATAAAGAGACAGACAGGAAGAAAAAAAATATGAAAAAACAAATGACAATGTGTAACTGAATCACGACACAATGCAAAAAGGATACCAACAATAGGCCTTGATGGTGATATGAGGAAGTCATTAACCTGGTCCCAGATCTGTTAGTTCTCTTGATGGGCTACAGAATATAGTGATATGAGGAAGTCAGTAACCTGGTCCCAGATCTGTTAGTTCTCTTGATGGGCTACAGAATATAGTGATATGAGGAAGTCAGTAACCTGGTCCCAGATCTGTTAGTTCTCTTGATGGGCTACAGAATATAGTGATATGAGGAAGTCATTAACCTGGTCCCAGATCTGTTAGTTCTCTTGATGGGCTACAGAATATAGTGATATGAGGAAGTCAGTAACCTGGTCCCAGATCTGTTGGCTCTCTTGATGGGCTACAGAATATAGTGATATGAGGAAGTCAGTAACCTGGTCCCAGATCTGTTAGTTCTCTTGATGGGCTACAGAATATAGTGATATGAGGAAGTCAGTAACCTGGTCCCAGATCTGTTAGTTCTCTTGATGGGCTACAGAATATAGTGATATGAGGAAGTCAGTAACCTGGTCCCAGATCTGTTAGTTCTCTTGATGGGCTACAGAATATAGTGATATGAGGAAGTCAGTAACCTGATCCCAGATCTGTTAGTTCTCTTGATGGGCTACAGAATATAGTGATATGAGGAAGTCAGTAACCTGGTCCCAGATCTGTTAGTTCTCTTGATGGGCTACAGAATATAGTGATATGAGGAAGTCATTAACCTGGTCCCAGATCTGTTAGTTCTCTTGATGGGCTACAGAATATAGTGATATGAGGAAGTCAGTAACCTGGTCCCAGATCTGTTAGTTCTCTTGATGGGCTACAGAATATAGTGATATGAGGAAGTCAGTAACCTGGTCCCAGATCTGTTGGCTCTCTTGATGGGCAACAGAATATAGTGATATGAGGAAGTCATTAACCTGGTCCCAGATCTGTTGGCTCTCTTGATGGGCTACAGAATATAGTGATATGAGGAAGTCATTAACCTGGTCCCAGATCTGTTGGCTCTCTTGATGGGCTACAGAATATAGTGATATGAGGAAGTCATTAACCTGGTCCCAGATCTGTTGGCTCTCTTGATGGGCTACAGAATATAGTGATATGAGGAAGTCATTAACCTGGTCCCAGATCTGTTGGCTCTCTTGATGGGCTACAGAATATAGTGATATGGGGAAGTCAGTAACCTGCTCCCAGATCTGTTGGCTCTCTTGCTTACTCTATAGATGCCATTGTCTCATGGAGTTGGTGTGATAACCCAAACAGACTGGCACTCAGGCTAGGAAATCAAAGTTTTAAACAATGATCGGCCATGGAGATGCACGGTGGCTTCAAAACAAATGGTGGGAGAGAGCCAAGATGGAGGCACGGTGGCTTCAAAACAAATGGTGGGAGAGAGCCAAGATGGAGGCACGGTGGCTTCAAAACAAATGGTGGGAGAGAGCCAAGATGGAGGCACGGTGGCTTCAAAACAAATGGTGGGAGAGAGCCAAGATGGAGGCACGGTGGCTTCAAAACAAATGGTGGGAGAGAGCCAAGATGGAGGCACGGTGGCTTCAAAACAAATGGTGGGAGAGAGCCAAGATGGAGGCACGGTGGCTTCAAAACCCCTGTCAGTCATCTAGTGTGTATGTATGTACGTATATATAAATAAATCAACCCCAGAAAATAGATATGATTATTAGCACTGGTTTAACATTCGTATTGGCCGATATCATCCAATGACAGAGCAACATCATTACAATGTCTATTGGTTGACTAATCAATGAATTGACCCATGGAGAAGACTGGGCCCTTCAGCAGATCAGAATGCATCGGGAACATTCAGATATAGATATGTGATATAGAACAAACATGCCTCTCCGACATGTAGACCAATGGAATCGCGGTACGCTCTATTCATGGCATTTCTATCTGCAGCGTTCGACAACGTTTTGGTAACTGAACATCACCTTGATGTTGAGGAAACCAAGACATGAGATCTGAACCGCTGTCATGATAGCAGTATTACGACACCACAAAACTACATTTACGGGCTTTTCTTTCTTCTTCACAAAACAGACTGAACTCAATTGGTCCTTAAAAAAAAAGTGCTGACAACCGAAGGCTTCTTGTTTGCAACATTAGAACGTTTTTTTTGGGGGGGAGGGGGGGGGTCAAGAAACTGTCCGCTTCCGAATATCGCGATGCTAGTATAAGTACAACCCTAATCTGAAAAGAACACAGTATAGAATGGCACCTTTTAATTGAGGGTATTTTCATACTTATATGATTTCCTGTTCAGAATACATTACGCCACAGGTTACGCGTTACGCCACAGGCCGGCCCTCCCTGCGTTACGCCGCAGGCCGGCCCTCCCTGCGTCACGCCGCAGACCGGCCCTCCCTGCGTTACGCCGTAGACCGGCCCTCCCTGCGTCACGCCGCAGGCCGGCCCTCCCTGCGTCACGCCGCAGACCGGCCCTCCCTGCGTTACGCCGCAGGCCGGCCCTCCCTGCGTTACGCCGTAGACCGGCCCTCCCTGCGTTACGCCGCAGACCGGCCCTCCCTGCGTCACGCCGTAGACCGGCCCTCCCTGCGTTACGCCGTAGACCGGCCCTCCCTGTGTCACGCCGTAGACCGGCCCTCCCTGCGTTACGCCGTAGACCGGCCCTCCCTGCGTTACGCAGACCAGCAGACCAGCAGGATGGACCAGCAGCCTGGACCGGCAGCCTGGACCAGCAGCCTAGACCAGCAGGATAGACCAGCAGGATGGACCAGCAGCCTGGACCAGCAGCCTGGACCAGCAGGATAGACCAGCAGGATGGACCAGCAGCCTGGACCAGCAGCCTGGACCAGCAGCCTGGACCAGCAGCCTAGACCAGCAGGATAGACCAGCAGCCTGGACCAGCAGCCTGGACCAGCAGGATAGACCAGCAGCCTGGACCAGCAGCCTGGACCAGCAGGATAGACCAGCAGGATGGACCAGCAGCCTGGACCAGCAGCCTGGACCAGCAGCCTGGACCAGCAGCCTAGACCAGCAGGATAGACCAGCAGGATGGACCAGCAGCCTGGACCAGCAGCCTGGACCAGCAGCCTAGACCAGCAGGATAGACCAGCAGGATGGACCAGCAGCCTGGACCAGCAGCCTAGACCAGCAGGATAGACCAGCAGGATGGACCAGCAGCCTGGACCAGCAGCCTAGACCAGCAGCCTAGACCAGCAGGATAGACCAGCAGGATGGACCAGCAGCCTGGACCAGCAGGATAGACCAGCAGGATGGACCAGCAGCCTGGACCAGCAGCCTGGACCAGCAGCCTAGACCAGCAGGATAGACCAGCAGGATGGACCAGCAGCCTGGACCAGCAGGATAGACCAGCAGGATAGACCAGCAGGATAGACCAGCAGGATGGACCAGCAGCCTGGACCAGCAGCCTGGACCAGCAGCCTAGACCAGCAGGATAGACCAGCAGGATAGACCAGCAGGATAGACCAGCAGCCTGGACCAGCAGCCTGGACCAGCAGCCTAGACCAGCAGCCTAGACCAGCAGGATAGACCAGCAGCCTGGACCAGCAGGATAGACCAGCAGCCTGGACCAGCAGCCTAGACCAGCCCAGTAATAACGGAGAACAACTGGACTAGGTTAACGCTCCAAGGACAAAGTTACAGCAGTTTTCGGGAAAGAAAGAAAACAACGGCCTTGTTGCTATGACAACGTATGTTAATATTCAGCTAGGAACAATAAATAACCCTGACTCTTTGACCCCTGATGAAAAAAACATCCTCCTTCAACACACTGCTAGGCTGCGTCCAACACTTTGGAACAGTGGCTACAGGCCCTGGTTACACGAATAGGGATGCAGCTTCACTGTGGGCCTACAGTCTGTCTCTGTGTCTGCCTGTCTGGAGTGTTTGACTAAAGGACTGGCTAACAAAGAAAGACGCTTCCAGTCCAGATCGTGAGCCAGCCTGTTAACCTACTCTCCCCCTCTCCATCTACTGCCCTCTCCCTCCCTCCCTCCCTCCCTCCCTCCCGGATCTGCAGTCCCTGTTAACCTACTCCCCCCCTCCCCCTCTCCATCTACTGCCCTCTCCCTCCCTCCCTCCCTCCCTCCCTCCCTCCCTCATCTGCAGTCCCTGTTAACCTACTCTCCCCCTCTACATCTACTGCCCTCTCTCTCTCTCCCTCCCTCCCTCCCTCCCTCCCGGATCTGCAGTCCCTGTTAACCTACTCCCCCCCTCTCCATCTACTGCCCCCTCCCTCCCTCCCTCCCTCCCTCCCGGATCTGCAGTCCCTGTTAACCTACTCCCCCCCTCTCCATCTACTGCCCCCTCCCCTCCCTCCCGGATCTGCAGTCCCTGTTAACCTACTCTCCATCTACTGCCCTCTCCCTCCCTGCCCCTCCCTCCCTGCCCCTCCCTCCCTCCCTCCCTCCCCCCCGGATCTGCAGTCCCTATTAACCTACTCCCCCCCTCTCCATCTACTGCCCCCCCTCCCTCCCTCCCTCCCTCCCTCCCGGATCTGCAGTCCCTGTTAACCTACTCCCCCCCTCTCCATCTACTGCCCCCTCCCTCCCTCCCGGATCTGCAGTCCCTGTTAACCTACTCTCCATCTACTGCCCTCTCCCTCCCTCCCTCCCTGCCCCTCCCTCCCTCCCTCCCGGATCTGCAGTCCCTGTTAACCTGGGTAGTGTTTGCTCAACAAGGTGTGCTTTAGGGCGGGCTGTTAAGAACACACAGAACCGGTTACACACGGACACAACCATCGCACCTCATTCCACTCACTTCATCTCTAATCTAGGGCAGTAAAAGGCCACAGAGCTCATCAACATGTTTGCATAGCTAGAGGTTGAATAGTTTACAGGCGTAATAACATCACACCCAGAGGGACCACCTTCTAAAACGAGTCTAAAAGAGATCTGTAGCCTACGTCACCACGACACGGTTTGCACTGACAACTCTTTACAATGGAAATCAACGGTTTCCTTTACATTTATCAGGATCGTCAAGTCCAACCTTATTCCTGAATGGACTCTTACCACACTGTTAACTTGGTGAGGCAATACCTCCCGAACAATTTCTCACATACACCCACAGAGACAAAAAACAAACATAGCCTGGCTCGAAGGCCCTTAAATAGCCACGCCACCTGTTAATAAAACTAGACGTTCCCATGGATACCGTGGAAGTGCAACAGGT
>NC_092109.1:42073134-42146641 GCF_045679555.1 Salvelinus alpinus
AAAAAAAGTGGAAAATATCCTGATGAATTCTGGTTCTTTCCAATCCCGTTCATCTCTCTGCTCCGCCTGTCTGCCTCCCTTTCTAGTTGTCTATTTTTTGACTTGCGCTATCGCTAGTGAAGTGCAATATTGTATCAAATCAATCAACTGGATCCATGAAGATGTCTCCAGAGTAAAACCAGCCTGGTTTCCAGACGCTCAGAGTTTCCTGCTCCAGTGAGCTTGGCACAGACAGCTGGGTTTTTTTACAAAGAGAAAACTATTTCATGACGCGTTTCCACTGGATATATGGGATCATCAGATGATATTTTAGTCTTTTCACATCGAGGCTTGGTGATTATCGAGGGGGAATAGACCTACTGTGAGGAAGTATTAGGCTATCGTTCACAATGGATGTAAAACAAAAAAACAACACACTTCGTTGACTTACTGTGTGAGGTAAAGAAGAAAAAAATGACAGAAGTTTAGCTTATTACAAGCAGATATCAAACATCTTTGTGCACAGCAGGCCGGGTAGGCTACTTCTACGCTGCTCAGGCTCGTGCTCCCTCCCTCAACATTAACAAGACAGAGAAACCAAACCCATGCTTGTTTCTCACACAGAGCACTACAAACAAAAAGACAATGGGGGGGGAAAAAATGATGGACAACTCATAAATGATGGTTATAAAATAAACTCACAAGTGTATCAACGTCGCCACTCCGAGAATGACAACGGTAAATGACTGTAGGCCAAATTAGTAATGTAAAATGTATGTAAACAAATGACGGGGATTAACGGTACATTTACTACTGGTGACATATGTAATGGAGAACTGATCAAAATATAAAATAAAAAGTCAAACAATTCACATGAAACAATGAATGTGGAAGAATTGGCTAAGCCCACGCATTCTAGAGAGAGCAGAGCCCACGCATTCTAGAGAGAGCAGAGCCCACGCATTCTGGAGAGAGCAGAGCCCACGCATTCTGGAGAGAGCAGAGCCCACGCATTCTGGAGAGAGCAGAGCCCACGCATTCTGGAGAGAGCAGAGCAGAGCCCACACATTCTGGAGAGAGCAGAGCAGAGCCCACGCATTCTGGAGAGAGCAGAGCCCACGCATTCTGGAGAGACCAGAGCAGAGCCCACACATTCTGGAGAGAGCAGAGCAGAGCCCACGCATTCTGGAGAGAGCAGAGCCCACGCATTCTGGAGAGACCAGAGCAGAGCCCACACATTCTGGAGAGAGCAGAGCAGAGCCCACACATTCTGGAGAGAGCAGAGCAGAGCCCACGCATTCTGGAGAGACCAGAGCAGAGCCCACACATTCTGGAGAGAGCAGAGCAGAGCCCACACATTCTGGAGAGAGCAGAGCCCACACATTCTGGAGAGAGCAGAGCCCACACATTCTGGAGAGAGCAGAGCCCACGCATTCTGGAGAGACCAGAGCCCACGCATTCTGGAGAGAGCAGAGCCCACGCATTCTGGAGAGAGCAGAGCCCACGCATTCTGGAGAGAGCAGAGCCCACACATTCTGGAGAGAGCAGAGCAGAGCCCACGCATTCTGGAGAGACCAGAGCCCACACATTCTGGAGAGAGCAGAGCCCACACATTCTGGAGAGAGCAGAGCCCACGCATTCTGGAGAGAGCAGAGCCCACGCATTCTGGAGAGAGCAGAGCCCACGCATTCTGGAGAGAGCAGAGCAGAGACCACACATTCTGGAGAGAGCAGAGCCCACACATTCTGGAGAGAGCAGAGCCCACACATTCTGGAGAGAGCAGAGCAGAGCCCACACATTCTGGAGAGAGCAGAGCAGAGCCCACACATTCTGGAGAGAGCAGAGCAGAGCCCACGCATTCTGGAGAGAGCAGAGCCCACACATTCTGGAGAGAGCAGAGCCCACACATTCTGGAGAGAGCAGAGCCCACACATTCTGGAGAGAGCAGAGCCCACACATTCTGGAGAGAGCAGAGGCCACGCATTCTGGAGAGAGCAGAGCCCACGCATTCTGGAGAGAGCAGAGCCCACACATTCTAGAGAGAGCAGAGCCCACACATTCTGGAGAGAGCAGAGCCCACACATTCTGGAGAGAGCAGAGCCCAGCATTCTGGAGAGAGCAGAGCCCACGCATTCTGGAGAGAGCAGAGCAGAGCCCACACATTCTAGAGAGCAGAGCCCAGCATTCTGGAGAGAGCAGAGCCCACACATTCTGGAGAGAGCAGAGCCCACACATTCTGGAGAGAGCAGAGCCCACACATTCTGGAGAGAGCAGAGCCCACACATTCTGGAGAGAGCAGAGCCCACACATTCTGGAGAGAGCAGAGCCCACACATTCTGGAGAGAGCAGAGCCCACACATTCTGGAGAGAGCAGAGCCCACACATTCTGGAGAGAGCAGAGACCACACATTCTGGAGAGAGCAGAGCCCACACATTCTGGAGAGAGCAGAGCCCACGCATTCTGGAGAGAGCAGAGCCCACACATTCTGGAGAGAGCAGAGCCCACACATTCTGGAGAGCAGAGTCCACACATTCTGGAGAGCAGAGTCCACACATTCTGGAGAGCAGAGTCCACGCATTCTGGAGAGAGCAGAGCCCACACATTCTGGAGAGAGCAGAGCCCACGCATTCCCAGCATTCCCAGCATTCTGGAGAGAGCAGAGCCCAGCATTCTGGAGAGAGCAGAGCCCAGCATTCTGGAGAGACCAGAGCCCACGCATTCTGGAGAGAGCAGAGCCCAGCATTCTGGAGAGAGCAGAGCCCAGCATTCTGGAGAGAGCAGAGCCCAGCATTCTGGAGAGAGCAGAGCCCAGCATTCTGGAGAGAGCAGAGCCCACACATTCTGGAGAGAGCAGAGCCCAGCATTCTGGAGAGAGCAGAGCCCACACATTCTGGAGAGAGCAGAGCCCACACATTCTGGAGAGAGCAGAGCCCACACATTCTGGAGAGAGCAGAGCCCACACATTCTGGAGAGAGCAGAGCCCAGCATTCTGGAGAGAGCAGAGCCCAGCATTCTGGAGAGACCAGAGCCCACACATTCTGGAGAGAGCAGAGCCCAGCATTCTGGAGAGAGCAGAGCCCACACATTCTGGAGAGAGCAGAGCCCAGCATTCTGGAGAGAGCAGAGCCCACGCATTCTGGAGAGAGCAGAGCCCACACATTCTGGAGAGAGCAGAGCCCAGCATTCGGGAGAGAGCAGAGCCCACGCATTCTGGAGAGACCAGAGCCCACACATTCTGGAGAGAGCAGAGCCCAGCATTCTGGAGAGAGCAGAGCCCACGCATTCTGGAGAGAGCAGAGCCCACGCATTCTGGAGAGAGCAGAGCCCAGCATTCTGGAGAGAGCAGAGCCCAGCATTCTGGAGAGAGCAGAGCCCAGCATTCTGGAGAGAGCAGAGCCCAGCATTCTGGAGAGAGCAGAGCCCAGCATTCTGGAGAGAGCAGAGCCCAGCATTCTGGAGAGAGACGTGACTATAGCCTATATCTTCGCCACACCCCCCTCCCCTTCGTTCAACATTTTTTTAAATGATACTCCAGACACATTGTCTTCACATATTTCAGATGTTTTTCCACTGGACAGCCGCAACTCAATAAATCAACTAGGCCTTTTGCCACTGACCTCTCTCTCCTGTTCTATTGGTTTTCAGATCAACTTCCTTCCTCTCTCTCCTGTTCTATTGGTTTTCAGATCAACTTCCTTCCTCTCTCTCCTGTTCTATTGGTTTTCAGATCAACTTCCTTCCTCTCTCTCCTGTTCTATTGGTTTTCAGATCAACTTCCTTCCTCTCTCTCCTGTTCTATTGGTTTTCAGATCAACTTCCTTCCTCTCTCTCCTGTTCTATTGGTTTTCAGATCAACTTCCTTCCTCTCTCTCCTGTTCTATTGGTTTTCAGATCAACTTCCTTCCTCTTCCTCCTGTTCTATTGGTTTTCAGATCAACTTCCTTCCTCTTTCTCCTGTTCTATTGGTTTTTCAGATCAACTTCCTTCCTCTTCCTCCTGTTCTATTGGTTTTCAGATCAACTTCCTTCCTCTTTCTCCTGTTCTATTGGTTTTCAGATCAACTTCCTTCCTCTTCCTCCTGTTCTATTGGTTTTCAGATCAACGTTCTTCCTCTTTCTCCTGTTCTATTGGTTTTCAGATCAACTTCCTTCCTCTTTCTCCTGTTCTATTGGTTTTCAGATCAACTTCCTTCCTCTTTCTCCTGTTCTATTGGTTTTTCAGATCAACTTCCTTCCTCTTCCTCCTGTTCTATTGGTTTTCAGATCAACTTCCTTCCTCTTTCTCCTGTTCTATTGGTTTTCAGATCAACTTCCTTCCTCCTGTTCTATTGGTTTTCAGATCAACTTCCTTCCTCTTCCTCCTGTTCTATTGGTTTTCAGATCAACTTCCTTCCTCTTTCTCCAGTTCTATTGGTTTTCAGATCAACTTCCTTCCTCTTTCTCCTGTTCTATTGGTTTTCAGATCAACTTCCTTCCTCTTTCTCCTGTTCTATTGGTTTTCAGATCAACTTCCTTCCTCTTTCTCCTGTTCTATTGGTTTTCAGATCAACTTCCTTCCTCTTTCTCCTGTTCTATTGGTTTTCAGATCAACTTCCTTCCTCTTTCTCCTGTTCTATTGGTTTTCAGATCAACTTCCTTCCTCTTTCTCCTGTTCTATTGGTTTTCAGATCAGCTTCCTTCCTCTTCCTCCTGTTCTATTGGTTTTCAGATCAGCTTCCTTCCTCTTTCTCCTGTTCTATTGGTTTTCAGATCAGCTTCCTTCCTATTCCTCCTGTTCTATTGGTTTTCAGATCAACTTCCTTCCTCTTCCTCCTGTTCTATTGGTTTTCAGATCAGCTTCCTTCCTCTCTCTCCTGTTCTATTGGTTTTCAGATCAGCTTCCTTCCTCTTCCTCCTGTTCTATTGGTTTTCAGATCAACTTCCTTCCTCTTCCTCCTGTTCTATTGGTTTTCAGATCAACTTCCTTCCTCTTTCTCCTGTTCTATTGGTTTTCAGATCAGCTTCCTTCCTCTTTCTCCTGTTCTATTGGTTTTCAGATCAGCTTCCTTCCTCTTCCTCCTGTTCTATTGGTTTTCAGATCAACTTCCTTCCTCTTCCTCCTGTTCTATTGGTTTTCAGATCAGCTTCCTTCCTCTCTCTCCTGTTCTATTGGTTTTCAGATCAGCTTCCTTCCTCTTCCTCCTGTTCTATTGGTTTTCAGATCAACTTCCTTCCTCTTCCTCCTGTTCTATTGGTTTTCAGATCAACTTCCTTCCTCTTTCTCCTGTTCTATTGGTTTTCAGATCAGCTTCCTTCCTCTTCCTCCTGTTCTATTGGTTTTCAGATCAGCTTCCTTCCTCTTTCTCCTGTTCTATTGGTTTTCAGATCAGCTTCCTTCCTCTTCCTCCTGTTCTATTGGTTTTCAGATCAACTTCCTTCCTCTTCCTCCTGTTCTATTGGTTTTCAGATCAGCTTCCTTCCTCTCTCTCCTGTTCTATTGGTTTTCAGATCAGCTTCCTTCCTCTTCCTCCTGTTCTATTGGTTTTCAGATCAACTTCCTTCCTCTTCCTCCTGTTCTATTGGTTTTCAGATCAACTTCCTTCCTCTTTCTCCTGTTCTATTGGTTTTCAGATCAGCTTCCTTCCTCTTCCTCCTGTTCTATTGGTTTTCAGATCAACTTCCTTCCTCTTCCTCCTGTTCTATTGGTTTTCAGATCAACTTCCTTCCTCTTTCTCCTGTTCTATTGGTTTTCAGATCAGCTTCCTTCCTCTTCCTCCTGTTCTATTGGTTTTCAGATCAACTTCCTTCCTCTTTCTCCTGTTCTATTGGTTTTCAGATCAGCTTCCTTCTTCCGTTGGCCAGAAGACAAAATGGACAAGTCATATGAGCGACTCTTCCTAGTCGTTGCATCTTTAGATTCACCCGTTTATAAAAAGAGTCCCCCCCCCCCCTCCCCCTCTGTCGTATACGCTGGCGTTATGTCTATTTTTCCTTTTCTCCCCACGAATAACAGTTTGGTAAATGTTTCAAAATGACGTGTTACCGGCTGCTTTATTACAGGAGTTGAACGTTCTGTAAAAATGAATTAGCATCATCTAAAATGTGACGCCTGTCATTCTGAACACCGTAGGTGGACAACCCCTAATGGGTCACACCCCCCCCAATGCATATGTGTCTGGTAAATTCATCAAAAATGTCCGGTAAATTTAAATCTTCCCGGTCACGTTGTCCGGCGGCACATTTTCCTAACAGAAACCCTCACCCACACACACACCACAGCAGATGTAGACACACACCACTCAGAACACACATACACACCACTCAGCGCACACACACACACACACACACACCACTCAGCGCACACACACACACACACACCACTCAGCACACACACCACTCAGCGCACACACACACACACACACACACCACTCAGCACACACACACACACACACACCACTCAGCACACACACTCACACACACCACTCAGCGCACACACACACACCACTGAGAACGCACACACCACTCAGCACATTTAATTAGCCTACTGAGAACTAACATACACATAACTCAGCTAACACTAATGAATCCTCTATTACTGAATGCTGCTGAGATGAAGTGATATGTGGACCACAATGGAGAGGAGTCTTAATCTGACCTTGACATATAGCCTACTAATATATGTGGAATCACTTTTTAAAATACATCCATAGCCTGCAAATAGTGAATGGAGGTTACCTGGCGCTACTGTTTTAACATGCAGGTGGGCTACACCGGTTGGAAAGCGGATAAATGTGCTTAATTTTTAAGAATTTAGCAATAAATCTAGGAGGAGGAAGCCTGGAATCCACTTTTTAAAATAGTGGACGGTCAAAACTCTCGTTTTCACACAATGACTGGACTTATAAGCCGTTTCACTAGGTTCTGTAGTCTCTCCAAACATATACCAGGGGTCCTGCCACTATAGGCTACATTTAGAGTTATTGGGCCACTTTAGTTGTAATACAAACTTTAGCAAAACATATAGGCTTCTGGGCTAGGCTACGTGACGCTCGCGACTACGATTTGAAAGGAGTCGCCCGTAAACAAAAAAGGCACGAACGGTTTCTTGTTTCAGACGGTAAACGCTATGCATCATTCACAAGTTATAATACGTCATTCACAAGTTATAATACGTCATTCACAAGTTATAATACGTCATTCACAAGTTATAATACGTCATTCACAAGTTATAATAATCGGCACCCATTAGACTGTTCTCTATACTTTATTAAATAATGTGTGAAACTGAGGACTATTTCTGTCTGTAATAAAGCCCTTTTGTGGGGAAAAACTCATTCTGATTGGCTGGGCCTGGCTCCCCAGTGGGTGGGCCTGGCTCCCCAGTGGGTGGGCCTGGCTCCTCAGTGGCTGGGCCTGGCTCCCCAGTGGCTGGGCCTGGCTCCCCAGTGGCTGGGCCTGGCTCCCCAGTGGCTGGGCCTGGCTCCCCAGTGGGTGGGCCTGGCTCCCCAGTGGGTGGGCCTGGCTCCCCAGTGGGTGGGCCTGGCTCCCCAGTGGGTGGGCCTAAGCGCTCACAGGCCCACCCATGGCTGCACCCCGGGCCAAGTCATGTGAAATCTCCCGTTGGAAATTATCACATTCTTTAGGGGGGGGGGGGGGGGGGGTATAATCTAATCTTCCTGCTGCTCTAAATCCACAACAATGCTCAATTGCGCACCTACAGTAGCAAAAGCGCTGGCTAGCAGTGTTTCTGCGCTGGCTGGCAGAGTTTGCAAAACAAATGCCCACCAAAATGAATACAAATCATCGGATATCATCCTGCCAGGTAGGCCTTAAATTGAGAAGTTAGTTTGGGGAAAGCCTTTACTGTTTTGGCATCGAATTTGATCCGTTTTCTATTATAAAAACAAAATATATAAATGATTTTGAGAGTAAAAAACCCATCAGAAACCTATTTAGGATTTACCCCCCCCCAAAGAAATTTGCTGCCGACTGTTGAAAATCTAACAAAATAACACCCTTCGAAGTGGACACACTGAAGCCTTTGATTGTTTGCACAATGTTAATATGATATTGCCAAGTTAAAATGCTATGTGTGTATGGAGGGTAGATCACTGGCTCCTTGCTCAGCCCACAAATTAAAGATAAAATCATCCACTATGTCTGTCTCTCTACTGGCTGTGTAGGGCAGGACACCAACCTTCCTTGACATTACCAGTAATGTTACCAGGGGCCCCCGTTCAGTAGGCTACCCGGTAATGTTACCAGGGCCCCCCCCGTTCAGTAGGCTACCAGTAATGTTACCAGGAGCTTCCCGTTCAGTAAGCTACCCGGTAGCTTTAAACAAATGGTTAACGGTCCGGTCTGCAAGTAGCCCAGTTTTAGAACGATCCCCCACGATAACGCTTAATAAAATGGAAAAATGCGGCTTACAAGATAGAAAGCAAAAATATATATATCATTTTGGTATTTTGAATGGTAGGGCTAGAATCAAGACATTTTCTCTGAGGAAAGAGCTACATTGGACCTGTATATGAAATGGGAAGGTTAAGGGAGACTCTCTCTCCTTGCAGTGTAGGCCTAGGGCGGGAACCAACCCCTGCCCACTAATTACATAGCCTGGTTTATGACTCAACTGATGGCTTCAAAGAAAGAAAGACCAAGCAGTCAGACTGTAGTCAGTTCAGCCAGTGGACATATTGAGGAGCGGTTGGTTTTCATATTTAGTCATTGCTTCATTGCCGTCGGTCGGTTGGTCGGTTGGTTGGTTGGTCGGTTGGTTGCAGCCTGTGTGGTCATTTTAGTTGGATGACAATAGGATAAAAATGGTTATTACGCATTATAATGTAAGGACACAAAACACACACTGATGTATCCACTGTCGCGGACGGACGGACGGACGGACAGACGGACAGACGGACAGACGGACAGACGGACAGACGGACAGACAGACAGACAGACAGACAGACAGACAGACAGACAGACAGACAGACAGACAGACAGACAGACAGACAGACAGACAGACAGACAGACGCTGGTAAAAAGAGCAACGTGGCCAAGATCCAACCACTGATCCAGGCCAGGGGTGCATTCATTAGTAGGACACTGTTGCAAAACGTTTGCTTCCGTTTGGTTTCTAGTGAATACACCCCAGGCCTGCCTGACGACATTTGCATGTCTTATCATTTAAAACAGAACCTTTTATGATCTTTTCAAAACGGCCCGACAAAAAGTCCTACTTACTGTGGAATAAAAATCGACAGAAACAATTAGGCAATACAAAAGAGACACGGGGAGAGAGGGGGGGGGGGAGACAGAGAGTGAGAGAGAGAGAGAGGCTCTCTACATTAAAACAGAAGATAGATAGAGAGAGAGAGGCTCTCTACATTAAAACAGAAGATAGATAGAGAGAGAGAGGCTCTCTACATTAAAACAGAAGATAGATAGAGAGAGAGAGGCTCTCTACATTAAAACAGAAGATAGATACAGAGAGAGAGGCTCTCTACATTAAAACAGAAGATAGATACAGAGAGAGAGGCTCTCTACATTAAAACAGAAGATAGATAGAGAGAGAGAGGCTCTCTACATTAAAACAGAAGATAGATAGAGAGAGAGAGGCTCTCTACATTAAAACAGAAGATAGATACAGAGAGAGAGGCTCTCTACATTAAAACAGAAGATAGATACAGAGAGAGAGGCTCTCTACATTAAAACAGAAGATAGATAGAGAGAGAGAGGCTCTCTACATTAAAACAGAAACAGCCTAGTTGTGTCCTTTCAGCAAGGCTGTTTCTGTCCCGTCACTATGACAACCGCTAGGAACACTCCATGTCTCAGGAGGACTGATGTGCAGCTGATAAACAATCTCAATGGTAAACACTCGTTATTCCACTGTGCATGAGATTACCATCAATGGTGGGACAGAAAAACGACTGAATAGCCAAGTCCTTCTCTTTAACAGACGGGGCTGGGGTATGTAGTTATACGGTTTGAGCTTTAAAAAATACAAAATTACATTAATAAAAAAAGGGGCAAACTGCAGATGTTACCGACTTCAGATCAGCTGGTCTTTAAAGCACAGAGCAGTATGGAACCCCATCACTACCTATAACTGACTTCAGATCAGCTGGTCTTTAAAGCACAGAGCAGTATGGAACCCCATCACTAACTATAACTGACTTCAGATCAGCTGGTCTTTAAAGCACAGAGCAGTATGGAACCCCATCACTAACTATAACTGACTTCAGATCAGCTGGTCTTTAAAGCACAGAGCAGTATGGAACCCCATCACTAACTATAACTGACTTCAGATCAGCTGGTCTTTAAAGCACAGAGCAGTATGGAACCCCATCACTAACTATAACTGACTTCAGATCAGCTGGTCTTTAAAGCACAGAGCAGTATGGAACCCCATCACTAACTATAACTGACTTCAGATCAGCTGGTCTTTAAAGCACAGAGCAGTATGGAACCCCATCACTAACTATAACTGACTTCAGATCAGCTGGTCTTTAAAGCACAGAGCAGTATGGAACCCCATCACTAACTATAACTGACTTCAGATCAGCTGCCCCGAAATTAGCCGGTTTGCTGGCTAGCGTTGGTGTTTCAGCTGCCCACGTTTTGTGGTCATCAGCTATTCCTTTAGCTCGATAATCTACCGGCACTTTTGTGCAACGCGACTCGGACCGGAGCATTCCGGGACTTTTTTTCTCTCAGTTTCCCCGGATTCCAGCCGCAGGCTCTGGACACTTGCACCTTGATTTCGCAGCTAGCTAGCTGCAAACCGTGTGACTATTGGCTTACGTCGACCCCGGAGCAAACTCAAATCATTCTGGAGCTAGCCAGCTGAGGAGTTCCATCACCATCCGGACCCGTTTCTTTTGTTGCTGCTGCAGATACGGAACCCCACCGGGCCTTCACGACTGACTGCCGCGACTGACTGCCGACGTTATCTGCCCGAGGGATTTATCCAACTGGCACCTCCGTCCCGACGTTACCTGAACGCTCATCTGAGGCCCGCTAATCGTTAGCTGTCTTATCGGCTGCTATCTGAACAAGTATATCGGACAACTATTATTATTATTATTATTTATTTTATTTTTTTCCTTGGGTCACTATATCTATTTTGCCAATTTGGATTGATCCCCTCTACCACACGGAACCCCACTACACGGAACCCCACTAACCTACTGACGGAAACGCACGAGGTATCTACAAACAGACCTCCATCCTATGCTGCTACCGATAGCCATATACCCGGCCAGCTGTCTGGATCGCCACGACCCCAACCAACCTCTACTCACTGGACCCTTATTGATCACTCGATTAGCATGCCTCTCCTTAATGTAAATATGCCTTGTCCATTGCTGTTCTGGTTAGTGTTTATTGGCTTATTTCACTGTAGAGATTCTAGCCCTGCTCTCTATACCATATCCAACCTCTCAGTTCCACCACCCACATATGCGATGACATCACCTGGTTTCAATGATGTTTCTAGAGACAATATCTCTCTCATCATCACTCAATACCTAGGTTTACCTCCACTGTATTCACATCCTACCATACCTTTGTCTGTACATTATTCCTTTAAACTATTTTATCGCCCCCAGAAACCTCCTTTTACTCTCTGCTCTAGTAGCTCTAGGCGACCAATTCTCATAGCTTTTAGCCGTACCCTTATCCTACTCCTCCTCTGTTCCTCTGGTGATGTAGAGGTGAATCCAGGCCCTGCAGTACCTGGCTCCACTCCTATTCCCCAGGCGCTCTCTTTTGATGACTTCTGTAACCGTAATAGCCTTGGCTTCATGCATGTTAACATTAGAAGCCTCCTCCCTAAGTTTGTTTTGTTCACTGCTTTAGCACACTCTGCCAACCCGGATGTTTTAGCCGTGTCTGAATCCTGGCTTAGAAAGACCACCAAAAATTCAGACATTTTCATCCCCAATTACAAGATTTTCAGACAAGATAGAACGGCCAAAGGGGGCGGTGTTGCAATCTACTGCAAAGACTGCCTGCAGAGTTCTGTTATACTATCCAGGTCTGTTCCCAAACAATTTGAACTTCTACTTTTAAAAATCCACCTCTCTAAAAACAAGTCTCTCACCGTTGCCGCCTGCTATAGACCACCCTCTGCCCCCAGCTGTGCTCTGGACACTATATGTGAACTGATTGCCCCCCATCTATCTTCAGAGCTCGTGCTGCTAGGCGACCTAAATTTGAACATGCTCAACACCCCAGCCACCCTACAATCTAA
Source organism: Salvelinus alpinus (assembly GCF_045679555.1). Taxonomy (NCBI): domain Eukaryota; kingdom Metazoa; phylum Chordata; class Actinopteri; order Salmoniformes; family Salmonidae; genus Salvelinus; species Salvelinus alpinus. Next base: position 42,085,346 of record NC_092109.1, read on the forward strand.
GCTTGATGCCCTCAATCTCACACAAATTATCAATGAACCTACCAGGTACCACCCCAATTCCGTAAACACGGGTACCCTCATAGATATCATCCTAACAAACTTGCCCTCCAAATACACCTCTGCTGCTTTCAACCAAGATCTCAGCGATCACTGCCTCATTGCCTGCATCCGTAATGGGTCAGCGGTCAAACGACCTCCACTCATCACTGTCAAACGCTCCCTGAAACACTTCAGCGAGCAGGCCTTTCTAATCGACCTGGCCGGGGTATCCTGGAAGGATATTGATCTCATCCCGTCAGTAGAGGATGCCTGGTCATTTTTTTAAAATGCCTTCCTCACCATCTTGAATAAGCATGCCCCATTCAAGAAATTTAGAACCAGGAACAGATATAGCCCTTGGTTCTCTCCTGACCTGACTGCCCTTGACCAGCACAAAAACATCCTATGGCGTTCTGCATTAGCATCGAACAGCCCCCGTGATATGCAACTTTTCAGGGAAGCCAGAAACCAATATACACAGGCAGTTAGAACAGCCAAGGCTAGCTTTTTCAAGCAGAAATTTGCTTCCTGCAACACAAATTCAAAAAAGTTCTGGGACACCGTAAAGTCCATGGAGAATAAGAACACCTCCTCCCAGCTTCCAACCGCTCTGAAGATAGGAAACACTGTCACCACCGACAAATCCACTATAATTGAGAATTTCAATAAGCATTTTTCTACGGCTGGTCATGCTTTCCACCTGGCTACCCCTACCCCGGACAACAGCACTGCCCTCCCCTCTGCTACTCGCCCAAGCCTTCCCCATTTCTCTTTCTCCCAAATACAGTCAGCTGATGTTCTAAATGAGCTGCAAAATCTGGACCCTTACAAATCAGCCGGGCTAGATAATCTGGACCCTTTCTTTCTAAAACTATCTGCTGAAATTGTTGCCACCCCTATTACTAGCCTCTTCAACCTCTCTTTCGTGTCGTCTGAGATCCCCAAAGATTGGAAAGCAGCTGCGGTTATCCCCCTCTTCAAAGGGGGGGACACCCTTGACCCTAACTGCTACAGACCTATATCTATCCTACCCTGCCTTTCTAAGGTCTTCGAAAGCCAAGTCAACAAACAGATTACCGACCATTTCGAATCCCACCACACCTTCTCCGCTATGCAATCTGGTTTCAGAGCTGGTCATGGGTGCACCTCAGCCACGCTCAAGGTCATAAACGATATCGTAACCGCCATCGATAGGAAACAATACTGTGCAGCCGTATTCATTGACCTGGCCAAGGCTTTTGACTCTGTCAATCACCACATCCTCATTGGCAGACTCGACAGCCTTGGTTTCTCTAATGATTGCCTCGCCTGGTTCACCAACTACTTCTCTGATCGAGTTCAGTGTGTCAAATCGGAGGGTCTGTTGTCCGGGCCTCTGGCAGTCTCTATGGGGGTGCCACAGGGTTCAATTCTTGGACCGACTCTCTTCTCTGTTTACATCAATGATGTCGCTCTTGCTGCTGGTGATTCTCTGATCCACCTCTACGCAGACGACACTATTCTGTATACTTCTGGCCCTTCTTTTGACACTGTGTTAACAACCCTCCAGGCGAGCTTCAATGCCATACAACTCTCCTTCCGTGGCCTCCAACTGCTCTTAAATACAAGTAAAACCAAATGCATGCTCTTCAACCGATCGCTGCCTGCTCCTGCCCTCCTGTCCAACATCACTACTTTGGACGGCTCTGACTTAGAATATGTGGACAACTACAAATACCTAGGTGTCTGGTTAGACTGTAAACTCTCCTTCCAGACTCACATCAAACATCTCCAATCCAAAGTCAAATCTAGAATTGGCTTCCTATTCCGCAACAAAGCATCCTTTACTCATGCTGCCAAACATACCCTTGTAAAACTGACCATCCTACCAATCCTCGACTTCGGTGATGTCATTTACAAAATAGCCTCCAAAACCCTACTCAATAAATTGGATGCAGTCTATCACAGTGCCATCCGTTTTGTCACCAAAGCCCCATATACTACCCACCACTGCGACCTGTACACTCTCGTTGGCTGGCCCTCGCTTCATACTCGTCGCCAAACCCACTGGTTCCAGGTCATCTACAAGACCCTGCTAGGTAAAGTCCCCCCTTATCTCAGCTCGCTGGTCACCATAGCAGCACCTACCTGTAGCACGCGCTCCAGCAGGTATATCTCTCTAGTCACCCCCAAAACCAATTCTTCCTTTGGACGCCTCTCCTTCCAGTTCTCTGCTGCCAATGACTGGAACGAACTACAAAAATCTCTGAAACTGGAAACACCTATCTCCCTCACTAGCTTTAAGCACCAGCTGTCAGAGCAGCTCATAGATTACTGCACCTGTACATAACCCATCTACAATTTAGCCCAAACAACTACCTCTTTACCTACTGTATTTATTTATTAATTTATTTTGCTCCTTTGCACCCCATTATTTCTGTCTCTACTTTGCACTTTCTTCCACTGCAAACCAACCATTCCAGTGTTTTTTTAGTTTTTATTTTACTTGCTGTGTTGTACTCACTTCGCCTCCATGGCCTTTTATATTTTTATTTATTTATACATATATTTGTTTGCCTTCACCTCCCTTATCTCACCTCACTTGCTCACATTGTATATAGACTTATTTTCTTTCACTGTATTATTGACTATATGTTTGTTTTACTCCATGTGTAACTATGTGTTGTTGTATGTGTCGAACTGCTTTGCTTTATCTTGGCCAGGTCGCAATTGTAAATGAGAACGTGTTCTCAATTTGCCTACCTGGTTAAATAAAGGTTAAATAAAAATAAATAAAAATAAATAAAAGCACAGAGCAGTATGGAACCCCATCACTAACTATAACTGACTTCAGATCAGCTGGTCTTTAAAGCACAGAGCAGTATGGAACCCCATCACTAACTATAACTGACTTCAGATCAGCTGGTCTTTAAAGCACAGAGCAGTATGGAACGCCCATCACTAACTATAACTGACTTCAGATCAGCTGGTCTTTAAAGCACAGAGCAGTATGGAACCCCATCACTAACTATAACTGACTTCAGATCAGCTGGTCTTTAAAGCACAGAGCAGTATGGAACCCCCATCACTAACTATAACTGACTTCAGATCAGCTGGTCTTTAAAGCACAGAGCAGTATGGAACCCCCATCACTAACTATAACTGACTTCAGATCAGCTGGTCTTTAAAGCACAGAGCAGTATAGAACCCCCATCACTAACTATAACTGTCTTCAGATCAGCTGGTCTTTAAAGCACAGAGCAGTATGGAACCCCATCACTAACTATAACTGACTTCAGATCAGCTGGTCTTTAAAGCACAGAGCAGTATGGAACCCCATCACTAACTATAACTGACTTCAGATCAGCTGGTCTTTAAAAGAGGCAATATGCAGTTGCTACATCTATTTTTGGACTTAAATAAATGAATGATATGTACCCATTGATTTTTGAAGAATATAACTTATAAATGCCTCATGAGCTTAGTTCCACTGTCATTTAACATCAGAACCCAAAATATAAAACTTGTTTTACTCCATTGTTTGTAAAACAAATAAAATGTAAAACAATATATAGCCTCAAAACATGGTTAAAACTACACAATTTGAGATCATTGATTGGTCAGTCCTTGAACCCATAGCTTTGTCTACGAATTTGAGAGTGGTTACATTTCTCCAGCTTTTTACCGAACCAGGGGCGGGGAGTCCCGCTTTGTTATAGTTTCAACTGCTGATTGACACTTTAAGAAAACTACTTGTGATTAAGAGAGATATGAGAGAGAGGCTTCCCACAAACCACATATTTTGTAGCCCATTGATTTAGACAGGCTACACCGAGGCATCATTGTAATGCTTCGCAAGGAAAATGGAACAATCAAAATCATTTGTCATTGGTCGCTACAGGTAACTACCAACATAAAGGGTCTTAATTAGGGTGTTGGACCACCACGAGCCACCAGAACAGCTTCAATGCACCCTGGTATAGATTCTACAAGTGTCTGGAACTCTATTGGAGGGATGTGACACCGTTCTTCCACGAGAAATTCCATCATTTGGTGTTTTGTTGATGGTGACAGAATACAGTCTTAGGTGCTGCTACAGAATCTACCGTAGGTGTTCAATTGGGTTGAGATCTGGTGACTTGACTCTTTCAAAGTCACCGAGATCTCTTCTTGTAGCCATGGTAGCAAAAATAATGAGCAACTGGGCATTTTTTTTATATATATATATATAACCCTAAGCATGATGGGATTTTAACTGCTTAATTAACTCAGGAACTAAACCTGTGTGGAAGCACCTGCTTTCAATATACTTTGTATCATTTACTTAAGTGTTTTGTTTATTTTGGCAGTTACCTGTAGTTAGTGATGCAGTCGTACAGGGCCTCACATTAACGCTTGTCCTCGTCTGGAACAAGCTGTTTTTGTTTTGTTTTTAAATAGTAGGACAACAGGAAGAGATTTCATTTGTCTGAATGGATGCAGTAAAAAAATATATATTCGTTTTTTAAATCACAATTTCAATCAATTACTCTGATCAGAGTTGGATCAGAAAGGCCAACACAGAAATAATATTAAGATGTATTTGTCATGTAGATAAATAAGTCTCCATGTCATAGTGTAGGTGACAGCCTCCATGTCATAGTGTAGGTGACAGCCTCCATGTCATAGTGTAGGTGACAGCCTCCATGTCATAGTGTAGGTGACAGCCTCCATGTCATAGTGTAGGTGACAGCCTCCATGTCATAGTGTAGGTGACAGCCTCCATGTCATAGTGTAGGTGACAGCCTCCATGTCATAGTGTAGGTGACAGCCTCCATGTCATAGTGTAGGTGACAGCCTCCATGTCATAGTGTAGGTGACAGCCTCCATGTCATAGTGTAGGTGATATGCACAATGTTACAGCCTCCATGTCATAGTGTAGGTGACAGCCTCCATGTCATAGTGTAGGTGACAGCCTCCATGTCATAGTGTAGGTGATATGCACAATGTTACAGCCTCCATGTCATAGTGTAGGTGACAGCCTCCATGTCATAGTGTTGGTGACAGTCTCCATGTCATAAAATGCTAATTAGCATCAATGTACAAATCCCTGCGAGCTCCTGCACGTCATCTCTAGCAGACACCTTTGCTAACAGGTGTCGTGTCAATTGTCGTGTCAATTGATTCATCACTACATTAAGCTAGCAGATAGTTAATCCAGCGAGTTTTACCTTTGCCTCGATTCGGCAGTCTCGTTCAGGTCATCCTGAAATTTGTAGTTCTTTATGATAGCCACATTAGCAGCTAATTAGCATTTCATCATTGAGAGGGTAAATACAGGCGAATAGATTGATAAAAGTCACCTTGTCGTAGAGAGATTTACACAGTTATCAAAACGTCACACCAGGGTAAGCCTACACCAAACACAGACCTTATTGTAAGTGTTTCTAAAATAACCTATGGGTAAAATACGGCTTAGTCATTCTGACTGGCTGGGCCTGGCTCCCAAGGGGTGGGCCCATGCCCTCCCATGGCTGCGTCCCTGCCAAGTAATGTGAACTCAATAGATAAGGGTCTATGTTTTGTTCATTTTAGGGATACACGATATATAGGGGAATCGGACGATATTAGCTAAAAAAAAGCCAACATCGGTATCGGCCGATGTCTAGTTTAACGTCGATGTGCAAAAACCGATGTCAAAGCTGACGTGCATACTTATATAACGTAGGTACATGACGTAATGACGCCACGTAAAATGTTAAAGCTGTACAACAACAAAAAATTATCTGCAAACACCGGCCACGAACGACGTGTTTACAATACTGCGTTGGTAATAAAGCATCATTTGTTTGACTGCAACTTCTAGGGTAGCTAGCTTTAGTGTTGTGAAGCTAGCCACACTAAGGATTAGGCACAATAGTGGAATTTGCAGTTTGACTTCAAAAAGAAAAAGTGTCATTGACAATGATGCAAATGAATAAAAATAGTAGAATTATGCCATACCTTTATTTTGAAGGCTAACCCACATAGTCCAGTATTGTGGCTAGCTTCACATACAACCAGCCTGAAAACCAGCCTGAAAACAATGACCAGTAGAAACTGCAGTCATTTTCATTATTCTTAGCAGTGATTTAGGAATCCTTGTGAGTAAGTATTAGCTAGGTTGCCACTTGTTGTTCGCCTATTGAAATTGAACTTCAGTTCTTGAAAATAAATACCTAGCCAGCTACTTAAACCGGTTGCCCAAAACTAACGTTATAAAAGAGCCAGCTAGCTTCATCTGGCTAGCGAGGCTCGACCTGACCGGGTTGTGTGTTGTGAAGCTAGCCACACTAAGGATTAGGCACAATAGTGGAATTTGCAGTTTGACTTCAAAAAGAAAAGTGTCATTGACAATGATGCAAATGAATAAAAATAGTAGAATACGCCATACCTTTATTTTGAAGGCTAACCACATAGTACAGTATTGTGGCTAGCTTCACATAGATGGGTCCGACCACCATTAATCAAATAAGAACTGTCTTATTAATTAGGGTTATTTTAGATGACACCTAGCTATATAGTTAGCTAGCTAACTATAGCTACTGAAATAGATGTCATTTTGCTATGTTTTTGGAGAAGAACATTGTTTGCATCCATGAGCTAGCTAGCTTTTATTTATAACCAGCACTGTAGGTGTGCGAGACAATTTTACCAGCATCATAGCATATGTGTCGATGAATCGTTGTGACATTTAAAATACGAGTGACATAATAACTACGGACAAGATGTGACGTGCAGTCATATTCAGGTCCTGATTGGTCAACAAGCTTATTTGACGTGTATCTTTTTTGACACGCCAAGATCCAAACGGCATTCCATAGCAAAGACCCAAACGTCATTCCATAGGGATCCTGGTTGAGAATGAAACGACTGAACAAATGAACAACGAAAGTGAAAGAAAAAGGTTTTGATTATGTTTTACTGGCAATGGGGACATGCGTAAATTATTTAATATTTAACTAGGCAAGAAAAAATTATTATTTACAATAGACGGCCTGCCCCGGACGACGTTGGGCCAATTGTGCGCCGCCCTATGGGACTCCCAATCATGGCTGGATGTGATATCACCGCTGTGATACAGCCTGGAATGGAACCAGGGTGTCTGTAGTGACGCCTTCAGCACTGAGATGCAGTGCCTTAGACCGCTGCGTCCATGTGTGTGTGTTAACTATTTAACTGTACTAGAATGCTTTAATTAAAGGCCGCTAAAATTTTAAACATCAGTAGTGTTTTTTTTGGCAAGGAAAATATCGATGTCTGACAAAAATGTCATATCGGTGCATCACTAGTTAATATTTATGTTCAGTATCTATGGGTCAGTTCAGCACAAAGGTCAAGGTCATTTATATTGGATATTTGGTTCTCTCGTCGGTAGATATTGAACCAAGTATGCCATGACAATGAAAACGTTATTCTGAATTAGGGGAGGATGGAGAACAACCAACACATTGAGTGTGAATTTAGAATTTTCTTTTTATTTGGGTTTCAATATTTAAAAACTCTAATTCACAGACAAAAAGCGTTGATTGTTCTCCAACCTCCCCTGATTCATTGAAAACGCATGCTTGGTTCAATAGCTATTGACGAGAGAACCCGAATATCCAATGTAAAACTAACTTTACCTTGGTGCTGAACCAAACCACATACCTACTGGCTCTCTAAAAACTCGGGTAAACAATGGTTTCCTGTGGATATTTTGTCTCAAATTTCGAACAGCTAAAATACCAATCACACAGACAACCTGTAGAGTAATTTTGAATGTAATTTATTCAACATTATGGCTTGTAATGATCATTTACACGATTTTGCAGCCATTCGTTTCAGGCTGTATTTACACCAATTAATTGCGTGTTTGAGCCTGATTAAATCAGTCTAAACTGGCACCAGTAAGACAGGCAGGTGCGGCGCAGGTGAATTTCAACAGGTAACGTTTGCAGCGGGTGACTTGCAGACTACAGACTGGCCGATTCTAGCGTATTACCTGCAAATAAAGCTTCCTACAAATTATTTAGCTAGCTATAAAGCTCATGAAATAAAATGTCTAAGGAAATGAGCTAGCTACCAAAGACATCTGACATCTCGAAAATTCAGTTGCGTCGCAGGCTATAACGTCGTTGAAGTCAATGAATAACCAAGGTCCGGTTTGGAAACAGGTCGGTAAAATGGCCTGGATAACTAGTTAGCTACCCAGCTAACGTTACCTAAGTGTTAGCCCAGATCAGCATCTATACACAGCTCTCTTGACAAGCCAGCTAACTAGCTACTTTCAAATGTGTCCAAACCAAGGGGGTCCGAAAACAGAGGGTGTAATGGCTCTTACCTGTTGGAGCTTTGTCTTGAATGAGCTATTCGGTAAGCTAGCTAACTGGCTAACGTCAGTGCTATCCAGTTCATGCAAGGATTCGTCGATAGGCGTGTCGGTCAGTCCTGGAAAATGACACGATCGAATGAATTTATGAACCGATGACAGATTCAGTCTGATTTCAGTGTTGTCTTATGACATGGCTGATCACTCTCCGGCGTGTTGTTTGTACAGAGATCCCAGCCCCGCTTTTCCAGGCTAGGAATGCCTCCCGGAACTGACGACATTTCAGCACCTTTTTTTTCTGGACAGCGTGGTGCGCGTTCACGGACTACTATGTGCGTGCACTTCGATTATTCCGAGAATGAACAGCCAGGGGCACTCTAGTTCGTGTTTGAGGGAACTGAAACTAACACATCTAATTCAAACATGAGAGGAGATGACTGATTGTTGGCTACAGTATACAGAGACAGACACAAAGAAACAAGCACACAACAGAGACACATTAGACAGGCAGCCCAATTCTGATCTTTTTTTTTTTTTTTACGAATCAGATCAGCTCTGAAAAAGATCTGATGTGAAACGTTCTGTTGTGATTGGTCAAAAGACCAAGTGGGGGGAAAAAAAATCCGAATTGAGCTCCCTGTCTAGACACAGAAAGGCAGACAGAAATACACACAAGAGAGTAGGGTACATGTATACTTTTGGTCAGCGGGTGTCAGTGTTACTCTAGAAATCAGGCAGTAGGCTTTCATAGCCATAAATGACCGTTATCTCTCTCTCTCTTTTTCTCTCTGTGTGTCTGATGGAGTCCATTAATAAAATGTTTTGTTATTCTTAAAATCAGTGGATAACATTGAAATGGATACAGTTAAAACTGAAACAGGGTGACTAATCCTGCTACTTCATCCAAGTCCAGTGGGGTAAATCTGCCATGCCAACTCACCTGGGTAGAGTGTGATTATAAAAATGAAATCCAAACATCAGATAGGATCACTAATATCCTCTAAATGTCATGATTTGCTGATGTGTGCTTTCAGAGTGTTTTTTGGGCAGTGGTTGATTTGACCGCAACCATGACTAGCCCTCTGACTATGGTCGCCCTCTCACGGTCCTTACGCTAAGGAAAGTGATTCAGGCTTAAGTCAAAACAGACCCTGAAGATGATTGGTTGGAAAAACAGGAAGTGCTGAATCATCTGGATCCTTGATGACACCTGGGGCCTTTTCTCAATTGGAATGCTCAACTCCTGAGTCCTTTTTCCTCAAACCTCTCTGTGCTCCTTTTTTTTTAAAAGGTCAAAGGTAATCTAGGAGAGGGAAAGTGGAAGAAAATGCACTTGTATGAAATGAGACTGTCCTCCACTAAATTACATTTACAGGGTGGAATCTCAAAATAAAGTGATAAAAAAAAACGAATGTAGTTAGTTGTGCAAGACATTTTATAGATAAAATAATAAGTAGGATATATATTTTTTTCTTACATGCATGGTTTTCTCCTCCGACAGTAAAACCACTCTTAGAGAGAAAAAAAGGTTCCTTTATAGATCTGAAAAGGGTTCTATCGCTTGCTTCATATATAGAACCCTTTTATAGAGTTCTCTGATTAGAACCATAGCGGTTCTTCTTCACTGAACCCAAATGATTGCATATGGAACCCTGCCTGGTGCCATTTATGATTGATTAAATAGTCATATTTTTTTTTACAAAGAATATCATTTAACAAACTGTAGTAACCTGGTATATTTATGTTTACCAATAGATGGCAGTATTGACTCAAGACGGGGGTTTGCTTTCCGCTATCCGTAGCTATTTCCTAGGTCTGCCTATTTAACTAGGATTAAGAAAGCTTCAGGTAGTTTAAGCCAGGTGCATAAGATAATGTAAATCTAAGTTACAATTAAATACTAAACCGTATGTAAGTCTCATGAGTCGTAATTATAAGAAGCCTTTAAGGATACTACATATTTGGCGATGAGGATAACTATGGAGGGAATTGATCACTGTGATTGGAGTTGCTGATGTTCAAGTGGAATATCAAGGACAAAAGAAAAATCTGCCTCTCTTAGTAGTGGAAGGTACTGGCCCCAGCTTACTAGGAAGAGGGTGGTTGGAGGAAATAAAATTGAACTGGGATGAAATCAAACATGTCACCACAGAGACATTGACACTACAGCAGGTGCTTTCAAAGCATGAGTGTGTTTTCAAAGAAGAGCTAGGGACATTAAAAGGGGTCCAAGCTACCATTCATGTTGCTGCTGATGCTACTCCCAGATTCTATAGGCCAAGATCAGTTCCATATGCCATGAAGCCTAAAGTGGATGTGGAAATTGACAGACTCTTAGCAGAGGATATAATTGTACCTGTCAAGTTTTCTGAGTGGGCAGCACCAGTTGTTCCCATACTAAAACCAGATGGTTCAATCAGATTATGCGGTGACTATAAGCTGACTGTAAATAGAGTTTCCTCTCTGGAGCAGTACCCAATACCCAAAGTGGAGGATTTGCTTTCAACGTTAACCGGAGGGCAACAGTTTACAAAACTGGACATGAGTCACGCATATCAGCAAGTGCTAATGGATAAAGCTTCACAGAAGTACCTGACCATAAACACCCACAGAGGGATGTTTACCTATAAACGCTTACCTTTCGGGGTGTCTTCTGCACCAGCTATCTTCCAAAGAACTATGGAGGGAATTCTGCAGGGGATACCCAAGGTAGCAGTTTACCTCGATGACATTCTTGTCACGGGAGTCACGAAGGAGGAACATCTCAGAAACTTAGGTGAAGTTTTGAGGAGGATGGAGGACGCCGGTCTCCGGCTGAAGAGGAGCAAGTGTACACTGTTAGCTGATGAAGTGCAGTACCTGGGTCACAAGGTGGATGCCAAGGGGGTACACACTGTCAAAGCTAAAGTGAGGGCTGTTGTGGAAGCTCCAGCTCCGACAAACGTTACAGAGCTGAAAGCCTATCTAGGCTTACTGAATTATTATAATCGCTTCCTCCCGAACCTCTCTACCCTCTTAGCTCCTCTACATCAACTGCTAAGGAAGGATGTGGCCTGGAAATGGTCAGAAAGACAGGAAGAAGCTTTTACAAAGTCAAAGGTGTTACTCCAATCAGCTGAAGTGCTAGTGCACTACTCAGCAGACAGAGATCTTATCTTATCGTGTGATGCCTCAGCGTATGGTGTGGGGGCGGTGCTATCCCACCGGATGGAGAATGGTGCCGAGAAACCTATCGGGTTCATGTCAAGAACGTTGTCGCCAGCGGAGAAAAAGTACTCTCAGCTGGACAAGGAAGGACTGGCTGTCATATTCGGAATACAGAGATTCCACAAGTACTTGTACGGGAGAACATTCACTATTGTGACGGATCATAAACCTCTGATCTCGCTGTTCCATGAACAAAAGCCAGTACCACAAATGGTCTCTCCAAGAGTTCAACGTTGGAATGTGTGGCTCAGGGCCTACGAGTACAGAATCATTTACAAACCAGGTAGATACCATGGGAATGCTGATGCTCTGAGTAGGCTGCCTGTTCCAGAAATCATCAGTCAGGAAGAAGAAAATGACCAGGTTTTGATGATCGACGTGTTGGATGATGCACCAGTGAACACAGCACAAATCAGGCAATGGACTTCAAAGGATGTGACGTTATCACAAGTGCATGAATTTATCCTGAAAGGATGGCCTACAGTGACAGAGCCTCAGATCATGCCTTACTACACTCGCCGCTTGGCATTGAGTGTTGGAGATGGATGTGTTCTGTGGGGTTCAAGAGTAGTTATCCCACCACAAGGGCGGGGGTTGCTACTGAAGTTGTTGCATCAGTCGCATCCAGGTATGTCGAGAATGAAAGGCCTAGCGAGGTCATATGTCTGGTGGCCAAAGATGGACCACGATGTGGAAAATGAGGTTAGCCGGTGTGAAGATTGTCAGAGTAACAGGAAGTCACCACCCACCGCGCCATTACATCCATGGGAATGGCCAGAAAAACCATGGACACGACTACATGTGGACTACGCTGGACCTTTCCTAGGAAAAATGTTCCTTGTGCTGATTGATTCTCAGTCAAAGTGGATGGATGTTTACCCCATGAACACGTCAACATCGTACGCTACGATTGAGAAGTTGAGACAAAGCTTCAGTGTTATGGGATTGCCTCAAATGTTGGTTAGTGACAATGCTACTTGTTTTACAAGCACTGAATTCACAAGTTTCATGAAACAAAATGGAATTCAGCATGTAACGTCGGCCCCTTTTCACCCATCTTCAAACGGATTAGCAGAACGTGCGGTTCAGACCTTGAAGGAGGGGATGAGGAAGATGCAAGGGCCCAGCATTGAAACAAAGGTGTCAAGATTCTTGTTTAGCTACAGGATTACTCCTCAAGCTACGACTGGGTTGTCACCTGCAGAAATGTTGATGTCAAGGAGGTTAAGGTCAACCTTGGATCTCATCAGACCAGACCTGAAAATGAAAATACAACAAAAGCAATGGAATCAAAAATGGAATCATGATACCCGAGCCAAACTCAGAAGTTTCTCAACTGGAGATGATGTCTATACAAGAAACTATGGGTTTGGTCCTAAATGGATTCCAGCTACCATTGAGGATTGCTCAGGACCAGTATCTTATACTGTGATCATCGGAAGTGGACAAAGACTAAGGAGACACGTGGATCAGATCCGAGCTCGAATTCCAGTTCCATCCGGAGATCTGGATCAATTCTTAAACGAGCAGGACAGGACATTGGAACGTTCCCCAGAGTTGCAGTTGGACAAACCACCTGAGACCAACAATGCTCAACTTCCTGAGACCACCAGTCCGGGACGACCTCCTCCTGTGAAGTCTCCACAAAAGGACTTTGTTTCACCATCAAGGGGTGAAGATCTGGTGGCACCAGCTACGCCACCTCTGAGACGCTCTATTAGAGAGAGACGTCCGCCAGACTTTTTCAGATCCTAAAGGAGATCATTTTTGAAAAAATGTAAATAAGAATATAGCATAGCTCAGAAAGGAATTAAATTGGGTTATTAGCTTTAAAGGGGGGGAATGTAGTAACCTGGTATATTTATGTTTACCAATAGATGGCAGTATTGACTCAAGACGGGGGTTTGCTTTCCGCTATCCGTAGCTATTTCCTAGGTCTGCCTATTTAACTAGGATTAAGAAAGCTTCAGGTAGTTTAAGCCAGGTGCATAAGATAATGTAAATCTAAGTTACAATTAAATACTAAACCGTATGTAAGTCTCATGAGTCGTAATTATAAGAAGCCTTTAAGGATACTACACAAACCAATTAAATAATGGACTAAAGAATACCGGTATAGTTTTTAGAAGTTGTCATTATATGTAAACAGAGTAAGGAAATGTGCACTGGAGGCCAGGGAGGCGTCTCTTTGTTTCAATGATGGCCCACGTCAACTCTGGCTGACTTCTTTACAATACACTAAAGTACAGCTTTTTCCATTTTAGTTACAGTGAACAACCCAAAAAGTGTGTTCTGCTCCGTTCTCAACCACTCCTAACAGTATCCCTCACACATACAGTTAAGACAAGTACAGGTTCAAGCTCTATGAAGAGCCCCTGGATGGAAAGCATGTTATAGGGTTTTAAGGGCCTTGCTCAAGAGCCTAACGGTAAAGGGTAATGTTATGAGGAATGTGAACTCAGCAGCCATTCAGTTGTCAGATCAATTCCACCGTTTTTTTTTTTTTTCAGCACCCGGCCCGGGATTCGAACCGGACACTTTTCAGCCACAGGTCCAACTACCGCCAGTACAGTATGGGTTGTTGCCTGACTGGTTCCAGAGGAGAAGAAAAAAAAACAAGCAAAAAGTTAATCTTTAGAAATAAACATGAGTTAATCTGCCATAATGAAGACAAAATGCTATGCAGACATAATAATCATTATGATTAATAATCATTATCATTATGACAGTATGGTTACTGACAGATTGAGCAAAACATATATAGTGTTTTAAAAGCAGAGGTGGAAAGTATTTAAGTAAAACATACTTTAAAGTACTACTTAAGTAGTTTTTGGGGGTATCTGTATCGATGTATATTTTCGACAACTTTTACTTCACTACATTCCTGAAGAAAATAATGTACTTTTTACTCCATACATTTTCCTTGACACCCAAAAGTACTTGTTACATTTTGAATGCTTAGCAGAACAGGAAAAATAGAAAATTCATGCACTTATCAAGAGAACGTCCCTGGTCATCCATACTGCCTCTTATCTACCCAACTCACCAAACACATGCTTCGTTTGTAATGTCTGAGTGTTGGAGTGTGCCCCTGGCTCTATCAGTAAATTTTTTTGGTTTGCCTAATTTTTTTTATTTTTATACTTAAGTATATTTAATAACCAAATCCTTTTAGACTTTTACTTAGGTAGCAATTTTAATTGAGTAATTTTCTATTAAGGTATCTTAACTTTTACTCAACTTTGACAATTGGGTACTTGTCACGCCCTGACCCTATTTTGGTTAGGTCAGGGTGTGACTAGGGTGGGTATGCTAGTTTTGTATTGTCTAGGGTTTTTGTAAGTCTAGGGTATGTAGGTCTAGGTGATGTGTAGGTTTATGGTGGCCTGAAATGGTTCGCAATCAGAGGCAGCTGTTTATCGTTGTCTCTGATTGGGGAACATATTTAGGTAGCCATTTTCCCTTTTGTGTTCGTGGGTTCTTGTCTATGTGTAGTTGCCTGTTCAGCACTCATTTTGTATAGCTTCACGGTTCGTTATTTTTGTTCAGTGTTCATTCTTATAATAAAGAAGAATGTATGCATACTACGCTGTGCCTTGGTCTCCACCTTTTGACGGCCGTGACAGTACTTTATCCACCACTGGTAAAAAGTAATGTAATGATTAACTAGGCTATTAAATCACCAAGACTTATTATACATCATTTATTATACATAATTTATACATACCTCCTCAGTCAGCAGCAGTCTTCTAATGGCTTCATGAAACATAGTTCCCACAGCTGACTCTACCCTGAAATACTGAAGAAGAAAGTAGCAATTAGATAATTGCCAATGTCAGGCTCTTTAGCAAATCCTATCATTAAAATTAAAATTAAAATTTTGAAAGAGTGGTCTGGCTATCTTGTAAAGTGGCGAATTAAAGTAGCCTAGCTTTTTCTGTTTATCTAGTAAAGTTAGCTAGCTAGCTAACTGACAAACATGCTCACATTTTATGTTATAATGTTTATTCATCTAGCCTGTAGTTTATCATATGACTTTAGCGCCATATACAGTACTTGCATTAAACAATCAACTTTGGTTACCTTAATACGTTGAAAAACAAGAGCTTATTGATAAGCTACATGCAAGTTGGTTCAACCACCGTACTCTTGCATCATCATGCTGGAATGGCAGTTGGTTTTTGAATCGGAATGGCAGTTACATTTTGAATCGGAATGGCAGTTACATTTTGAATCGGAATGGCAGTTACATTTTGAATCGGAATGGCAGTTGGTTTTTGAATCGGAATGGCAGTTGGTTTTTGAATCGGAATGGCAGTTGGTTTTTGAATCGGAATGGCAGTTACATTTTGAATTGACCGAAAGGTTCTGCAGTGCCTTCGGAAAGTATTCAGACCTCTTGACTTTTTCCACATTTTGTTATGTTACAACCTTATTCTAAAATAGATTAAATAAAACAATTTCCTCAGCAATCTACAAAACAAATACCCCATAATGACAAAGTGAAAACAGGTTTTTAGACAGTTTTGCAATTTATTAAAATAAAAATAAAACCCCATTATTTACATAAGTATTCAGAACCTTTGCTATGAGACTCAAAATTGAGCTCAAGTGCATCCTGTGTCCATTGATCATTTATTTATCCTTTATTTAACTAGGCAAGTCAGTTAAGAACAAGAACTGCCTTGTTCAGGGGCAGAACGACAGATTTTTACCTTGTCAGCTCAGGGATTCAATCCAGCAACCTTTCGGTTACAGGCCCAACGGTCTAGCCACTAGGCTACCTGCTGCCCCATCCTTGATGTTTCTACAACTTGATTGGAGTCCACCTGTGGTAAATTCAATTGATTGGACATGATTTGGAAAGCCACTCACCTGTCTATATAAGATCCCGCAGTTGACAGTGCATGTCAGAGCAAAAACCAAGCCATGAGGTCGAAGGAATTGTCTGTAGAGCTCCGAGACAGGATTTTGTCGAAGCACATATCTGGGGAAGGGTAGCAAAAATTGTCTTAAGCATTGAAGGTCCCCAAGAACACAGCGACCTACATCATTCTTAAATGGAATACGTTTAGAACCACCAAGACTCTTCCTAGAGCTGGCCACTCGGCCAAACTGAGCAATCAGGGGGGAAGGGCCTTGGTCAGGGATGTGACCAATGACCCGATGGTCACTCTGACAGAGCTCTAGAGTTCCTCTGTGGAGATGGAAGAACCTTCCAGAAGGACAACCATCTCTGCAGCACTCCACCAATCAGGCCCTTATGGTAGAGTGGCCAGATGGAAGCCACTCCTCAGTAAAAGGCACACGACAGCCTGCTTGGAGTTTGCCAGAAGTCACCTAAAGACTCTCAGAAACAAGATTCTCTGGTCTGATGAACCAAGATTGAACTTTTTGGCCTGAATGCCAAGCGTCACGTCTGGAGGAAACATGACACCATCCCTACGGTGAAGCATGGTGGTGGCAGCATCATGCTGTGGGGATGTTTTTCAGTGTAGGGACTGGGAGACTAGTCAATATTGAGGCAAAGATGAACGGAGCAAAGTTCAGAGAGATCCTTGATGAAAACAGAACCTTTTTCACTAAAGGGTTCTTAAATTGTTTTAAATAATAATACATTTTGAATTCAGGCTCTAACACAACAAAATGTGCAACAACATTAATATTATATTTACATATGAAAGCAAAGCTCTACACCTTTGGCCTGGCCACCAAAGCATGAAATAACTAGGTCTGGTCTGCTGGCTGTTATAGGCCTGTAGTTACATTAATCACCTGGTCTAGAGTGGCTGCTATAGGCCTGTAGTTCCATTAATCACCTGGTCTAGAGTGGCTGCTATAGGCCCTGTAGTTCCATTAATCACCTGGTCTAGAGTGGCTGTTATAGGCCTGTAGTTCCATTAATCACCTGGTCTAGAGTGGCTGCTATAGGCCTGTAGTTCCATTAATCACCTGGTCTAGAGTGGCTGTTATAGGCCTGTAGTTCCATTAATCACCTGGTCTAGAGTGGCTGCTATAGGCCTGTAGTTCCATTAATCACCTGGTCTAGAGTGGCTGCTATAGGCCCTGTAGTTCCATTAATCACCTGGTCTAGAGTGGCTGTTATAGGCCTGTAGTTCCATTAATCACCTGGTCTAGAGTGGCTGCTATAGGCCTGTAGTTCCATTAATCACCTGGTCTAGAGTGGCTGCTATAGGCCCTGTAGTTCCATTAATCACCTGGTCTAGAGTGGCTGCTATAGGCCCTGTAGTTCCATTAATCACCTGGTCTAGAGGGGCTGCTATAGCCCTGTAGTTCCATTAATCACCTGGTCTAGAGTGGCTGCTATAGACCTGTAGTTCCATTAATCACCTGGTCTAGAGTGGCTGCTATAGGCCTGTAGTTCCATTAATCACCTGGTCTAGAGTGGCTGCTATAGGCCTGTAGTTCCATTAATCACCGTGTCTAGAGTGGCTGCTATAGGCCTGTAGTTCCATTAATCACCTGGTCTAGAGTGGCTGCTATAGGCCTGTAGTTCCATTAATCACCTGGTCTAGAGGGGCTGCTATAGGCCTGTAGTTCCATTACTCACCTGGTCTAGAGTGGCTGCTATAGGCCTGTAGTTCCATTAATCACCTGATCTAGAGTGGCTGCTATAGGCCTGTAGTTATATTAATCACCTGGTCTAGAGTGGCTGCTATAGGCCTGTAGTTCCATGAATCACCTGGTCTAGAGTGGCTGCTATAGGCCTGTAGTTCCATTAATCACCTGGTCTAGAGGGGCTGCTATAGCCCTGTAGTTCCATTACTCACCTGGTCTAGAGTGGCTGCTATAGGCCTGTAGTTCCATTAATCACCTGGTCTAGAGGGGCTGCTATAGGCCTGTAGTTCCATTACTCACCTGGTCTAGAGTGGCTGCTATAGGCCTGTAGTTCCATTAATCACCTGATCTAGAGTGGCTGCTATAGGCCTGTAGTTATATTAATCACCTGGTCTAGAGTGGCTGCTATAGGCCTGTAGTTCCATGAATCACCTGGTCTAGAGTGGCTGCTATAGGCCTGTAGTTCCATTAATCACCTGGTCTAGAGGGGCTGCTATAGCCCTGTAGTTCCATTAATCACCTGGTCTAGAGTGGCTGCTATAGGCCTGTAGTTCCATGAATCACCTGGTCTAGAGTGGCTGCTATAGGCCTGTAGTTCCATGAATCACCTGGTCTAGAGTGGCTGCTATAGGCCTGTAGTTCCATTAATCACCTGGTCTAGAGTGGCTGCTATAGGCCTGTAGTTCCATTAATCACCTGGTCTAGAGTGGCTGCTATAGGCCTGTAGTTCCATGAATCACCTGGTCTAGAGTGGCTGCTATAGGCCTGTAGTTCCATTAATCACCTGGTCTAGAGGGGCTGCTATAGCCCTGTAGTTCCATTAATCACCTGGTCTAGAGTGGCTGCTATAGGCCTGTAGTTCCATGAATTACCTGGTCTAGAGTGGCTGCTATAGGCCCTGTAGTTCCATTAATCACCTGGTCTAGAGTGGCTGCTATAGGCCCTGTAGTTCCATTAATCACCTGGTCTAGAGTGGCTGCTATAGGCCCTGTAGTTCCATTAATCACCTGGTCTAGAGTGGCTGCTATAGGCCTGTAGTTCCATTAATCACCTGGTCTAGAGTGGCTGCTATAGGCCTGTAGTTCCATTAATCACCTGGTCTAGAGTGGCTGCTATAGACCTGTAGTTCCATTAATCACCTGGTCTAGAGTGGCTGCTATAGGCCCTGTAGTTCCATTAATCACTTGGTCTAGAGTGGCTGCTATAGTCCTGTAGTTCCATTAATCACCTGGTCTAGAGTGGCTGCAATAGGCCTGTAGTTCCATTAATCACCTGGTCTAGAGTGGCTGCTATAGGCCTGTAGTTCCATTAATCACCTGGTCTAGAGTGGCTGCTATAGGCCCTGTAGTTCCATTAATCACCTGGTCTAGAGTGGCTGCTATAGGCCCTGTAGTTCCATTAATCACCTGGTCTAGAGTGGCTGCTATAGACCTGTAGTTCCATTAATCACCTGGTCTAGAGTGGCTGTTATAGCCCTGTAGTTCCATTAATCACCTGGTCTAGAGGGGCTGCTATAGGCCCTGTAGTTCCATTAATCACCTGGTCTAGAGGGGCTGCTATAGGCCCTGTAGTTCCATTAATCACCTGGTCTAGAGGGGCTGCTATAGCCCTGTAGTTCCATTAATCACCTGGTCTAAAGGGGCTGCTATAGGCCTGTAGTTCCATTAATCACCTGGTCTAAAGGGGCTGCTATAGGCCCTGTAGTTCCATTAATCACCTGGTCTAGAGTGGCTGCTATAGGCCTGTAGTTCCATTAATCACCTGGTCTAAAGGGGCTGCTATAGGCCCTGTAGTTCCATTAATCACCTGGTCTTGAGGGGCTGCTATAGGCCCTGTAGTTCCATTAATCACCTGGTCTAGAGTGGCTGCTATAGTCCCTGTAGTTCCATTAATCACCTGGTCTAGAGTGGCTGCTATAGGCCTGTAGTTATATTAATCACCTGGTCTAGAGTGGCTGCTATAGCCCTGTAGTTCCATTAATCACCTGGTCTAGAGTGGCTGCTATAGGCCTGTAGTTCCATTAATCACCTGGTCTAGAGTGGCTGCTATAGACCTGTAGTTCCATTAATCACCTGATCTAGAGTGGCTGCTATAGGCCTGTAGTTATATTAATCACCTGGTCTAGAGTGGCTGCTATAGGCCTGTAGTTCCATGAATCACCTGGTCTAGAGTGGCTGCTATAGCCCTGTAGTTCCATTAATCACCTGGTCTAGAGGGGCTGCTATAGCCCTGTAGTTCCATTAAACACCTGGTCTAGAGTGGCTGCTATAGGCCTGTAGTTCCATGAATCACCTGGTCTAGAGTGGCTGCTATAGGCCTGTAGTTCCATGAATCACCTGGTCTAGAGTGGCTGCTATAGGCCTGTAGTTCCATTAATCACCTGGTCTAGAGTGGCTGCTATAGCCCTGTAGTTCCATTAATCACCTGGTCTAGAGTGGCTGCTATAGCCCTGTAGGTCCATTATTCACCTGGTCTCGAGTGGCTGCTATAGGCCCTGTAGTTCCATTAATCACCTGGTCTAGAGGGGCTGCTATAGCCCTGTAGTTCCATTAATCACCTGGTCTAGAGTGGCTGCTATAGGCCTGTAGTTCCATTAATCACCTGGTCTAGAGTGGCTGCTATAGGCCTGTAGTTCCATTAATCACCTGGTCTAGAGGGGCTGCTATAGCCCTGTAGTTCCATTAATCACCTGGTCTAGAGTGGCTGCTATAGGCCTGTAGTTCCATGAATCACCTGGTCTAGAGTGGCTGCTATAGGCCCTGTAGTTCCATTAATCACCTGGTCTAGAGTGGCTGCTATAGGCCCTGTAGTTCCATTAATCACCTGGTCTAGAGTGGCTGCTATAGGCCTGTAGTTCCATTAATCACCTGGTCTAGAGTGGCTGCTATAGGCCTGTAGTTCCATTAATCACCTGGTCTAGAGTGGCTGCTATAGACCTGTAGTTCCATTAATCACCTGGTCTAGAGTGGCTGCTATAGGCCCTGTAGTTCCATTAATCACCTGGTCTAGAGTGGCTGCTATAGGCCTGTAGTTCCATTAATCACCTGGGCTAGAGTGGCTGCTATAGGCCTGTAGTTCCATTAATCACCTGGTCTAGAGTGGCTGCTGTAGGCCTGTAGTTCCATTAATCACCTGGTATAGAGTGGCTGCTATAGGCCCTGTAGTTCCATTAATCACCTGGTCTAGAGTGGCTGCTATAGGCCCTGTAGTTCCATTAATCACCTGGTCTAGAGTGGCTGCTATAGACCTGTAGTTCCATTAATCACCTGGTCTAGAGTGGCTGTTATAGCCCTGTAGTTCCATTAATCACCTGGTCTAGAGGGGCTGCTATAGGCCCTGTAGTTCCATTAATCACCTGGTCTAGAGTGGCTGCTATAGGCCCTGTAGTTCCATTAATCACCTGGTCTAGAGGGGCTGCTATAGCCCTGTAGTTCCATTAATCACCTGGTCTAGAGTGGCTGCTATAGGCCCTGTAGTTCCATTAATCACCTGGTCTAGAGTGGCTGCTATAGGCCTGTAGTTCCATTAATCACCTGGTCTATAGTGGCTGCTATAGACCTGTAGTTCCATTAATCACCTGGTCTAGAGTGGCTGCTATAGGCCTGTAGTTCCATTTATTTTTTTATTTTTTTATTTTTTTCACCTTTATTTAACCAGGTAGGCTAGTTGAGAACAAGTTCTCATTTGCAACTGCGACCTGGCCAAGATAAAGCATAGCAGTGTGAACAGACAACACAGAGTTACACATGGAGTAAACAATAAACAAGTCAATAACATGGTAGAAAAAAAGAGAATCTATATACAATGTGTGCAAAAGGCATGAGGTAGGCAATAAATCGAATAATTACAATTTAGCAGATTAACACTGGAGTGATAAATCATCAGATGATCATGTGCAAGAAGAGATATTGGTACTGGTGTGCAAAAGAGCAGAAAAGTAAATAAATAAAAGCAGTTTGGGGGGTGAGGTAGGTAAATTGGGTGGGTAGTTTACAGATGGACTATGTACAGCTGCAGCGATCGGTTAGCTGCTCGGATAGCAGATTTTTAAAGTTGTTGAGGGAGATAAAAGTCTCCAACTTCAGAGATTTTTGCAATTCGTTCCAGTCGCAGGCAGCAGCATTAATCCGTTCCATTAATCACCTGGTCTAGAGTGACTGCTATAGGCCCTGTAGTTCATCCACATCGACATCCGATCCTCGTTTGCTAAGTCAAACGACACCGCTGGTTCTGCTCACACTGCCCTACCCTGTGCTTTGACCTCTTTCTCCCCTCTCTCTCCAGATGAAATCTCGCGTCTTGTGACGGCCGGCCGCCCAACAACCTGCCCGCTTGACCCTATCCCCTCCTCTCTTCTCCAGACCATTTCCGGAGACCTTCTCCCTTACCTCACCTCGCTCATCAACTCATCCTTGACCGCTGGCTACGTCCCTTCCGTCTTCAAGAGAGCGAGAGTTGCACCCCTTCTGAAAAAACCTACACTCGATCCCTCCGATGTCAACAACTACAGACCAGTATCCCTTCTTTCTTTTCTCTCCAAAACTCTTGAACGTGCCGTCCTTGGCCAGCTCTCCTGCTATCTCTCTCAGAATGACCTTCTTGATCCAAATCAGTCAGGTTTCAAGACTAGTCATTCAACTGAGACTGCTCTTCTCTGTGTCACGGAGGCGCTCCGCACTGCTAAAGCTAACTCTCTCTCCTCTGCTCTCATCCTTCTAGACCTATCGGCTGCCTTTGATACTGTGAACCATCAGATCCTCCTCTCCACCCTCTCCGAGCTGGGCATCTCCGGCGCGGCCCACGCTTGGATTGCGTCCTACCTGACAGGTCGCTCCTACCAGGTGGCGTGGCGAGAATCTGTCTCCGCACCACGTGCTCTCACCACTGGTGTCCCCCAGGGCTCTGTTCTAGGCCCTCTCCTATTCTCGCTATACACCAAGTCACTTGGCTCTGTCATATCCTCACATGGTCTCTCCTATCATTGCTATGCAGACGACACACAATTAATCTTCTCCTTTCCCCCCTCTGATAACCAGGTGGTGAATCGCATCTCTGCATGTCTGGCAGACATATCAGTGTGGATGACGGATCACCACCTCAAGCTGAACCTCGGCAAGACGGAGCTGCTCTTCCTCCCGGGGAAGGACTGCCCGTTCCATGATCTCGCCATCACGGTTGACAACTCCATTGTGTCCTCCTCCCAGAGTGCTAAGAACCTTGGCGTGATCCTGGACAACACCCTGTCGTTCTCAACTAACATCAAGGCGGTGACCCGTTCCTGTAGGTTCATGCTCTACAACATTCGCAGAGTACGACCCTGCCTCACGCAGGAAGCGGCGCAGGTCCTAATCCAGGCACTTGTCATCTCCTGTCTGGATTACTGCAACTCGCTGTTGGCTGGGCTCCCTGCCTGTGCCATTAAACCCCTACAACTCATCCAGAACGCCGCAGCCCGTCTGGTGTTCAACTTTCCCAAGTTCTCTCACGTCACCCCGCTCCTCCGCTCTCTCCACTGGCTTCCAGTTGAAGCTCGCATCCGCTACAAGACCATGGTGCTTGCCTACGGAGCTGTGAGGGGAACGGCACCTCCGTACCTTCAGGCTCTGATCAGGCCCTACACCCAAACAAGGGCACTGCGTTCATCCACCTCTGGCCTGCTCGCCTCCCTACCTCTGAGGAAGTACAGTTCCCGCTCAGCCCAGTCAAAACTGTTCGCTGCTCTGGCACCCCAATGGTGGAACAAACTCCCTCACGACGCCAGGTCAGCGGAGTCAATCACCACCTTCCGGAGACACCTGAAACCCCACCTCTTTAAGGAATACCTAGGATAGGATAAAGTAATCCTTCTAACCCCCCCCCCCCCCTTAAAAGAGTTAGATGCACTATTGTAAAGTGGTTGTTCCACTGGATATCATAAGGTGAATGCACCAATTTGTAAGTCGCTCTGGATAAGAGCGTCTGCTAAATGACTTAAATGTAAATGTAAATGTAGTTCCATTAATCACCTGGTCTAGAGTGGCTGCTATAGGGCCTGTAGTTCCATTAATCACCTGGTCTAGAGTGGCTGCTATAGCCCTGTAGTTCCATTAATCACCTGGTCTAGAGTGGCTGCTATAGGCCCTGTAGTTCCATTAATCACCTGGTCTAGAGTGGCTGCTATAGGGCCTGTAGTTCCATTAATCACCTGGTCTAAAGTGACTGCTATAGACCTGTAGTTCCATTAATCACCTGGTCTAGAGTGGCTGCTATAGGCCCTGTAGTTCCATTAATCACCTGGTCTAGAGTGGCTGCTATAGGCCCTGTAGTTCCATTAATCACCTGGTCTAGAGTGGCTGCTATAGGCCCTGTAGTTCCATTAATCACCTAGTCTAGAGTGGCTGCTATAGGCCCTGTAGTTCCATTAATCACCTAGTCTAGAGTGGCTGCTATAGGCCCTGTGGTTCCATTAATCACCTGGTCTCGAGTGGCTGCTATAGGCCCTGTAGTTCCATTAATCACCTGGTCTAGAGTGGCTGCTATAGGCCCTGTAGTTCCATTAATCACCTGGTCTAGAGTGGCTGCTATAGGCCCTGCAGTTCCATTAATCACCTGGTCTAGAGTGGCTGCTATAGGCCTGTAGTTCCATTAATCACCTGGTCTAGAGTGGCTGCTATAGCCCTGTAGTTCCATTAATCATCTGGTCTAGAGTGGCTGCTATAGGCCCTGTAGTTCCATTAATCACCTAGTCTAGAGTGGCTGCTATAGGGCCTGTAGTTCCATTAATCACCTGGTCTAGAGTGGCTGCTATAGCCCTGTAGTTCCATTAATCACCTGGTCTAGAGTGGCTGCTATAGGCCCTGTAGTTCCATTAATCACCTGGTCTAGAGTGGCTGCTATAGGGCCTGTAGTTCCATTAATCACCTGGTCTAAAGTGACTGCTATAGACCTGTAGTTCCATTAATCACCTGGTCTAGAGTGGCTGCTATAGGCCCTGTAGTTCCATTAATCACCTGGTCTCGAGTGGCTGCTATAGGCCCTGTAGTTCCATTAATCACCTGGTCTAGAGTGGCTGCTATAGGCCCTGTAGTTCCATTAATCACCTGGTCTAGAGTGGCTGCTATAGGCCCTGTAGTTCCATTAATCACCTGGTCTCGAGTGGCTGCTATAGGCCCTGTAGTTCCATTAATCACCTGGTCTAGAGTGGCTGCTATAGGCCCTGTAGTTCCATTAATCACCTGGTCTAGAGTGGCTGCTATAGGGCCTGTAGTTCCATTAATCACCTGGTCTAAAGTGACTGCTATAGACCTGTAGTTCCATTAATCACCTGGTCTAGAGTGGCTGCTATAGGCCCTGTAGTTCCATTAATCACCTGGTCTCGAGTGGCTGCTATAGGCCCTGTAGTTCCATTAATCACCTGGTCTAGAGTGGCTGCTATAGGCCCTGTAGTTCCATTAATCACCTGGTCTAGAGTGGCTGCTATAGGCCCTGTAGTTCCATTAATCACCTGGTCTCGAGTGGCTGCTATAGGCCCTGTAGTTCCATTAATCACCTGGTCTAGAGTGGCTGCTATAGGCCCTGTAGTTCCATTAATCACCTGGTCTAGAGTGGCTGCTATAGGCCCTGTAGTTCCATTAATCACCTGGTCTAGAGTGGCTGCTATAGGCCTGTAGTTCCATTAATCACCTGGTCTAGAGTGGCTGCTATAGGCCTGTAGTTCCATTAATCACCTGATCTAGAGTGGCTGCTATAGGCCTGTAGTTCCATTAATCACCCGATCTAGAGTGGCTGCTATAGGCCTGTAGTTCCATGAATCACCTGGTCTAGAGTGGCTGCTATAGGCCTGTAGTTCCATTAATCACCTGGTCTAGAGTGGCTGCTATAGGCCCTGTAGTTCCATTAATCACCTGGTCTAGAGTGGCTGCTATAGCCCTGTAGTTCCATTAATCACCTGGTCTAGAGTGACTGCTATAGCCCTGTAGTTCCATTAATCACATGGTCTAGAGTGGCTGCTATAGGCCTGTAGTTCCATTAGTCACCTGGTCTAGAGTGGCTGCTATAGGCCCTGTAGTTATATTAATCACCTGGTCTAGAGTGGCTGCTATAGGCCCTGTAGTTCCATTAATCACCTGGTCTAGAGTGGCTGCTATAGGCCCTGTAGTTCCATTAATCACCTGGTCTAGAGTGGCTGCTATAGGCCTGTAGTTCCATTAATCACCTGGTCTAGAGTGGCTGCTATAGGCCCTGTAGTTCCATTAATCACCTGGTCTAGAGTGGCTGCTATAGGCCCTGTAGTTCCATTAATCACCTGGTCTCGAGTGGCTGCTATAGGCCCTGTAGTTCCATTAATCACCTGGTCTAGAGTGGCTGCTATAGGCCCTGTAGTTCCATTAATCACCTGGTCTAGAGTGGCTGCTATTGGCCCTGCAGTTCCATTAATCACCTGGTCTAGAGTGGCTGCTATAGGCCTGTAGTTCCATTAATCACCTGGTCTAGAGTGGCTGCTATAGCCCTGTAGTTCCATTAATCACCTGGTCTAGAGTGGCTGCTATAGGCCCTGTAGTTCCATTAATCACCTAGTCTAGAGTGGCTGCTATAGGGCCTGTAGTTCCATTAATCACCTGGTCTAGAGTGGCTGCTATAGCCCTGTAGTTCCATTAATCACCTGGTCTAGAGTGGCTGCTATAGGCCCTGTAGTTCCATTAATCACCTGGTCTATAGTGGCTGCTATAGGGTCTGTAGTTCCATTAATCACCTGGTCTAAAGTGACTGCTATAGACCTGTAGTTCCATTAATCACCTGGTCTAGAGTGGCTGCTATAGGCCCTGTAGTTCCATTAATCACCTGGTCTCGAGTGGCTGCTATAGGCCCTGTAGTTCCATTAATCACCTGGTCTAGAGTGGCTGCTATAGGCCCTGTAGTTCCATTAATCGCCTGGTCTAGAGTGGCTGCTATAGGCCTCTCGTTCCATTAATCACCTGGTCTAGAGTGGCTGCTATAGCCCTGTAGTTCCATTAATCACCTGGTCTTGAGGGGCTGCTATAGGCCTGTAGTTCCATTAATCACCTGGTCTAGAGTGGCTGCTATAGCCCTGTAGTTCCATTAATCACCTGGTCTAGAGGGGCTGCTATAGGCCTGTAGTTCCATTAATCACCTGGTCTAGAGTGGCTGCTATAGCCCTGTAGTTCCATTAATCACCTGGTCTAGAGGGGCTGCTATAGGCCCTGTAGTTCCATTAATCACCTGGTCTAGAGTGGCTGCTATAGGCCCTGTAGTTCCATTAATCACCTGGTCTAGAGTGGCTGCTATAGGCCCTGTAGTTCCATTAATCACCTGGTCTCGAGTGGCTGCTATAGGCCTGTCGTTCCATTAATCACCTGGTCTAGAGTGGCTGCTATAGCCCTGTAGTTCCATTAATCACCTGGTCTAGAGGGGCTGCTATAGCCCTGTAGTTCCATTAATCACCTGGTCTAGAGGGGCTGCTATAGCCCTGTAGTTCCATTATTCACCTGGTCTAGAGGGGCTGCTATAACCCTGTAGTTCAATTATTCACCTGGTCTAGAGTGGCTGCTATAGGCCTGTAGTTCCATTAATCACCTGGTCTAGAGTGGCTGCTATAGGCCTGTAGTTACATTAATCACCTGGTCTAGAGTGGCTGCTATAGGCCTGTAGTTCCATTAATCACCTGATCTAGAGTGGCTGCTATAGGCCCTGTAGTTCCATTAATCACCTGGTCTAGAGGGGCTGCTATAGGCCCTGTAGTTCCATTAATCACCTGGTCTAGAGGGGCTGCTATAGGCCTGTAGTTCCATTAATCACCTGGTCTAGAGTGACTGCTATAGGCCTGTAGTTCCATTAATCACCTGGTCTAGAGGGGCTGCTATAGGCCTGTAGTTCCATTAATCACCTGGTCTAGAGTGGCTGCTATAGGCCCTGTAGTTCCATTAATCACCTGGTCTTGAGTGGCTGCTATAGGCCCTATAGTTCCATTAATCACCTGGTCTAGAGTGGCTGCTATAGGCCCTGTAGTTCCATTAATCACCTGGTCTAGAGGGGCTGCTATAGGCCTGTAGTTCCATTAATCTCTGATTGCTGTACTTTGATGGAACACTATTTGCCTCTGTATCAGAACTGCATTGACTGTTTTCCTGATAATAACAGTAATCATGAGCTTGGTTCATCTTTTGGCAAAAATTCTGTTTTCCTTTTTAATCCACATGCCTGTTGCTCTGTGCACTGACAGAATCACTTGTAAAACGTGTTATATAATATTGCCTTTTGACTCTGTGTTTATGGGTGAAACATTGAGTGGATGTAGACAAGGTCATGTGGATCCACTTTCAACCAGGTGGATAAAATTAAGCTATTGTTTTCAAAACAGTCCAATAATACCAATAATCACAGTACTTTCAAATTATACACTGCTCAAAAAAATATAGGGATAATAACACATCCTAGATCTGAATGAATGAAATATTCTTATTAAATACTTTTTTCTTTACATAGTTGAATGTGCTGACAACAAAATCACACAAAAATGATCAATGGAAATCAAATTTATCAACACATGGAGGTCTGGATTTGGAGTCACACTCAAAATTAAAGTGGAAAACCACACTACAGGCGGATCCAACTTTGATGTAATGTCCTTAAAACAAGTCAAAATGAGGCTCAGTAGTGTGTGTGGCCTCCACGTGCCTGTATGACCTCCCTACAATGCCTGGGCATGCTCCTGATGAGGTGGCGGATGGTCTCCTGAGGGATCTCCTCCCAGACCTGGACTAAAGCATCCACCAACTCCTGGACAGTCTGTGGTGCAACGTGGCGTTGGTGGATGGAGCGAAACATGTCCCAGATGTGCTCAATTGGATTCAGGTCTGGGGAACGGGCGGGCCAGTCCATAGCATCAATGCCTTCCTCTTGCAGGAACTGCTGACACACTCCAGCCACATGAGGTCTAGCATTGTCTTGCATTAGGAGGAACCCAGGGCCAACCGCACCAGCATATGGTCTCACAAGGCGTCTGAGGATCTCATCTCGGTACCTAATGGCAGTCAGGCTACCTCTGGCGAGCCCATGGAGGGCTGTGCGGCCCCACAAAGAAATGCCACCCCACACCATGACTGACCCACCGCCAAACCGGTCATGCTGGAGGATGTTGCAGGCAGCAGAACGTTCTCCACGGCGTCTCCAGACTCTGTCACGTCTGTCACATGTGCTCAGTGTGAACCTGCTTTCATCTGTGAAGTGCACAGGTCATTTTGCAGGGCTCTGGCAGTGCTCCTCCTTGCACAAAGGCGGAGGTAGCGGTCCTGCTGCTGGGTTGTTGCCCTCCTACGGCCTCCTCCATGTCTCCTGATGTACTAGCCTGTCTCCTGGTAGCGCCTCCATGCTCTGGACACTACGCTGACAGACACAGCAAACCTTCCATTGATGTGCCATCCTGGATGAGCTGCACTACCTGAGCCACTTGTGTGGGTTGTAGACTCCGTCTCAAGCTACCACTAGAGTGAAAGCACCGGCAGCATTCAAAAGTGACCAAAACATCAGCCAGGAAGCATAGGAACTGAGAAGTGGTCTGTGGTCACCACCTGCAGAATCACTCCTTTATTGCGGGTGTCTTGCTAATTGCCTTTAATTTCCATCTGTTGTCTATTCCATTTGCACAACAGCATGTGAAATTTATTGTCAATCAGTGTTGCTTCCTAAGTGGACAGTTTGATTTCACAGAAGTGTGATTGACTTGGAGTTACATTGTGTTGTTTAAGTGTTCCCTTTATTTTTTTTGAGCAGTGTATATATATAATTTAAAAAAAACTGTTTGTGGGAACTACAGTCAACGGAATGGTGATAAATGTTAAAGTTTGGAATTCCCCTTTACTATCTCAGTCTGGGGTTGGTGAGGTGGTTGTGGTAAAGTTCAGAATTTATATGAATTTGCATGACTTGAGACTGATGTTTTTGTTTACTGTATTTTATACTTTTTGTTGTTGTTGTTCTTTGGCTCTAAATGCACGGTCAAGAGCGCTTGCAGAGAATGAGAGAGATATTTGGAGAGGATTTAATGTGGACCCGATGAGCAATGAGGAGGGTGGCTTGCAAAACGGCAAACCGGTGTGATTTGTCAAGCGCCCTTACTGCCGGAGTGAGGTTCTCACTGCCCTTAGTGAAGCCGCTTGGAGAGGGACCAGAGCTACTTGGAGAGGGACCAGAGCTACTTGGAGAAGGACCAGAGCTACTTGGAGAGGGACCAGAGCTACTTGGAGAAGGACCAGAGCTACTTGGAGAGGGACCAGAGCTACTTGGAGAAGGACCAGAGCTACTTGGAGAGGGACCAGAGCTACTTGGAGAGGGACCAGAGATACTTGGAGAGGGACCAGAGCTACTTGGAGAAGGACCAGAGCTACTTGGAGAAGGACCAGAGCTACTTGGAGAGGGACCAGAGCTACTTGGAGAGGGACCAGAGCTACTTGGAGACGGACCAGAGCTACTTGGAGAGGGACCAGAGCTACTTGGAGAGGGACCAGAGATACTTGGAGAAGGACCAGAGCTACTTGGAGAGGGACCAGAGCTACTTGGAGAAGGGCCAGAGCTACTTGGAGAGGGACCAGAGCTACTTGGAGAAGGACCAGAGCTACTTGGAGAGGGACCAGAGCTACTTGGCAAGCCACACCTCACAGATTATGTGAAGTTATCGTCAAGGCAACCTAGATCCCATGGACACCTCAACCCCCGATGGAGTCACCTCGCAGTGTTTGTCATTATACCCTGATGAAGACAGCTTGTCTGTCGAAACGTTGGACATAAATATCCTTGCAACTTGAGATCCTAGAGTGTGCGGCTCTCCTTTATTTTCTAAGTGTTCCACTCCGCTAGCCAGCACCTCGCCTAAATAGGTGTGTGTCTCTTTCACCTCTAGATCACCCCCAATGGAACCTGACTCCTGTCAGTAGTGTGCTCGAATCTTTTGAAAACACTTTGGTTGATCTTTTTAATTTTGAATAGGTTTGTTTATAGTCCTCCATATGAGGTATACCCCCCCCCCCGTGCAATTTGCAGTTCAAAAACAAGCAAATGTATAACCCTTTGCTTGTCATGCAGAATTTAAATTTGGGCTGGACAACATGCAAAAAGGTAGGGAGTTTGGGTCTAGAAACGACTGGAGGGATTTTAAACTAGCAAAATAATGGTTGGGATGTACAGTAAATTAACATCCTGCGCATCAGAGGTAACAAAAACAAACAACAAAGAGCCCTCAGAAAAACCTTTGAACCTGAACCAAGGCACATTTAATGCAGAAACCTTGTAGACTAAAGAGGACACCCGGGTTAACACTCAAGACGAAGAAGAGAAAATATAGACACTAACGTTACAGTCTTCAGAACAGCCTTAGAAGGAGGCTAAACCTCACAGCCACGTGCTCGATCACGGCTTTGAGCAAGAAGTTGACTCTCAGGAGTTAAATGAACTTGCCATTTGGGGAGAGGCATTGTGGGAGGTTTTGAAAACTAAGGTAGGACATTTTATTTTGTATTTTTTTTTAAACTTCACAGCACAGAACAAGTCTGAATATGTGCTTCATATTCATCACATATGCAGGGGGCCTATATATATATTATCATGTGTGGTTCTGCTGTAGTCTACATTGATTTATTTTATTTGAAAGTTATATTCGGACATTGTGATATTTGTTCTACTGATACATTCAGTGTCTTTAAAATGTATATGAAACATGGGTCGTCTTGTAAACCCCACTATGTGTGCAAATGCCGTCGTTTTTGCTATGCATTGATGTCTAGAAAATTAGTCTATAAGAAATTCAGACTTGTTTAAATACCGCAGCTATACTGCTTACTGCAGTGACGCCTCTCATGCTCACTATGTGTTCCAGGACCCGGGCGAGACAATGGGCGAGACAAAAGTTGGAAGTACATTTTGAACGGGGTCTGGTTGTAGGTGCCAGGAGCATCGGTTTGTGTCAAGAACTGCAACGCTGCTGTTGTTTTTTTTCTTCACGATAAACAGTTTCCTGTGTGAATCAAGAATGATCCTCCACCCAAAAGAGATCCAGCCAAATTGAACTGTGGGAAGCATTAGAGTCAACATGGGGCCAGCATCCCTGTGGAACGCTTTCAACACCTTGTAGAGTCCATGACCCGATGAATTGAGGCTGTTCTGAGGGCAAAATAGGGTGCAACTCAATATTAGAAAGGGGTTCCTAATGGTTTGTACAATCTGTGTATAGTGCACTACTTTTGGGATCTGAATAAACTAGTCCACTGAATAGGGAGATATTTGGGATACAACCATTGTCTGGTGTCTGGACACCTCTGCTGTGTGCAATATCAACAATAACACACCGCTCCATCGCCCTCCAGCTACAGAGGACTCCGCAGGCTGTGTGTGTGTGTGTGTGTGTGTGTGTGTGTGTGTGTGTGTGTGTGTGTGTGTGTGTGTGTGTGTGTGTGTGTGTGTGTGTGTGTGTGTGTGTGTGTGTGTGTGTGTGTGTGTGTGTGTGTGTGTGTGTGTGTGTGTGTGTGTGTGTGTGTGTGTGTGTGTGTGTGTGTGTGTGTGTGTGTGTGTGTGTGTGTCTGTCCTTCATAGAGAGTTAGATAAACATAGCAGAACCAATGCTATTCTTCCACCTATGGTTTATTTTCTCCCTTTATCTCCACTCTGTATTTCACTCTGTACTTCACTCTGTACTTCACTCTGTACTTCACTCTGTACTGCACTCTGTACTTCACTCTGTACTTCACTCTGTACTCCACTCTGTACTGCACTCTGTACTGCACTCTGTACTCCACTCTGTACTTCACTCTGTACTTCACTCTGTACTCCACTCTGTACTTCACTCTGTACTTCACTATGTACTTCACTCTGTACTTCACTCTGGACTTCACTCTGTAGTGCACTCTGTACTTCACTCTGTACTTCACTCTGTACTTCACTCTGTACTTCACTCTGTACTTCACTCTGTACTTCACTATGTACTTCACTCTGTACTTCACTCTGTACTTCACTCTGTACTTCACTCTGTACTTCACTCTGGACTTCACTCTGTAGTGCACTCTGTACTTCACTCTGTACTTCACTATGTACTTCACTCTGTACTTCACTCTGGACTTCACTCTGTAGTGCACTCTGTACTTCACTCTGTACTTCACTCTGTACTTCACTCTGTACTTCACTCTGTACTTCACTATGTACTTCACTCTGTACTTCACTCTGTACTTCACTCTGTACTTCACTCTGTACTTCACTATGTACTTCACTCTGTAGTGCACTCTGTACTTCACTCTGTACTTCACTCTGTAGTGCACTCTGTAGTGGACTCTGTAGTGGACTCTGTACTCCACTCTGTACTCCACTCTGTACTCCACTCTGTACTCCACTCTGTACTCCACTCTGTACTTCACTCTGTACTTCACTCTGTAGTGCACTCTGTACTTCACTCTGTACTTCACTATGTACTTCACTCTGTACTTCACTCTGTACTTCACTCTGTACTTCACTCTGTACTTCACTCTGTAGTGGACTCTGTACTTCACTCTGTACTTCACTATGTACTTCACTCTGTAGTGGACTCTGTACTTCACTCTGTACTTCACTCCGTACTTCACTATGTACTTCACTATGTACTTCACTCTGTAGTGGACTCTGTACTTCACTCTGTACTTAACTCCGTACTTCACTATGTACTTCACTCTGTAGTGGACTCTGTACTTCACTCTGTACTTCACTCTGTACTTCACTATGTACTTCACTCTGTAGTGGACTCTGTACTTCACTCTGTACTTCACTCCGTACTTCACTATGTACTTCACTATGTACTTCACTCTGTAGTGCACTCTGTACTTCACTCTGTAGTGGACTCTGTACTTCACTCTGTACTTCACTATGTACTTCACTCTGTAGTGGACTCTGTACTTCACTCTGTACTTCACTATGTACTTCACTCTGTAGTGGACTCTGTACTTCACTATGTACTTCACTCTGTACTTCACTCTGTACTTCACTCTGTACTTCACTCTGTAGTGCACTCTGTACTTCACTCTGTACTTCACTCTGTACTTCACTCTGTACTTCACTCTGTACTTCACTCTGTACTTCACTCTGTAGTGGACTCTGTACTTCACTCTGTACTTCACTCTGTACTTCACTATGTACTTCACTCTGTAGTGGACTCTGTACTTCACTCTGTACTTCACTCCGTACTTCACTATGTACTTCACTCTGTAGTGCACTCTGTACTTCACTCTGTACTTCACTCTGTACTTCACTCTGTAGTGGAGTGTTTCTTGCTTTCCTTAGGGTTTTTACACATTATTTAGACAGTAGGAGAAGCAGACAGGTAGACAAAAGATACATCTGGAGGAAACCTGGCACCATCCCTACGGTGAAGCATGGTGGTGGTGGCAGCATCATGCTGTGGGGATGTTTTCAGCGGCAGGGACTGGGAGACTAGTCAGGATCGAGGGAAAGATGAACGGAGCAAAGTACAGAGAGATCCTTGATGAAAACTTTCTCCGGAGCGCTCAGGACCTCAGACTGGGGCGACGGTTTACCTTCCAACAGGACAATGACCCTAAGCACACAGCCAAGACAATGCAGGAGTGGCTTCGGGACAAGTCTCTGAATGTCCTTGAGTGGCCCAGTCAGAGCCCGGACTTGAACCCGATCGAACATCTCTGGGGAGACGTGAAAATAGCTGTGCAGCAATGCTCCCCATCCAACCTGACAGAGCTTGAGAGGATCAATTTAATCCATTTTAGAATAAGGCTGTAACGTAACATAATGTGGAAAATGTCAAGTTGTCTGAATACTTTCCGAATGTACTGTAAAGTATATGTACATATCTACCTCAATTACCTCATACCCCTGCACATCGACTAGGTACTGGTACCCTGTGTATGTAGCCAAGTTATTACCTGGTACTTCCTGTATATAGTTATCATTGACTCAGTACTGGCACCATGTGTATACAGCCAAGTTATTACCTGGTACTTCCTGTATATAGTTATAATTGACTCAGTACTGGTACCCCGTGTATATAGCCAAGTTATTACCTGGTACTTCCTGTATATAGTTATCATTGACTCAGTACTGGTACCCCGTGTATATAGCCAAGTTAATACCTGGTACTTCCTGTATATAGTTATCATTGACTCAGTACTGGTACCCTGTGTATGTAGCCAAGTTATTACCTGGTACTTCCTGTATATAGTTATCATTGACTCAGTACTGGTACCCTGTGTATGTAGCCAAGTTATTACCTGGTACTTCCTGTATATAGTTATCATTGACTCAGTACTGGAACCATGTGTATGTAGCCAAGTCGTCGTTACTCATTGTGTATTTATTATTACGTGTTGAAATGTTCTATTATGTCTCTGTTTAATTTCTCTCTGCCTTGTTAGAAAGTAAGGAAGCATTTCACTGTTAGCTGTTTACGAAGCATATGACGAATACAATGTGATTTGATTTTGAGTCAGCTGCAAGTCTCCCAGCCAACCAAGACACCCTTACCAACTCTCACCCTCTCCCCTCCTAACTGCCTCCCCACTCTCCCCCCACTCTGCTCTTCTTACACTCCTCTCCCCCCCCCCCTCTTCCTGATGTCTTCCAGTAGGCCAGATGTGTGGAGGCATAAGGGGGTGATGATGGATCCCAGCCAGCTCCCCAGAGGGGTTCCCAGGCCCATTTTGTGACCATGTGTCAGGGCTGGCTGTCAACTACAGTGCCAGGCTCCACGTGGGGGTAGGGGCCCGTACCGGCACGACTACAGACTACTGTCACCACTCTGCTCTGTTATGCTCTGCTCTGTTATGCTATGCTCTTCTGTTATGCTCTGCTCTGGTATGTCCTTTTCTGCTCTGCTCTGCTTTGTTATGTCCTTTTCTGCTCTGCTCTGCTATGCTCTGCTCTGTTATGTCCTTTTCTGCTCTGCTCTGCTTTGTTATGTCCTTTTCTGCTCTGCTCTGCTATGCTCTGCTCTGTTATGTCCTTTTCTGCTCTGCTCTGCTATGTCCTGCTCTGTTAAGCTCTGCTCTGTTAAGCTCTGCTCTGCTCTGTTATGCTCTGCTCTGCTCTGTTCTGTTCTGCTCTGCTCTGTTATGTCCTGCTCTGTTATGCTCTTCTATGCCCTGTTCTGTTATGCTCTGTTCTGTTATGCTCTGTTCTGTTCTGCTCTGCTCTGTTATGCTTTGCTTTGCGACAGCCTGATTTAGTACTGATGACGCACAGCGCCGCAGCAGCGTGTGTGTGTGTGTGTGTGTGTGTGTGTGTGTGTGTGTGTGTGTGTGTGTGTGTGTGTGTGTGTGTGTGTGTGTGTGTCAGCTGAGAGAGCTTTGTGGGGTTGATACCACAGATTACATCCAGGATGGGCTGTATGTCAAACAGACTGAGGTCTCTCTCGTTTTCACGCTTGGATGTCGTTGGAGATTTTATTGATAGTACTCTTGGGACACACCTGTATTCACATCAGTAAAGCACATATCCACAAACATATGTTATTGCAGACACACACACACACACACTGTATGGGTGAAGGTCTGGGAGTGTACGGTGAATAGCAGGATTTCTTGGTTCAGAGAAGAGAAGCATTGTGTGGAAACCAAACACACGGACACAGCTGGTCATGGACCTAGGGAAAACAGCTGGCTATAGGGTTGCGTGTGTTTGAGCTCTCAGTCATGGACATGGGGAAAACATTGTCTGGAGTCCCTGCTACAAACCATGTAGAAGGCATTCTGCTTTATTACTACAGTATACAACTCTCTGTTACACTCTGTCTGGAGACCAACAGGTAACAACTCTCTGTTACACTCTGTCTGAGACCAACAGGTAACAACTCTCTGTTACACTCTGTCGGAGACCAACAGGTAACAACTCTCTGTTACACTCTGTCTGAGACCAACAGGTAACAACTCTCTGTTACACTCTGTCTGGGGACCAACAGGTAACAACTCTCTGTTACACTCTGTCTGAGACCAACAGGTAACAACTCTCTGTTATACTCTGTCTGGGGACCAACAGGTAACAACTCTCTGTTACACTCTGTCTGGAGACCAACAGGTAACAACTCTCTGTTACACTCTGTCTGGGGACCAACAGGTAACAACTCTCTGTTACACTCTGTCTGGAGACCAACAGGTAACAACTCTCTGTTACACTCTGTCTGGGGACCAACAGGTAACAACTCTCTGTTACACTCTGTCTGAGACCAACAGGTAACAACTCTCTGTTACACTCTGTCTGGAGACCAACAGGTAACAACTCTCTGTTACACTCTGTCTGGAGACCAACAGGTAACAACTCTCTGTTACACTCTGTCTGGGGACCAACAGGTAACAACTCTCTGTTACACTCTGTCTGGGGACCAACAGGTAACAACTCTCTGTTACACTCTGTCTGAGACCAACAGCTAACAACTCTCTGTTACACTCTGTCTGGAGACCAACAGGTAACAACTCTCTGTTACACTCTGTCTGGAGACCAACAGGTAACAACTCTCTGTTTCACTCTGTCTGAGACTAACAGGTAACAACTCTCTGTTACACTCTGTCGGAGACCAACAGGTAATAACTCTCTGTTTCATTCTGTCTGGAGACCAACAGGTAACAACTCTCTGTTACACTCTGTCTGGAGACCAACAGGTTACAACTCTCTGTTACCTTCTGTCTGGAGACCAACAGGTAACAACTCTCTGTAACACTGTCTGGGGACCAACAAGTAAACAACTCTCTGTTACACCCTGTCTGAGACCAACAAGTAAACAACTCTCTGTTACACTCTGTCTGGGGACCAACAGGTAACAACTCTCTGTTACACTCTGTCTGAGACCAACAGGTAACAACTCTCTGTTACACTCTGTCTGGGACCAACAGGTAACAACTCTCTGTTACACTCTGTCTGGGACCAATAGGTAACAACTCTCTGTTACACTCTGTCTGGGGACCAACAGGTAACAACTCTCTGTTACACTCTGTCTGGGACCAACAGGTAACAACTCTCTGTTACACTCTGTCTGGAGACCAACAGGTAACAACTCTCTGTTACACTCTGTCTGGGACCAATAGGTAACAACTCTCTGTTACACTCTGTCTGGGACCAACAGGTAACAACTCTCTGTTACACTCTGTCTGGGACCAACAGGTAACAACTCTCTGTTACACTCTGTCTGGGACCAACAGGTAACAACTCTCTGTTACACTCTGTCTGGGACCAACAGGTAACAACTCTCTGTTACACTCTGTCTGGGACCAATAGGTAACAACTCTCTGTTACACTCTGTCTGGGGACCAACAGGTAACAACTCTCTGTTACACTCTGTCTGGGACCAACAGGTAACAACTCTCTGTTACACTCTGTCTGGGACCAATAGGTAACAACTCTCTGTTACACTCTGTCTGGAGACCAACAGGTAACAACTCTCTGTTACACTCTGTCTGGAGACCAACAGGTAACAGCTCTCTGTTACACTCTGTCTGGGGACCAACAGGTAACAACTCTCTGTTACACTCTGTCTGAGACCAACAGGTTACAACTCTCTGACACACTCTGTCTGGAGACCAACAGGTAACAACTCTCTGTTACACTCTGTCTGGGGACCAACAGGTAACAACTCTCTGTTACACTCTGTCTGGAGACCAACAGGTAACAACTCTCTGTTACACTCTGTCTGAGACCAACAGGTAACAACTCTCTGTTACACTCTGTCTGGGACCAACAGGTAACAACTCTCTGTTACACTCTGTCTGGGGACCAACAGGTAACAACTCTCTGTTACACTCTGTTTGGGGACCAACAGGTAACAACTCTCTGTTACACTCTGTCTGGAGACCAACAGGTAACAACTCTCTGTTTCACTCTGTCTGAGACTAACAGGTAACAACTCTCTGTTACACTCTGTCTGGGGACCAACAGGTAACAACTCTCTGTTACACTCTGTCTGGAGACCAACAGGTAACAACTCTCTGTTACACTCTGTCTGGAGACCAACAGGTAACAACTCTCTGTTTCACTCTGTCTGGGGACCAACAGGTAACAACTCTCTGTTACACTCTGTCTGGGACCAATAGGTAACAACTCTCTGTTACACTCTGTCTGGGGACCAACAGGTAACAACTCTCTGTTACACTCTGTCTGGGGACCAACAGGTAACAACTCTCTTTTACACTCTGTCTGGGACCAACAGGTAACAACTCTCTGTTACACTCTGTCTGAGACCAACAGGTAACAACTCTCTGTTACACTCTGTCTGAGACCAACAGGTAATAACTCTCTGTTTCATTCTGTCTGGAGACCAACAGGTAACAACTCTCTGTTACACTCTGTCTGAGACCAACAGGTAACAACTCTCTGTTACACTCTGTCTGGGGACCAACAGGTAACAACTCTTTGTTTCACTCTGTCTGGAGACCAACAGGTAACAACTCTCTGTTACACTCTGTCTGGGACCAACAGGTAACAACTCTCTGTTACACTCTGTCTGGGACCAACAGGTAACAACTCTCTGTTACACTCTGTCTGGGACCAACAGGTAACAACTCTCTGTTACACTCTGTCTGAGACTAACAGGTAACAACTCTCTGTTACACTCTGTCTGAGACCAACAGGTAACAACTCTCTGTTATCTTCTGTCTGGAGACCAACAGGTAACAACTCTCTGTTACACTCTGTCTGGGACCAACAGGTAACAACTCTCTGTTACACTCTGTCTGGGACCAATAGGTAACAACTCTCTGTTACACTCTGTCTGGGGACCATCAGGTAACAACTCTCTGTTACCTTCTGTCTGGGACAAATAGGTAACAACTCTCTGTTACACTCTGTCTGGGGACCAACAGGTAACAACTCTCTGTTACACTCTGTCTGAGACCAACAGGTAACAACTCTCTGTTACACTCTGTCTGGGGACCAACAGGTAACAACTCTCTGTTTCACTCTGTCTGAGACCAACAGGTAACAACTCT
This sequence comes from Salvelinus alpinus, assembly GCF_045679555.1. Taxonomy (NCBI): domain Eukaryota; kingdom Metazoa; phylum Chordata; class Actinopteri; order Salmoniformes; family Salmonidae; genus Salvelinus; species Salvelinus alpinus. The sequence goes on from NC_092109.1 coordinate 42,125,432, forward strand.
CTGTAACACTCTGTCTGGGGACCAACAGGTAACAACTCTCTGTTACACTCTGTCTGGAGACCAACAGGTAACAACTCTCTGTAACACTCTGTCTGGAGACCAACAGGTAACAACTCTCTGTTACACTCTGTCTGGGGACCAACAGGTAACAACTCTCTGTTACACTCTGTCTGGGAACCAACAGGTAACAACTCTCTGTTACACCCTGTCTGGAGACCAACAGGTAATAACTCTCTGTTACACTCTGTTTGGGGACCAACAGTTAACAACTCTCTGTTACACTCTGTCTGGAGACCAACAGGTAACAACTCTCTGTTACACTCTGTCTGGGGACCAACAGGTAACAACTCTCTGTTACACTCTGTCTGGAGACCAACAGGTAAACAACTCTCTGTTACACTCTGTCTGGAGACCAACAGGTAACAACTCTCTGTTACACTCTGTCTGGGGACCAACAGGTAACAACTCTCTGTTATACTCTGTCTGGAGACCAACAGGTAACAACTCTCTGTTACACTCTGTCTGAGACCAACAGGTAACAACTCTCTGTTACACTCTGTCTGGGACCAACAGGTAACAACTCTCTGTTACACTCTGTCTGAGACCAACAGGTAACAACTCTCTGTTACACTCTGTCTGGGGACCAACAGGTAACAACTCTCTGTTACACTCTGTCTGGAGACCAACAGGTAACAACTCTCTGTTTCACTCTGTCTGAGACTAACAGGTAACAACTCTCTATTACACTCTGTCTGAGACCAACAGGTAATAACTCTCTGTTTCATTCTGTCTGGAGACCAACAGGTAACAACTCTCTGTTACACTCTGTCTGAGACCAACAGGTTACAACTCTCTGTTACACCTTGTCTGAGACCAACAGGTAAACAACTCTCTGTTACACTCTGTCTGGAGACCAACAGGTAACAACTCTCTGTTACACTCTGTCTGGAGACCAACAGGTTACAACTCTCTGTTACCTTCTGTCTGAGACCAACAGGTAACAACTCTCTGTTTCACTCTGTCTGAGACCAACAGGTAACAACTCTCTGTTACACTCTGTCTGGGGACCAACAGGTAACAACTCTCTGTTACACTCTGTCTGGGGACCAACAGGTAACAACTCTCTGTTACACTCTGTCTGGGGACCAACAGGTAACAACTCTCTGTTACACTCTGTCTGGGGACCAACAGGTAACAACTCTCTGTTACACTCTGTCTGGGGACCAACAGGTAACAACTCTCTGTTACACTCTGTCTGAGACCAACAGGTAACAACTCTCTGTTACACTCTGTCTGGGGACCAACAGGTAACAACTCTCTGTTACACTCTGTCTGGAGACCAACAGGTAACAACTCTCTGTTACACTCTGTCTGGGGACCAACAGGTAACAACTCTCTGTTTCACTCTGTCTGAGACCAACAGGTAACAACTCTCTGTTACACTCTGTCTGGGAACCAACAGGTAACAACTCTCTGTTACACTCTGTCTGGAGACCAACAGGTTACAACTCTCTGTTACCTTCTGTCTGAGACCAACAGGTAACAACTCTCTGTTTCACTCTGTCTGAGACCAACAGGTAACAACTCTCTGTTACACTCTGTCTGGGGACCAACAGGTAACAACTCTCTGTTACACTCTGTCTGGGGACCAACAGGTAACAACTCTCTGTTACACTCTGTCTGGAGACCAACAGGTAACAACTCTCTGTAACACTCTGTCTGGAGACCAACAGGTAACAACTCTCTGTTACACTCTGTCTGGGACCAACAGGTAACAACTCTCTGTTACACTCTGTCTGGGAACCAACAGGTAACAACTCTTTGTTACACCCTGTCTGGAGACCAACAGGTAACAACTCTCTGTTACACTCTGTTTGGGGACCAACAGGTAACAACTCTCTGTTACACTCTGTCTGGAGACCAACAGGTAACAACTCTCTGTTACACTCTGTCTGGGGACCATCAGGTAACAACTCTCTGTTACACTCTGTCTGGAGACCAACAGGTAACAACTCTCTGTTACACTCTGTCTGGGGACCAACAGGTAACAACTCTCTGTTACACTCTGTCTGGGACCAACAGGTAACAACTCTCTGTTACACTCTGTCTGAGACCAACAGGTAACAACTCTCTGTTACACTCTGTCTGAGACCAACAGGTAATAACTCTCTGTTTCATTCTGTCTGGAGACCAACAGGTAACAACTCTCTGTTACACTCTGTCTGAGACCAACAGGTAACAACTCTCTGTTACACTCTGTCTGGGGACCAACAGGTAACAACTCTTTGTTTCACTCTGTCTGGAGACCAACAGGTAACAACTCTCTGTTACACTCTGTCTGGGACCAACAGGTAACACCTCTCTGTTACACTCTGTCTGGGACCAACAGGTAACAACTCTCTGTTACACTCTGTCTGGGACCAACAGGTAACAACTCTCTGTTACACTCTGTCTGAGACTAACAGGTAACAACTCTCTGTTACACTCTGTCTGAGACCAACAGGTAACAACTCTCTGTTATCTTCTGTCTGGAGACCAACAGGTAACAACTCTCTGTTACACTCTGTCTGGGACCAACAGGTAACAACTCTCTGTTACACTCTGTCTGGGACCAATAGGTAACAACTCTCTGTTACACTCTGTCTGGGGACCATCAGGTAACAACTCTCTGTTACCTTCTGTCTGGGACAAATAGGTAACAACTCTCTGTTACACTCTGTCTGGGGACCAACAGGTAACAACTCTCTGTTACACTCTGTCTGAGACCAACAGGTAACAACTCTCTGTTACACTCTGTCTGGGGACCAACAGGTAACAACTCTCTGTTTCACTCTGTCTGAGACCAACAGGTAACAACTCTCTGTAACACTCTGTCTGGGGACCAACAGGTAACAACTCTCTGTTACACTCTGTCTGGAGACCAACAGGTAACAACTCTCTGTAACACTCTGTCTGGAGACCAACAGGTAACAACTCTCTGTTACACTCTGTCTGGGACCAACAGGTAACAACTCTCTGTTACACTCTGTCTGGGAACCAACAGGTAACAACTCTCTGTTACACCCTGTCTGGAGACCAACAGGTAATAACTCTCTGTTACACTCTGTTTGGGGACCAACAGGTAACAACTCTCTGTTACACTCTGTCTGGAGACCAACAGGTAACAACTCTCTGTTACACTCTGTCTGGGGACCAACAGGTAACAACTCTCTGTTACACTCTGTCTGGAGACCAACAGGTAACAACTCTCTGTTACACTCTGTCTGGAGACCAACAGGTAACAACTCTCTGTTACACTCTGTCTGGGGACCAACAGGTAACAACTCTCTGTTACACTCTGTCTGGAGACCAACAGGTAACAACTCTCTGTTAAACTCTGTCTGAGACCAACAGGTAACAACTCTCTGTTACACTCTGTCTGGGACCAACAGGTAACAACTCTCTGTTACACTCTGTCTGAGACCAACAGGTAACAACTCTCTGTTACACTCTGTCTGGGGACCAACAGGTAACAACTCTCTGTTACACTCTGTCTGGAGACCAACAGGTAACAACTCTCTGTTTCACTCTGTCTGAGACTAACAGGTAACAACTCTCTGTTACACTCTGTCTGAGACCAACAGGTAATAACTCTCTGTTTCATTCTGTCTGGAGACCAACAGGTAACAACTCTCTGTTACACTCTGTCTGAGACCAACAGGTTACAACTCTCTGTTACACCTTGTCTGAGACCAACAGGTAAACAACTCTCTGTTACACTCTGTCTGGAGACCAACAGGTAACAACTCTCTGTTACACTCTGTCTGGAGACCAACAGGTTACAACTCTCTGTTACCTTCTGTCTGAGACCAACAGGTAACAACTCTCTGTTTCACTCTGTCTGAGACCAACAGGTAACAACTCTCTGTTACACTCTGTCTGGGGACCAACAGGTAACAACTCTCTGTTACACTCTGTCTGGGGACCAACAGGTAACAACTCTCTGTTACACTCTGTCTGGAGACCAACAGGTAACAACTCTCTGTAACACTCTGTCTGGAGACCAACAGGTAACAACTCTCTGTTACACTCTGTCTGGGACCAACAGGTAACAACTCTCTGTTACACTCTGTCTGGGAACCAACAGGTAACAACTCTTTGTTACACCCTGTCTGGAGACCAACAGGTAACAACTCTCTGTTACACTCTGTTTGGGGACCAACAGGTAACAACTCTCTGTTACACTCTGTCTGGAGACCAACAGGTAACAACTCTCTGTTACACTCTGTCTGGGGACCATCAGGTAACAACTCTCTGTTACACTCTGTCTGGAGACCAACAGGTAACAACTCTCTGTTACACTCTGTCTGGAGACCAACAGGTAACAACTCTCTGTTACACTCTGTCTGGGGACCAACAGGTAACAACTCTCTGTTACACTCTGTCTGGAGACCAACAGGTAACAACTCTCTGTTACACTCTGTCTGGGGACCAACAGGTAACAACTCTCTGTTACACTCTGTCTGGGGACCAACAGGTAACAACTCTCTGTTACACTCTGTCTGAGACCAACAGGTAACAACTCTCTGTTACACTCTGTCTGGAGACCAACAGGTAACAACTCTCTGTTACACTCTGTCTGGAGACCAACAGGTAACAACTCTCTGTTTCACTCTGTCTGGGGACCAACAGGTAACAACTCTCTGTTACACTCTGTCTGGGACCAATAGGTAACAACTCTCTGTTACACTCTGTCTGGGGACCAACAGGTAACAACTCTCTGTTACACTCTGTCTGGGGACCAACAGGTAACAACTCTCTGTTACACTCTGTCTGGGACCAACAGGTAACAACTCTCTGTTACACTCTGTCTGAGACCAACAGGTAACAACTCTCTGTTACACTCTGTCTGAGACCAACAGGTAATAACTCTCTGTTTCATTCTGTCTGGAGACCAACAGGTAACAACTCTCTGTTACACTCTGTCTGAGACCAACAGGTAACAACTCTCTGTTACACTCTGTCTGGGGACCAACAGGTAACAACTCTTTGTTTCACTCTGTCTGGAGACCAACAGGTAACAACTCTCTGTTACACTCTGTCTGGGACCAACAGGTAACAACTCTCTGTTACACTCTGTCTGGGACCAACAGGTAACAACTCTCTGTTACACTCTGTCTGGGACCAACAGGTAACAACTCTCTGTTACACTCTGTCTGAGACTAACAGGTAACAACTCTCTGTTACACTCTGTCTGAGACCAACAGGTAACAACTCTCTGTTATCTTCTGTCTGGAGACCAACAGGTAACAACTCTCTGTTACACTCTGTCTGGGACCAACAGGTAACAACTCTCTGTTACACTCTGTCTGGGACCAATAGGTAACAACTCTCTGTTACACTCTGTCTGGGGACCATCAGGTAACAACTCTCTGTTACCTTCTGTCTGGGACAAATAGGTAACAACTCTCTGTTACACTCTGTCTGGGGACCAACAGGTAACAACTCTCTGTTACACTCTGTCTGAGACCAACAGGTAACAACTCTCTGTTACACTCTGTCTGGGGACCAACAGGTAACAACTCTCTGTTTCACTCTGTCTGAGACCAACAGGTAACAACTCTCTGTAACACTCTGTCTGGGGACCAACAGGTAACAACTCTCTGTTACACTCTGTCTGGAGACCAACAGGTAACAACTCTCTGTAACACTCTGTCTGGAGACCAACAGGTAACAACTCTCTGTTACACTCTGTCTGGGACCAACAGGTAACAACTCTCTGTTACACTCTGTCTGGGAACCAACAGGTAACAACTCTCTGTTACACCCTGTCTGGAGACCAACAGGTAATAACTCTCTGTTACACTCTGTTTGGGGACCAACAGGTAACAACTCTCTGTTACACTCTGTCTGGAGACCAACAGGTAACAACTCTCTGTTACACTCTGTCTGGGGACCAACAGGTAACAACTCTCTGTTACACTCTGTCTGGAGACCAACAGGTAACAACTCTCTGTTACACTCTGTCTGGAGACCAACAGGTAACAACTCTCTGTTACACTCTGTCTGGGGACCAACAGGTAACAACTCTCTGTTACACTCTGTCTGGAGACCAACAGGTAACAACTCTCTGTTAAACTCTGTCTGAGACCAACAGGTAACAACTCTCTGTTACACTCTGTCTGGGACCAACAGGTAACAACTCTCTGTTACACTCTGTCTGAGACCAACAGGTAACAACTCTCTGTTACACTCTGTCTGGGGACCAACAGGTAACAACTCTCTGTTACACTCTGTCTGGAGACCAACAGGTAACAACTCTCTGTTTCACTCTGTCTGAGACTAACAGGTAACAACTCTCTGTTACACTCTGTCTGAGACCAACAGGTAATAACTCTCTGTTTCATTCTGTCTGGAGACCAACAGGTAACAACTCTCTGTTACACTCTGTCTGAGACCAACAGGTTACAACTCTCTGTTACACCTTGTCTGAGACCAACAGGTAAACAACTCTCTGTTACACTCTGTCTGGAGACCAACAGGTAACAACTCTCTGTTACACTCTGTCTGGAGACCAACAGGTTACAACTCTCTGTTACCTTCTGTCTGAGACCAACAGGTAACAACTCTCTGTTTCACTCTGTCTGAGACCAACAGGTAACAACTCTCTGTTACAATCTGTCTGGGGACCAACAGGTAACAACTCTCTGTTACACTCTGTCTGGGGACCAACAGGTAACAACTCTCTGTTACACTCTGTCTGGAGACCAACAGGTAACAACTCTCTGTAACACTCTGTCTGGAGACCAACAGGTAACAACTCTCTGTTACACTCTGTCTGGGACCAACAGGTAACAACTCTCTGTTACACTCTGTCTGGGAACCAACAGGTAACAACTCTTTGTTACACCCTGTCTGGAGACCAACAGGTAACAACTCTCTGTTACACTCTGTTTGGGGACCAACAGGTAACAACTCTCTGTTACACTCTGTCTGGAGACCAACAGGTAACAACTCTCTGTTACACTCTGTCTGGGGACCATCAGGTAACAACTCTCTGTTACACTCTGTCTGGAGACCAACAGGTAACAACTCTCTGTTACACTCTGTCTGGAGACCAACAGGTAACAACTCTCTGTTACACTCTGTCTGGGGACCAACAGGTAACAACTCTCTGTTACACTCTGTCTGGAGACCAACAGGTAACAACTCTCTGTTACACTCTGTCTGAGACCAACAGGTAACAACTCTCTGTTACACTCTGTCTGGGACCAACAGGTAACAACTCTCTGTTACACTCTGTCTGAGACCAACAGGTAACAACTTTCTGTTACACTCTGTTTGGGGACCAACAGGTAACAACTCTCTGTTACACTCTGTCTGGGGACCAACAGGTAACAACTCTCTGTTTCACTCTGTCTGGGGACCAACAGGTAACAACTCTCTGTTACACTCTGTCTGGGGACCAACAGGTAACAACTCTCTGTTACACTCTGTCTGAGACCAACAGGTAACAACTCTCTGTTACACTCTGTCTGGGGACCAACAGGTAACAACTCTCTGTAACACTCTGTCTGGAGACCAACAGGTAACAACTCTCTGTTACACTCTGTCTGGGACCAACAGGTAACAACTCTCTGTTACACTCTGTCTGGGAACCAACAGGTAACAACTCTCTGTTACACCCTGTCTGGAGACCAACAGGTAATAACTCTCTGTTACACTCTGTTTGGGGACCAACAGGTAACAACTCTCTGTTACACTCTGTCTGGGGACCAACAGGTAACAACTCTCTGTTACACTCTGTCTGGAGACCAACAGGTAACAACTCTCTGTTACACTCTGTCTGGAGACCAACAGGTAACAACTCTCTGTTACACTCTGTCTGGGGACCAACAGGTAACAACTCTCTGTTACACTCTGTCTGGAGACCAACAGGTAACAACTCTCTGTTACACTCTGTCTGAGACCAACAGGTAACAACTCTCTGTTACACTCTGTCTGGGACCAACAGGTAACAACTCTCTGTTACACTCTGTCTGAGACCAACAGGTAACAACTCTCTGTTACACTCTGTCTGGGGACCAACAGGTAACAACTCTCTGTTACACTCTGTCTGGAGACCAACAGGTAACAACTCTCTGTTTCACTCTGTCTGAGACTAACAGGTAACAACTCTCTGTTACACTCTGTCTGAGACCAACAGGTAATAACTCTCTGTTTCATTCTGTCTGGAGACCAACAGGTAACAACTCTCTGTTACACTCTGTCTGAGACCAACAGGTTACAACTCTCTGTTACACCTTGTCTGAGACCAACAGGTAAACAACTCTCTGTTACACTCTGTCTGGAGACCAACAGGTAACAACTCTCTGTTACACTCTGTCTGGAGACCAACAGGTTACAACTCTCTGTTACCTTCTGTCTGAGACCAACAGGTAACAACTCTCTGTTTCACTCTGTCTGAGACCAACAGGTAACAACTCTCTGTTACACTCTGTCTGGGGACCAACAGGTAACAACTCTCTGTTACACTCTGTCTGGGGACCAACAGGTAACAACTCTCTGTTACACTCTGTCTGGAGACCAACAGGTAACAACTCTCTGTAACACTCTGTCTGGAGACCAACAGGTAACAACTCTCTGTTACACTCTGTCTGGGACCAACAGGTAACAACTCTCTGTTACACTCTGTCTGGGAACCAACAGGTAACAACTCTTTGTTACACCCTGTCTGGAGACCAACAGGTAACAACTCTCTGTTACACTCTGTTTGGGGACCAACAGGTAACAACTCTCTGTTACACTCTGTCTGGAGACCAACAGGTAACAACTCTCTGTTACACTCTGTCTGGGGACCATCAGGTAACAACTCTCTGTTACACTCTGTCTGGAGACCAACAGGTAACAACTCTCTGTTACACTCTGTCTGGAGACCAACAGGTAACAACTCTCTGTTACACTCTGTCTGGGGACCAACAGGTAACAACTCTCTGTTACACTCTGTCTGGAGACCAACAGGTAACAACTCTCTGTTACACTCTGTCTGAGCCCAACAGGTAACAACTCTCTGTTACACTCTGTCTGGGACCAACAGGTAACAACTCTCTGTTACACTCTGTCTGAGACCAACAGGTAACAACTCTCTGTTACACTCTGTCTGGGGACCAACAGGTAACAACTCTCTGTTTCACTCTGTCTGGGGACCAACAGGTAACAACTCTCTGTTACACTCTGTCTGGGGACCAACAGGTAACAACTCTCTGTTACACTCTGTCTGAGACCAACAGGTAACAACTCTCTGTTACACTCTGTCTGGGGACCAACAGGTAACAACTCTCTGTAACACTCTGTCTGGAGACCAACAGGTAACAACTCTCTGTTACACTCTGTCTGGGACCAACAGGTAACAACTCTCTGTTACACTCTGTCTGGGAACCAACAGGTAACAACTCTCTGTTACACCTTGTCTGGAGACCAACAGGTAATAACTCTCTGTTACACTCTGTTTGGGGACCAACAGGTAACAACTCTCTGTTACACTCTGTCTGGAGACCAACAGGTAACAACTCTCTGTTACACTCTGTCTGGGGACCAACAGGTAACAACTCTCTGTTACACTCTGTCTGGAGACCAACAGGTAACAACTCTCTGTTACACTCTGTCTGGAGACCAACAGGTAACAACTCTCTGTTACACTCTGTCTGGGGACCAACAGGTAACAACTCTCTGTTACACTCTGTCTGGAGACCAACAGGTAACAACTCTCTGTTACACTCTGTCTGAGACCAACAGGTAACAACTCTCTGTTACACTCTGTCTGGGACCAACAGGTAACAACTCTCTGTTACACTCTGTCTGAGACCAACAGGTAACAACTCTCTGTTACACTCTGTCTGGGGACCAACAGGTAACAACTCTCTGTTACACTCTGTCTGGAGACCAACAGGTAACAACTCTCTGTTTCACTCTGTCTGAGACTAACAGGTAACAACTCTCTGTTACACTCTGTCTGAGACCAACAGGTAATAACTCTCTGTTTCATTCTGTCTGGAGACCAACAGGTAACAACTCTCTGTTACACTCTGTCTGAGACCAACAGGTTACAACTCTCTGTTACACCTTGTCTGAGACCAACAGGTAAACAACTCTCTGTTACACTCTGTCTGGAGACCAACAGGTAACAACTCTCTGTTACACTCTGTCTGGAGACCAACAGGTTACAACTCTCTGTTACCTTCTGTCTGAGACCAACAGGTAACAACTCTCTGTTTCACTCTGTCTGAGACCAACAGGTAACAACTCTCTGTTACACTCTGTCTGGGGACCAACAGGTAACAACTCTCTGTTACACTCTGTCTGGGGACCAACAGGTAACAACTCTCTGTTACACTCTGTCTGGAGACCAACAGGTAACAACTCTCTGTAACACTCTGTCTGGAGACCAACAGGTAACAACTCTCTGTTACACTCTGTCTGGGACCAACAGGTAACAACTCTCTGTTACACTCTGTCTGGGAACCAACAGGTAACAACTCTTTGTTACACCCTGTCTGGAGACCAACAGGTAACAACTCTCTGTTACACTCTGTTTGGGGACCAACAGGTAACAACTCTCTGTTACACTCTGTCTGGAGACCAACAGGTAACAACTCTCTGTTACACTCTGTCTGGGGACCATCAGGTAACAACTCTCTGTTACACTCTGTCTGGAGACCAACAGGTAACAACTCTCTGTTACACTCTGTCTGGAGACCAACAGGTAACAACTCTCTGTTACACTCTGTCTGGGGACCAACAGGTAACAACTCTCTGTTACACTCTGTCTGGAGACCAACAGGTAACAACTCTCTGTTACATTCTGTCTGAGACCAACAGGTAACAACTCTCTGTTACACTCTGTCTGGGACCAACAGGTAACAACTCTCTGTTACACTCTGTCTGAGACCAACAGGTAACAACTTTCTGTTACACTCTGTTTGGGGACCAACAGGTAACAACTCTCTGTTACACTCTGTCTGGGGACCAACAGGTAACAACTCTCTGTTTCACTCTGTCTGGGGACCAACAGGTAACAACTCTCTGTTACACTCTGTCTGGGGACCAACAGGTAACAACTCTCTGTTACACTCTGTCTGAGACCAACAGGTAACAACTCTCTGTTACACTCTGTCTGGGGACCAACAGGTAACAACTCTCTGTTACACTCTGTCTGAGACCAACAGGTAACAACTCTCTGTTACACTCTGTCTGGGGACCAACAGGTAACAACTCTCTGTTTCACTCTGTCTGAGACCAACAGGTAACAACTCTCTGTTACACTCTGTCTGGGAACCAACAGGTAACAACTCTCTGTTACACTCTGTCTGGAGACCAACAGGTTACAACTCTCTGTTACCTTCTGTCTGAGACCAACAGGTAACAACTCTCTGTTTCACTCTGTCTGAGACCAACAGGTAACAACTCTCTGTTACACTCTGTCTGGGGACCAACAGGTAACAACTCTCTGTTACACTCTGTCTGGGGACCAACAGGTAACAACTCTCTGTTACACTCTGTCTGGAGACCAACAGGTAACAACTCTCTGTAACACTCTGTCTGGAGACCAACAGGTAACAACTCTCTGTTACACTCTGTCTGGGACCAACAGGTAACAACTCTCTGTTACACTCTGTCTGGGAACCAACAGGTAACAACTCTTTGTTACACCCTGTCTGGAGACCAACAGGTAACAACTCTCTGTTACACTCTGTTTGGGGACCAACAGGTAACAACTCTCTGTTACACTCTGTCTGGAGACCAACAGGTAACAACTCTCTGTTACACTCTGTCTGGGGACCATCAGGTAACAACTCTCTGATACACTCTGTCTGGAGACCAACAGGTAACAACTCTCTGTTACACTCTGTCTGGAGACCAACAGGTAACAACTCTCTGTTACACTCTGTCTGGGGACCAACAGGTAACAACTCTCTGTTACACTCTGTCTGGGGACCAACAGGTAACAACTCTCTGTTACACTCTGTCTGAGACCAACAGGTAACAACTCTCTGTTACACTCTGTCTAGGACCAACAGGTAACAACTCTCTGTTACACTCTGTCTGGGACCAACAGGTAACAACTCTCTGTTACACTCTGTCTGGGACAAACAGGTAACAACTCTCTGTTACACTCTGTCTGAGACCAACAGGTAACAACTCTCTGTTACACTCTGTCTGGAGACCAACAGGTAACAACTCTCTGTTACACTCTGTCTGGGACCAACAGGTAACAACTCTCTGTTACACTCTGTCTGGGACCAACAGGTAACAACTCTCTGTTACACTCTGTCTGGGACCAACAGGTAACAACTCTCTGTTACACTCTGTCTGGAGACCAACAGGTAACAACTCTCTGTTACACTCTGTCTGAGACCAACAGGTAACAACTCTCTGTTACACTCTGTCTGAGACCAACAGGTAACAACTCTCTGTTACACTCTGTCTGGGACCAACAGGTAACAACTCTCTGTTACACTCTGTCTGAGACCAACAGGTAACAACTCTCTGTTACACTCTGTCTGAGACCAACAGGTTACAACTCTCTGTTTCATTCTGTCTGGAGACCAACAGGTAACAACTCTCTGTTTCATTCTGTCTGGAGACCAACAGGTAACAACTCTCTGTTACACTCTGTCTGAGACCAACAGGTAACAACTCTCTGTTACACTCTGTCTGGGGACCAACAGGTAACAACTCTCTGTTACACTCTGTCTGAGACCAACAGGTAACAACTCTCTGTTACACTCTGTCTGGGGACCAACAGGTAACAACTCTCTGTTACACTCTGTCTGGGACCAACAGGTAACAACTCTCTGTTACACTCTGTCTGGAGACCAACAGGTAACAACTCTCTGTTACACTCTGTCTGGAGACCAACAGGTAACAACTCTCTGTTACACTCTGTCTGGGACCAACAGGTCACAACTCTCTGTTACACTCTGTCTGGGACCAACAGGTAACAACTCTCTGTTACACTCTGTCTGGGACCAACAGGTAACAACTCTCTGTTACACTCTGTCTGGAGACCAACAGGTAACAACTCTCTGTTACACTCTGTCTGAGACCAATAGGTAACAACTCTCTGTTACACTCTGTCTGAGACCAACAGGTAACAACTCTCTGTTACACTCTGTCTGGGGACCAACAGTAACAACTCTCTGTTACACTCTGTCTGGGGACCAACAGGTAACAACTCTCTGTTACACTCTGTCTGGGGACCAACAGGTAACAACTCTCTGTTACACTCTGTCTGAGACCAACAGGTAACAACTCTCTGTTATACTCTGTCTGGGGACCAACAGGTAACAACTCTCTGTTACACTCTGTCTGAGACCAATAGGTAACAACTCTCTGTTGCACTCTGTCTGGAGACCAACAGGTAACAACTCTCTGTTACACTCTGTCTGGGGACCAACAGTAACAACTCTCTGTTACACTCTGTCTGGGGACCAACAGGTAACAACTCTCTGTTACACTCTGTCTGGGGACCAATAGGTAACAACTCTCTGTTACACTCTGTCTGAGACCAACAGGTAACAACTCTCTGTTACACTCTGTCTGGGGACCAATAGGTAACAACTCTCTGTTACACTCTGTCTGAGACCAACAGGTAACAACTCTCTGTTTCACTCTGTCTGGAGACCAACAGGTAACAACTCTCTGTTACCTTCTGTCTGGGGACCAACAGGTTACAACTCTCTGTTACACTCTGTCTGAGACCAACAGGTAACAACTCTCTGTTACACTCTGTCTGGAGACCAACAGGTAACAACTCTCTGTTACACTCTGTCTGGGACCAACAGGTAACAACTCTCTGTTACACTCTGTCTGGAGACCAACAGGTAACAACTCTCTGTTACACTCTGTCTGAGACCAACAGGTAACAACTCTCTGTTACACTCTGTCTGGAGACCAACAGGTAACAACTCTCTGTTACACTCTGTCTGGAGACCAACAGGTTACAACTCTCTGTTACCTTCTGTCTGAGACCAACAGGTAACAACTCTCTGTTACACTCTGTCTGGGGACCAATAGGTAACAACTCTCTGTTACACTCTGTCTGGGGACCAATAGGTAACAACTCTCTGTTACACTCTGTCTGAGACCAACAGGTTACAACTCTAGATTAGTCTCATGCTTCTATTTTCTGATGTTGACCCTCACTTTCCTCCTCATGTCTTAGTTTTTTATTTTATTTTATTATATTTGACCTTTATTTAACCAGGTAGGCCATTTGAGAACACGTTCTCATTTACAACTGCGACCTGGCCAAGATAAAGCACAGCAGTGCGACACAAACAACACATAGTTACACGTGGAATAAACAAACGTACGGTCAATAACTCAATAGATAAAGTCTAATATACAGTGTGTGCAAATGAGGTAAGACAAGGGAGGTAAGACAAATGAGGTAAGACAAGGGAGGTAAGACAAGGGAGGTAAGACAAATGAGGTAAGACAAGGGAGGTAAGACAAGGGACGTAAGACAAGGGAGGTAAGACAAATGAGGTAAGACAAATGAGGTAAGACAAGGGAGGTAAGACAAGGGAGGTAAGACAAATGAGGTAAGACAAGGGAGGTAAGACAAGGGACGTAAGACAAGGGAGGTAAGACAAGGGACGTAAGACAAGGGACGTAAGACAAGGGAGGTAAGACAAGGGAGGTAAGACAAATGAGGTAAGACAAGGGAGGTAAGACAAGGGACGTAAGACAAGGGAGGTAAGACAAATGAGGTAAGACAAATGAGGTAAGACAAGGGAGGTAAGACAAGGGAGGTAAGACAAATGAGGTAAGACAAATGAGGTAAGACAAGGGAGGTAAGACAAGGGAGGTAAGACAAATGAGGTAAGACAAGGGAGGTAAGACAAGGGACGTAAGACAAGGGAGGTAAGACAAGGGACGTAAGACAAGGGACGTAAGACAAGGGAGGTAAGACAAGGGAGGTAAGACAAGGGACGTAAGACAAGGGACGTAAGACAAGGGAGGTAAGACAAGGGACGTAAGACAAGGGACGTAAGACAAGGGAGGTAAGACAAGGGAGGTAAGACAAATGAGGTAAGACAAGGGAGGTAAGACAAGGGACGTAAGACAAGGGAGGTAAGACAAATGAGGTAAGACAAATGAGGTAAGACAAGGGAGGTAAGACAAGGGAGGTAAGACAAATGAGGTAAGACAAGGGAGGTAAGACAAGGGAGGTAAGACAAATGAGGTAAGACAAGGGAGGTAAGACAAGGGAGGTAAGACAAGGGAGGTAAGACAAGGGAGGTAAGACAAGGGAGGTAAGACAAATGAGGTAAGACAAATGAGGTATAAGGCAATAACATAGGCCGCAGTGGCAAGATAAGTGTTGTATACAAGATAGACCATGATGTTTAGATCCATGGTAATGTTATTCATGTGTGCCGCTTGTCAGTCCTGTGTAGCTGTGTAAACACACTGATCCGTTCTCTCCTGGGGTCGTGTCCCGTTCCGTCCCCCCCCCCCCCCGAAATGCGTGGAGTGAAAGATGGATGGTTCCACCCCCTCGCCCAGTAAGACATTAAAAGGGTGAGCAAACACTCCATCGTAACTCCTTAAAACAACAAACCATCGTTCCCTCTTTTATCTCCCTCGCTCTCTCTATGTCCATCCCTGTTGATAAAACAAATACCCTCTCGCCTCTTCGCTTGCGTATTCCCCCTCTCTTCTCTCATTCCCTTGGCCTGAGGTCATCCCATCCTGAACAGAAGAGAGAAAGATAAATTAACAACAATGGTTGACCCCCTGACTCCTATATTTACGCATGTTTTGGGGAAGGAGCGATTGGAGGGGGTTCCTTAAATTGTGAAGTATTTTTTATTTGTTTTATTTAACTAGGCAAGTCAGTTCAGAACAAATTGTTATTTACAATGACAGCCTACACCGGCCAACCCCGGACGACTCTGGGCCAATTGTGCACCGTCCTACGGGACTCTCAATCACGGCCGGTTGTGATACAGCCTGGAATGGAACCAGGGTCTGTAGTGACACCTCTAGCATTGAGATGCAGTGGCTTAGACCGCTGTACCACTCGGGAGCCCATATTAGCAAATCCTAATTAGACTGGTAGCAGCAGTTGTGATGTGTGTGTGTGTGTGTGTGTGTGTGTGTGTGTGTGTGTGTGTGTGTGTGTGTGTGTGTGTGTGTGTGTGTGTGTGTGTGTGTGTGTGTGTGTGTGTGTGTGTGTGTGTGTGTGTGTGTGTGTGTGTGTGTGTGTGTGTGTGTGTGTGTGTGTGTGTGTGTGTGTGTGTGTGTGTGTGTGTGTGTGTTTACATTTGGTCTAAGGTGCAGAGAATCAATCCAGTCCAAGTGTTCAGCAGTCTGATGGCTTGTAGATAGAAACTGACTCTGAGCCTGTTGGTATCAGACCTCATGCGCCAATACAGATTTTTGCAGGCTGTCATGTGTTTTTTACTGAGGAGTGGCTTCCATCTGGCCACTCTACCATAAAGGCCTGATTGGTGGAGTGCTGCAGAGATGGTTGTCCTTCTGGAAGGTTCTCCCATCTACACAGAGGAACTCTGGACCTCTGTCAGAGTGAACATCGGGTTCTTGGTCACCTCCCTGACCAAGGCCCTTCTCCCCTGATTGCTCAGTTTGGCCGTCTGGCCAGCTCTAGGAAGAGTCTGGGTGGTTCCAAACTTCCTCCATTTAAGAATGATGGAGGCCACTGTGTTCTTGGGGACCTTCAATGCTGCTTAAATGTGTTGGTTCCCTTCCCCAGATCTGTGCCCCGCCCACGGCCCAGGGTGTCATTTCAATGCAGTGTGAGAACACCATTGATACATTGTATAGAAAGAAGAACGTAAGAAAAATACTGATATACAGTTGTTGCTTTTAATCTATGCTCTCTCTCTCTCTCTCTCTGTCTCTCTCTCTCTCTCTCTCTCTCTCTCTCTCTCTCTCTCTCTCTCTCTCTCTGTCTCTCTCTCTCTCTCTCTCTCTCTCTCTCTCTCTCTCTCTCTCTCTGCTCTCTCTCTCTCTCTCTCTCTCTCTGTCTCTCTCTCTCTCTCTGTCTCTCTCTCTCTCTCTCTCTCTCTCTCTCTCTCTCTCTCTCTCTCTCTCTCTCTCTCTCTCTCTCTCTCTCGTCTCTCTCTCTCTCTCTCTCTCTCTCTCTCGTCTCTCTCTCTCTCTCTCTCTCTCTCTCTCTCTCTCTCTCTCTCTCTCTCTCTCTCTCTCTCTCTCTCTCTCTCTCTCGCTCTCGCTCTCGCTCTCGCTCTCTCTCTCTCAATTCAATTCAATCCAATTCAAGGGGCTTTATTGGCATGGGAAACATGTGTTAACATTGCCAAAGCAAGTGAGGTAGATAATATACAAAAGTCAAATAAACAATAAAAATGAACAGTAAACATTACACATACAGAAGTTTCAAAACAATAAAGACATTACAAATGTCATATTATATATATGCAGTGTTGTAACAATGTACAAATGGTTAAAGCACACAAGTTAAAATAAATAAACATAAATATGGGTTGTATTTACAATGGTGTTTGTTCTTCACTGGTTGCCCTTTTCTTGTGGCAACAGGTCACAAATCTTGCTGCTGTGATGGCACACTGTGGAATTTCACCCAGTAGATATGGGAGTTTATCAAAATTGGATTTGTTTTCGAATTCTTTGTGGATCTGTGTAATCTGAGGGAAATATGTCTCTCTAATATGGTCATACATTGGGCAGGAGGTTAGGAAGTGCAGCTCAGTTTCCACCTCATTTTGTGGGCAGAAGCCAACTGACATTTACTCCTAAGGTGCTGACTTGCTGCACCCTCGACAACCACTGTGATTATTATTATTTGACCCTGCTGGTCATTTATGAACATTTGAACATTTTGGCCATGTTCTGTTATAATCTCCACCCGGCACAGCCAGAAGAGGACTGGTCACCCCTCATAGCCTGGTTCCTCTCTAGGTTTCTTCCTAGGTTTTGGCCTTTTTAGGGAGTTTTTCCTAGCCACCGTGCTTCTACACCTGCATTGCTTGCTGTTGGGGGTTTTAGGCTGCGTTTCTGTACAGCACTTTGAGATATCAGCTGATGTAAGAAGGGCTTTATAAATACATTTGATTTGATTTGAACAGAAGTTGCAATAGGACAACGACCCGAAACTCAGAAGTAAATCAACAACAGAGCGGTTCACCAGACATCTCAAGAATATTGCTGAACTGAAACTGTTTTGTACAGAGTTCAACATTTTGAGTGGTTAGAAACCCGGGACTGTAGTATCACCTCCTTGACTACGTCCCAAATGGCACCCTTTTTCCTATCGGCTCTGGTCTAAAGTAGTGCACTATATAGGGAATAGGGTGCCATATGACTCTGGTCTAAAGTAGTGCACTATATAGGGAATAGGGTGCCATAGGGCTCTGGTCTAAAGTAGTGCACTATATATAGGGAATAGGGTGCCATAGGGCTCTGGTCTAAAGTAGTGCACTATATAGGGAATAGGGTGCCATTTGTGAACCACTCCTTGACTCTCTGGTGCTCCTATAGGGAGGATGTCAGATACCTGGCCGTGTGGTGCCAGAATAACAACTTCTCCCTCAACCTGATCAAGACAAAGGAGATGATTGTGGACTACAGTACAGGAAAAGGAGGACCGAACACTCCCCCATTATTTTTCTATCTTTCTTCTTTTTAATTAATTAATTGTTTAATAATTCAATTTATTTTAGTAAATACTTTTTTTAACACTTTTTTTTCTTTAAACTGCATAGTTGGTTAAGGGCTTGTAAGTCAGCATTTAGGTGTAAAGTTTACACCTGTTGTATTCGGTGCATGTGACAAATAACATGTGATTTGATTTTGATCGGTATCATGTTCATGAATGGAAAAGAGAAGAGATAAACATCCCAGTGTGATTCAGTTGACAGCTGTCAGCATATATCTCTGTCCTCCTCCTCCTCCTCCTCCTCACCATACAGTACTGGGGGCCAAGGCAAACACCTACAGCCCAGCAGAAGAGGCCCTCTCTAGCCGAGGGGAGCAGGAATGATTAAAAAAAAATATATATATTATTTAACTAGGCAAGTCAGTTAAGAACAAATTCTTATTTCCAATGACGGCCTACACCGGCCAAACCCGGACCAATTGTGCACTGCCCTACGGGACTCCCAATCACGGCCGATTATGATATTTCCTGGATTCAAACCAGGTGCCGCCTCTTGTAGTGCCGCCTCTTGCACTAAGATGCAGTGCCTTAGACCGCTGAGCCACTCGGGAGTCCACACGTGCATGGTAGAACCAATGATGTATACTGTATAAATCCTGGATAGCTGATGCTGTGTATTGGTCATTCACTCCCCAGTCGGAGCAGTCTATAGGAATGAATAGAATTCTACACTATTTCATTTAAATGCTTCAAGGACAAAATTACATATATTTAAGAATTTTTGATGTGGTTGTGGGGACAGTAACATTATTAATCTAAAACAATTTTATACTAAGGAAAATGTTTTTGTATATATTTTTTAATTTTTTATGTACTCTAGCTTCCAAAATACTTTTTACAATGGTGGGGGAGTGGCAAGATGGAGGCAAGGTGGCTGCAAAACAGCACCCCCTATCAGTCTAGTGTGTAACTACATATATAATACATATATATATATATATATAAATAATTGGGTAGCCCTCTCACACACACACACACACACACACACACACACACACACACACACACACACACACACACACACACACACACACACACACACACACACACACACACACACACACACACACACACACACACACACACACACACACAGACACCAGCACATAGCGGACAGCCCTGGGAACAGCGGGTTTAGGTGGAAACACACAGACACCAGCACATAGCGGACAGCCCTGGGAACAGCGGGTTTAGGGGGAAACACACAGACACCAGCACATAGCGGACAGCCCTGGGAACAGCGGGTTTAGGGAAACCATATGCGTGGTACTGATGAGTATGAGTGATGAGGTTGCTCTGAACACACTGGGTTGATGTTGGCTGCCTCGTCAAACCGTTGAGAACACACGGTCTGAATGTGTATTACTGCCTGTCACTAACATTGGTAGAGTTAAATGCGTGTCACCAATGGCACCCTAATCCCTACACCGTGCCCTAATTTTGAACAATGGCAACCTATTCCCTACAACATGCCCTAAATTTGACTAGGGGGCCCATAGGAACAATGGCACCCTATTCCCTACAACGTGCCCTAACTTTGACCAGGGGGCTCATAGGAACAATACAGGCTACATACTCACAGTCTCCACTGAGTACGTATGGAAGTCATTGAAGACTTGGTAAACCTTCGCAAAGGCTGCCGGCCCAGATGACATCTTTAGCCGTGTCCTCTGAGCATGTGCAGACGAGCTGGCTGTTGTTTTATCTGACTTCCTCAATCTCTCCCTGGCTCAGGCCTCTGTACCCACTGCTTCAACATGTCCACTATTATACCTGTGCCACAGTGCCCTATAATTACAACGCTCACAGCCCTGGGTCTGAACTCCTCCCTATGCAACTGGGTCCTGGACTTCCTTACGCCGCCCCCTTCCCCCCGCAACATTACCTCCTCGACACGGGGGCCCCACAAGGGTGCGTCATAAGTCCCCTCCTGTATTCTCTGTATACCCATGACTGCGTGGCCTCACATAGTTCCAACTCCATCATCAAGTTCTCTGACACTATGACAGTAGTAGGGCTGAATACCAACACGATGAGACAGTCTACAGGGAGGAGGTAGACACTCTGACAGTAGTAGGGCTGAATACCAACAAGATGAGACAGTCTACAGGGAGGAGGTAGACACTCTGATAGTAGTAGGGCTGAATACCAACAAGATGAGACAGTCTACAGGGAGGAGGTAGACACTCTGACAGTAGTAGGGCTGAATACCAACAGGATGAGCCAGTCTACAGGGAGGAGGTAGACACTCTGAGTGTGGTGCCAGGTAAACTACCTCTCCCTCAATGTTAGCAAAACAAAGGAGCTGATTGTGGACTTCAGGAGGAACCAGGCTGGACTCGCCCCCCATCCTCATCAACTGGCTGCCGTGGAGACAGTGAATAACTTTAAATTCCTTGGCGTACACATCTACGAGAAGCTGAAATGGTCTGACCACACGAACACCGTAGTGAAGAAGGTACGACAGTGACTCTTCAACCTTTTTATTTTAATTTTTTTTATTT